>NC_063053.1:34651648-35254148 GCF_018812025.1 Megalobrama amblycephala | reverse complement strand
CTACAGAAGACAAGTGCTGTGTCCCAATTCACATACTATTCGTCCTAAATAGTATTCGAAATCAGAATTAGTGTGCCCCAAATTGAAATAAGTATTCCCAGATGGTTTATTTTTTCTGGTTAGAATTTGAAGTGCAGATTTGTGCACAATCTAACAGCTAATATTATTCACAACCCATTGTGCGTTTGACGAGAATTCGGTTAGAACTACAAACACTAATCAAAAGTGTTAAAAAACTACAAACATGGCAGCTATGCGAGTCTGATGTTAAGTAGAAAGGTTTAGATGAAGGGGTTATATTTCATCTACAACAATTCTTTGTTGTTTCATCATTAACATTATATTTCATCTGCAATTGTGAACCTTCAAATGCATCATTATGTCAAAGTAGTGTATGTCTCAAAGCTTGTCTACTCTTCTGCCACACACTCAAAAGTATGTACTTTTCTTCACAAAAACTGTACAAACTTTTAGGTCATAGTAAAACCAAGTAGGTGAATTGGGATGCACACAATAGTTTTGCACCAGGAGTCTTGAACGTGAACGCAAAAATGCAATCCAAGAATGCTGGATAGATAGCAGCGAGACACTACCGCTTACATATCAGGTTACGTTAGCGAGGCCTCCCACGTTTCTCCGGGTAACTAAATACAGCAGCCGACCTGACACAACAATAACCATATCCATGAGTCTCTACATCATCTCCACAGGATATTCTTTCATAAAAGACACTCGCAAAATGATGCTGCCCTTACACAAATCAGATTAAAATATATCTATCTAAGTTTGTGTGTAAATATTAATTTTATTTATGTTCTAATGTTTATATATTTAATTAAACTTTTTATACTTCAGAATACAATACATTTATAGAACAATTCAATATAAACTAAATTATTTTTCAATGTGTTTTAAACACATTTGACAGACAAGTTTAGATTTCCTTCCTTTCGTTTGGTTTGGTTTTCAGAACAAAGGATGAATCTCAGCGTTGTTTCCTGACAGGTTGATGAGGTCTGGCTGTCTGAAGGACTGTGTTACTGTTATGGCACTGAGATCCACGTAACCAAGGAAGTCTGTATGATATACAAAGCGCTCTCACTCAGCGTGGCTGTATATGGCAGGTGGGAAAACACACTGAACCCTAAAATAAACTATGACACTCTATAGCACCAAAACTTCAAGGGATCCGTCTGTTTAAAGCAGCTGTTAGTGGACAAATTACAAACATCACTGAACGTCTTGCACAGGATTTCATGTGTTGCAATTAGTCAATTTAAGAGATCTATACAGTACTTCGCTTATTACATTAATAAAAAAGTGGCAAAAACACTGAAGGAAATGTATCCATCACCATGTTTTTACCATGGTATGCTACTCAAATTCACTTCAAAGAATTGCAAGGAAGCCCCATCACTTTTAAAGGTAGTTCTAAACAAATTAGGTTTAGCCGCTTGTAATTATGCCTAATGTACTGTTAGTACTATAGCAAGCACATGGAACGTGTATCAAGTACACTGTAAGATAAAAAACTGTAGTGGAACGTTCTCAGAACTTTAACTAAAGTTCTAGCAGTTCTCTCAAGCGAACGTTCTTTAATAGAACGTTCGTTCAATGTTGTCTGTACTTTAATAATGTTCTCAAAACGTCAGCATGATTTGTATACGTCATGCGCGAAACGTATTTTTTTCCTAAAATATTTTAGTTGGTTGAAAAAATGTCTTTTCAAATATTTCAGAGAACATTCTGAAGTAACGTCCCCATAATGTTTGCAGAATGAACAAATGGAATGTTCCCTTAACATTCGCATAACCAAAAATCAAAAAAAAAAAAAAAACTCTAAGAAAACAAAACGTTTCGAACGTTCAGAGAACTAACGTTTTCGTAACTTAATGGGAACGTTAGCAAAATTCTTAGAACATACATGTGTTCATTGGGATGTTACATTGATGTGTCAGATAGTAACGGCATGCTACTTTGTTACAGTTGTACTGCACGATTAACATGTTCACGTATGATGTATTTGTATTTGGAAGGGACTTAAAATAATTCCAAGGCACATTTTGTTAGTGAGAAAGAGATCGCAGCGTCTTACCTGCATTCGTGTTACCAGGTTACATTGTTTCGTCTTTGAAGATGCGACACGAGAATAATGATAAACGCGAGATTTCCAGAAGGATCCAAACACGCAGCTCTAGTGATTTATGAACAAACACATCTGCTGGATGTAAATATAACAAAGCAGCAGCTGCATGAAGAGAGCTTTTTCAAGTCCGCTCAGTTTATCAAAGGAGTGGCCTCCTCCTTTACTGCTCTCTCTCTCTCTTACATAGACTAACAATCCCGCTTGAGCCTGGATGATCAATGTCAAACGAGCTCTGAGGAAGCAAATGTCAGCAGATATAGATGAGAACAGATACAGAAGAGCGTCTTAGCGTGGTTTACAGTCATGCACGACTCTGTGTCTCTCATCTGTTGACCGCGGCAGCAGTAATGTGAAGCGGGAGACCACTCTGTGATTTCGGTCTGTCGCCCACCGAAAAGACCATTTTCAAAATAAAAGCCTGGCTTTATTTATACATTCATTTAATTGTGTTTAGTCACCATGAAAACAAAATGACAATTCTTGATTTTAAACGATTTATCCGTGCACATTTTTTTAAATGTATGTGTCCCTTACCTGTCTTTAATCAAAATTTGGGAAAAAAGAGGAAAAAAACCTTCCCTCTTGTTGCTGCAAGATCTCTTCTCTTCTTTGATGACGTGTTTACTTGTGCGAGGGCGGGACAAGTTTGACCAATAGCAAACCACAACCATCCAATCAATTCACTATGGACAAGATCATGTGCCATCCTACTTTTTTTCTTGTTTGAGAAGCCATATGTTGTGTTGAATTGTAAATGTTTTATTCACAAAAGCAAATTTCTCAAGATTTTGCCTAGATTTTACATCTTTATCGCTACGATTTTGCTTGTTGGTAAATCTAATGATAATAATGTTTCTTAAGACTTAAGATGATATTTTTCATACTGATTGAGATATTTTGTTTGTTTTTCATTTTGTTCAATGCAGTGCTGTTTGATTTTTTTTAATTGATTTTTTATAAAGTCTAAAACGAGAAGTTTTAAAGAGAAGTGGAGCTTGAGTTTGTTGCACAGCCCTGTTTTGTTTGAACTGTGATAGCTACATCCTACGTCATACATCATGTCAGGGTGTTACTCGACTGGCACAAGCCAACTTGCGCAGTATGCGTATGGTCATCCGCTGGAAGCTAGTAATTTATAAAGTTTTAAATATGGATGTTTTTCTTACAATTTTCTAATAATTTTCATTTTTGGGTGAATTATTCCTTTAAGAAATACAGTAGTATCAACAGCTAGTTGAGATATTTTAAATTATTTATATAGAGATACCTTTTAAACTGTGAATTTTGTAAAATATCAATTGATAATTCAACAGCTAGAAGGAAAAGAAATGGGGAAACAGGGCAACCTTGGTGCACTCCTCTATCACAATTAAAGCGTTTAGTAGTTTGAAACTAACCAAAACTTTGTCATTTATAAAGCATTCTAACCAAGTTGATTAAAGTACATCCAAAACCAAAAACGCTTTGAGATTTACAGTATTTCACAATTGCTAAAACACATTTCTTGAAACCATCACTCATTTTCTCAAAACATTAAACACAAATCCAATCTTCAAACTAATTTCACAAAACCTCTTATGGCAAAATCAAACAAAGCTTTCAGATCATACACACATTAAACAATATATAAACTGAAGTCAGTTCAGTGTTGATTCACTTACATTGTAAAGACCATCAATTATTATGTAAATGACTGTAATTATTTTCCTCTATAAAGCAGTTCTGCAGAAAACAGTGATGTCATCATCTAGGCTAGCTTAGTTCAGTTCTCATCCTATAATGTCAGTACTGTCAGATCAATAATATTTTTGAATATTATTGAATATTGTTGAGGACATTTTCCACATCACAGGCAATGTCGTCTCTTGCCAGGCAAAGGGAAAAACCCCTTACTCTTTCTCCTCATCATCCTCTTACACATACTCTTCCTCCTCTACTTTTCAGATTGTTTTTCCATCTATTGTTGGTATCATCATTCAGCACCTGTGTCACCTGTGCACTCTGAACTGACCTATATTTTATACAGTTGATTTGATCACATCATTAGAAATAAGTGTGAATAATTTTGAGTCATTGTGTTTAAAGGATGACAACTGTGTTGTAGTTGTGTTTAACTTTTGCCACATGTATTTACCATTTTGCAACACAGTGCAAAATGTGTTTTAGTGAGTAAGAATGTGTTCAGAGTTTTGCAAAAAGAGTGGATGAGATTTGCAAACAGTGTCTTAACTACCTGAACTTGTTTAAGGTTTTGCCTACAAAGTGACTGATTCGACAAATGGGTTTAGGCCACTGAGCACTGGGTTCAGAGAATGGGGTTTAGTGTTTTAGCAATTGTGAAATACTGTAAGCAAAAATTGTTATTCTAAAGAGTCAAACGCTTTATAAATATCCAAAAATATTATAATAGTGTCTTTTTTTGGAGCTGATGTCTTTTTTTTTATAATTTCATTTTGTGTTTCGCCAATTATAAAATTAAATAGTAATAGCTGTCACGGTTCGCAGGTTCGTCGACTCATTCTGTGTGTGTGTGTGTGTGTGTGTGTGTGTTACCATGGCTGATTAGTTGATCAGTGCCAGCTGGAGCTCATCAGGGTCCCTATTTAATGTCTGTGCTTTTTACCCTGTGTTGTCAGATCGTTGGTGTTCTCAGGTGGTGTGTTTCCTGGCCGTGGTTTTGTCCCTCCCGTCGTGTTCTTTGTCCCTCCCGTCGTGTTCTTTGTCCCTCCCGTCGTGTTCTTTGTCCCTCCCGTCGTGTTCTTTGTCCCTCCCTTCGTGTTCTTTGTCCCTCCCGTCGTGTTTCTTCCTGTTGGATATTACTCTGAGGACTGGTTGCCCATTGCAGTCCCTGCACTGCCAAGAGACTGTTACCATCTGCACCCACTACATTCTGACTGTTGCTTTCTCTGCTCTGCTGAAAGTTTGTTCTAATAAATTGTTTTTCTGCATTCGCAATTAACTCCTCATCATTTTCTGTGATTGATTCAGTGAATGCTTCTGATTTATGGGATTTCCTGTCAAGCAACAGTGCTCACATGGATCGTCAAGAGGAGCAAATAGTTGCTACAGGTCGCACGGTGCAAGCCTTGGTAGCGCAGATGTCCGAACTCACTGCCCAACTTCAACACCTGAAGACCGAAACGATGACGTCGCCCACTGCACCACCCCCACTGCCAATTCCCCTGGCTTCAGTGATGACAAGCCATCAGAGCAAACCCCGTCTACCACCTCCTGTACAATATTCAGATGAGCCCAATCTCTGTTGAGCATTTTTAACTAAGTGCTCGTTGTTCTTCTCTCTACAGTGTTTGACGTTTTCTACTGAACAGTCTAAAGTGGCTCTGGTGATGACGTTATTATCAGGACATGTGGCTGAGGCTCTGAGGGGAACGGCGGTGTGGGAGAATCAACATCCCTGCTGTTCCTCGTTTCAAGTGTTCTCAGATGAAATGAGGCGGGTCTTCGAACGTGCAGTCGTGGGTCGTGAGGCGACTCGAGTGCTGGTGGATCTACAAAATTGAGTTTCGTACCCTGGTGGCTGAGTGTAGATAGAATGAAGAGGCGCAGTAGGACATGTTCCTGAATGGGTTGGCTGACCGTATTCAAAAGGTGATCTTCACCCTGGAATTACCCACCGATCTTAATGGTCTCATCGAACTGGCTCTTCAGGTGGATGATCATTTGCAACGAAAGGACCAACGAGCTTTGCAAACTTTTGTTCCTGAAGTTCCTGAGTTTTCTGCTTCCAGTGTCTGTAATGCGGTCAGCCCCGCATTAGATCAAGAACCCATGCAGGTGGGCAGAACACAGCTAACACGGGAGGATGAAGGATCGGTAGAGACTAAAAGGACTGTGTCTCTATTGTGGTGGTACTGCTGGACACATCACAGCTAACTGTCCTGTAAAAGGCTAAACCTGGCAGTAGAACCGAGGTAACTGTCAGGTCGATTTACCTTGGAAAAACTTCTACCACTCTCCTCCCAGTTATGCAGTTATGCTTCCCATTTTCATTCTTGTCACGCACTTGTGGACTCTGGAGCGGAAGGTTATTTTATAGATTGTAATTTGGCTTCACACCTTCACACATACTTCCTCTCAAACATGAAATTACAGTAAATGCTCTGAATGGACAGAACCTTCCTGTTATCACACACACCACCGGCCTGATAACCATAATTACTTCTGGAAGTCACTCTGAGGAGTTATCGTTCCTGCTCACTGACTCTCCTATGGCTCCTATCATTCTTGGTCAACCCTGGCTTGTTCGTAGTTGTCCATGCATAGACTGGGTCTTAACACCGTAGTGCAACTATTGTCATGCTTCTTGTCTTGTGTCTGCTTGTTCATCTGTGTCTTGTTGTGTGGCGCAGGATGAGTCGGCGAGCCTGTCTAATGTGCCTGAGGAGTACCTTGACCTGAAGGAAGTGTTCAGTTAGTCCTGGGCTGCTTCTCTTCCTCCACATCGTCCCTATGACTGTGCTATAGATCTAAAGCCAGGTACGTCTCCGCCTAAGGGAAAGTTATACTCTCTTTCTGCTCCAGAAACGGAGGCCATGGAGAAATATATTTCTGATTCTCTTGCAGCTGGGCTCATCCGCACTCTTCTCCAGCAGGGGCAGGATTCTTTTTTGTAGAAAATAAGGATGGTTTGCTGCGATCATGCATTGCCTACCGAGGGCTGAACAACATCACGGCTTTCAAGAGGCTGCAGGGAGCATCCATTTTCACAAAATTGGATTTGCGTAATGCCTATCATTTGGTTTGCATAAGAGAGGGGCTTTTTGTCAAGGTGGAGGAATGCTTTTCCCATGCACAGTTGGTTCGTTTTCTGGGGTACATCAACTAGTCCGAGGGAGTGTGCATGGATCCCTACAAGGTTAATGCTGTGATGGACTGGCCAACTCCAGATTCCCGTAAGGCCCTGCAGAGTTTTTGGGGTTCGCCAATTTCTATCAGTGGTTTATTTGCAATTTCAGCAACTAGCTGCTCCTCTGACCGCCTTGACCTACACCAAGACGACATTCAGGTGGTCTAGCGCAGCTGAAGCTGCCTTTTCCAACCTCAAAAGCTGCTTCATTTCGGCTCCTATTCTTGATGCCCCTGATTCTTCACGTCAGTTTGTGGTGGAGGTCGACGCTTTAGAGGTGGGGGTAAGTGCGGTTCTTTCCCAGCACTCTCTCACGGATGACAAGATGCATCCTTGCATTTATTTTTTTTCACATCACTTATCATCTGCCGAACGTAATTACGATATTGGTAACAGAGTTGCTGGCAGTCATGTTAGTGCTGGAAGAGTGGCGTCATTGGTTAGAGGGTTCGGGGGTACCCTTTCTCGTCTGGACTGATCACAAGAACCTTGAATACATCAGATCTTAAATGTATTTTGGACTCTGGATGGAGGGGACACAGGTTTCAGTATCGGTCCGGAGGAGAGAAGTTTATGGAAGTAAAATAATGGCATATGTTTTTGAAACAAAAAGCATCTTGAATTGCACTGCTTGAAAAAAAAATTGCACTGCTTGAAAAAAAAATTGCATTGCATTAACTGTGCTTGTATTTTAATGCATTGTATTTTTAGGGCTTGCATTTTTATGGGTTAAAATTCAACATGGTTGTATATTTAAGCTGTGAATATTTCAATTCAAAACATTTCACACACATTTTCATTGTTAAAAATGACAATCCATATTCACCTTTCAGATTTCACTTCCAAAATATTCATTCTGTTTAAAAACACAACCTATAATAAATGTAATTATTATATTATTTTATATTATAAATTTAATATCATTTTATTTCGTGTCCACAAATTCAGTGGTTCAAATTTCAACATTTCACATCCGGGAACTGCAGGAAAAAGCAGTAGAGTACCGAGCATAATCCATCTGCTGTTAGTCGACCTCACCAGCAGGTGGTGCTAGTGAGTGTTGACGAAGAGCAGAGCAACAGATTGAGCAAGTCATTCATTTCATTCAGTAAAACGGATTTACATGAATGGAGCAAGCGGTAAGTGCATGTTTGATGATTATCAGGGTACAGAATGCAAAAAAGCTGATAAAGATACAAAAGTTGTGTTTACATTTAATGTTCAATGTCTTCACTCAATATGTCATACTCCAGGATTCCCTGTCGTTGGGACATATAGCCTCTGAATATTTTCACGTTTTGATCTGTGACATAAAACACGCCTGTTATAACCAGCTTGTGATTTTTTTTTTTTTTTTTTTTAAAACCTTTATTGTGTCTTAACGGCGGTTGCTAACAAGTTGCTAAAAGGCACAACTTCCTTTGGTGGGGACTTTAGACGTCATCATGACAAACAGGACATTTGGACAGCATTTCTCAAAAAAAGAGGATAAGTATTCATACACAGCGCAGATCATAATCAGCGAGCATGTTTTTAAATAAAGTTGTTTTTTAATAAAGTTTGAGGAAGCTTGGTGGTGATGTCGTTGATCCGCGACCATGGTGTGCTGTAGTCCGTTTATAGCTTACTGTTAGCCTTTTATATCTGACGACTTTATTTAGGCTTCAAAATGTATAAATGTTGTGTTTACTTGTAAAGATTATCTTGATAGTCAAAACGTGTAAGTGTCATAACCCTTTGTTAAACACAGAGCTTATTTTTTGTGATTTTCCAAAAGTCTATGGGGAAAAATGTATAGGCTTTCGATCGAGGGAACCCGTGTGCCGCTAACTTCCGGGTTGGCCTACAAAAACGCGTCATCCCTGAGGTACTCTAGATAAACATCACATTTGTTGTATTAATAAAGTCATTTTTATTTATTAGTATGGTTTATTTGGATCACTGAAGGTCTGCAGCAAAGACATTATTAATAAAGTGAGGTTTGCATTTCACTGCTTTTATTTATTTTGAGGAATACTTCATCTGTTTTTGTGCAAGTTAGATGAGTAACTGCATGTTCACATTTAGTCTAGAACTGGAAAAACCATTATGTTCACACTGTGCTCTGAAACTTACACCTGATTTTTCTCAACATGATGACAGGAGAGCTGTCAGTGTATAAATGGCAAAACAAGGCAACGTGCGTTATTTGAAAAAGTATCTCAGATATTCTGTTGTAAATTTAAAAGTAATCCGTTACTTTACTAGTTACTTGGAAAAAAGTAATCTGATTATGTAACTCAAGTTACTTGTAATGCACTACCCCAGGGATGGGCAACTTCAGTCCTGGAGGGCCACTGCCCAGCAGAGTTTAGCTCCAACCCTAATCAAACACACCTGAACCAGCTAATCAAGGTCTTTAGGATTAGTAGAAAGTTATAGGCAAGTGAGTTTTTATCAGGGATGGAGATAAACTCTGCAGGACACTGGCCCTCCAGGACTGGAGTTGCCCATCCCTGCACTACCCCAATAATGGTTATAATACTATATATGAGATTTTATATGTTTTTGGTTTAAATTAAGACAGTTAAATATTTTCAGAAATGTTTCTATAAGAAAAACCGTATAACCCAATTTAAAGGATTAGTTCACTTTCAAATAAAATGTTCCTGATAATTTACTCACCCCCATGTCATCCAAGATGTCCATGTCTTTCTTTCTTCAGTCGAAAAGAAATTAAGGTGTAGGAACTGTGGACGAACCAGACAAATGAATCATTCAGATGATTCTTTCAAAACATATTTCTAATTCAGAATCGAGGTTTCGGCTCCGGCTCGTCTACAGAGAGAACCAAGGCTGGTTATTTTTATGACACCCTATGCTTCCTGATAGCAGGAGAAGTGACATACCAAATGGTCACCCAAGAAGATAGATCCTTTGATCACCAGAGCAAAAACAGAGAGACAATGCAGACCCTTTTGTTTCCTTACTTCACAGGAAAGCCAAAGAGACTGTTCTACAAATAAAACTGCTTCAAAATTGTTCCAACAATTTTGATGGACTTATCAAACATCTTTTAACTACATACATTTTGCATTATGTGTCCACAAGTACTACCTGTAAACAGTTAGGCTTTAGAACACTCACAATTCATGTAAATATGTTAACTCTTGACTGAAAGTATGCCTTATTTGGACTTGATTTATTTCTTTTCATCTTTCTTAAATCATGGCTTGAATGAAATCTGTTTAAAATGTATCATATTCCAGTTAATAGAAGTTATGTTAAAATGGCACTCTGCTAAAGCAGAGACAGACCGGGATGTAACACTTATGTTTTATTGGGGGCAGAGGAAGGCCCTCTTGAAACAGGACAATGTCTGATTGGCCAAGACTCCTCAGAGGTGTGACAAACAACTACATTTAAATGATTATATTGCAAGATAGTGAACTAGGAGTTGGTTAGTTCTGGGAAAAGAAGCCAAGACAAGTACCAAGAACAATGGAGTAACAAGAAGAACAGACAAGCAGCTCATTCAAGCCATCCAACCTTCACTCACTTTTCTTTTCTTTACTTAATTTTCCTTTACCGCTGAAAGTCTTGTGTCCTAAGTTTCGCCGCAAAGTTCAACCAATGACTTTTGCCGCTTCAACTCCAGCGACAAAGAGACTTCCTTTCATTGTTCCACACAGACCTGATCTGGACCAATCATCGACTTGGGAAACCCTTCTCTGCACGACGAGGGAAATTCACCTTTAAGTCAACGCAAGCAAGTACCTCCAGATGAAAATTGAACTGGTGCATTTAAATTAATGATTCATGGTTCGTTCGGGTCTTTGAAATGCATTGATAGGAATTCTGTTAATCATATCACTCCCTCTCTCTCTCTTTCAAACTCTTTCTCTCATTTCCTTCTTACTGCAATGCGTATGAATGTATGTGTGTGTGTATGTGCGTGTGTTTGTGTTAGATTAGTTTGTGTTAGAATAAATAAAATCTCTTGTAGATTTTAAAAAGAAAGTGTCTTGTATTATGTGCTTTATGATTTAATGTCTTAAACTGTCGATTTCAAGTTACCGTGCTCTAATCAGTGTTTTCACGATTGTTGGATATTTATATCCGCTAAAAGAGCTTATTACGGCTCGAGCAAATGAACGCTGGACGAATCAGTTGCTCGGTCATAATTTAAACAACTCTTTATTCATTTGAGCTAATTTTACTTCCTTAACATTTTTCAAATCCGTTAAAGGATTGTTACGCTGCAATAATTAGGTCGGCCGGAACCGAGAACATTTCCTATAACACTAGATATACCTGTACATCAGAATAAGAATGGCATCTACGCTAATATCAGTCTCTCTGCTTATCCTGAGGTTTGCCGGGTGCTGGATCCAGGCCGTATCCAGATCAGATGGAGAACCTGTGTCTGGACCTGACTACAACGTAGCCCAGGAGACAATGGGCCTACAGATCCAGTTCTGGCTGCATCTATAATTCAGATTTTTAAATCTCCGTATCCGCTTACATATATTTATATATAATCTATTTTTAATCTCTATAATAAAAATGTATAATTCAGATTTTGATCTCCATATCCATTTACATATATTATATATATCTTCCAAGGGGTTTTTTCCCTCCTAGGACTTTTTTCCCAGTGCTAGCACGCTGGGTTTTTCTCCTAGGGGTTTTTTCCACCCCTGGGAGTCAGCCGACATTGGCTTAATGTAGCACCATCTTGTATATGTTACATATTACCACGCTTGCTTGTACAGCTTATTTTTAACCATTTCTCTTTTTTCTGTGCTCCTAATATGTAAAGCTGCTTTGAAACAATTACAAATTGTAAAAAGCGCTATATAAATAAATTTGACTTGACTTGACTAGGGTGTTTTCCCTACATAAGGTTTTTGATGAAAACATTCCAGGATTATTCTCCTTATAGTGGACTTCAGTGGACTCCAGACAGTTGAAGGTCAAAATTACAGTTTCAGTGCAGCTTCAAAGGGCTTTAAACTATCCCAGACGAGGAATAAGGGTCTTATCTAGAGAAACCATCACTCATTTTTGAAAAAAAAATTTAAATGTATATGCTTTATATAAACAAATGATTGCCTTCAAAGTGGCTCTGCCAAAACCGCACTTTCATATTCTTCAAAAAGCTTACACTGTATGTCCTACGTCTTGCGTTTTGGTTGATTAGATCAGAAGTGGATAATGCTAAATACAGGTGTAAACAGGGTGTAAAACGTTTTGAGCTTGTCCACTTTTGACCACTTCCAGAGGTAGTCGAAAACACATTAGACCAGATTGCTTTAGTAGTTTAAATGCTCATGTGGTTGAATGCGTCCCAACAGCCACTAAAGACCGTCTAGTCTCCACCTACTGACAATAATGTGTAAACATTATGGGAAGAGCTCTAGCCAGACGGGATTTAAACTTTGTCGGCTGAAGACCCAAGTTTTGTTTGAAGATGATAAATGTACCAAGCACAATGTTCTCTCTCCATTCCTGATTTCTAACACACACTCACAGCAATCAGCGTGGTCTTGTGGCTGTCAGAATGAAAGCTGATCCTTTCCGTATGTTTTTCCACTGTCTTGAGCCCTATTGTCTATTAGATCAAAAGATCTGGAAAAAAACTGTACATTTACCCGCCCATAGACCCTCCCCTCAAAGAAATCAGGACAGAAGTGGTTGAAAGTAGACAAAAGAGACCCATTAAAACACCAGGTGTAAACGGGAATGTGCCTCATCTACTTGTGATCCAATTGACCAAAACACATCTCAATACCAGGTGTTAACAGGGCCTTCGACTACCTCTGGAAGTGGTCGAAAGTGGACAAGCTCAAAACATTTACTTGCCCCGGGCCGTCAATTCACAAGGTAGTCAAAGAAAAAATGCATAAACAGAACAGAGCAGAGCACATGCAAGCTACAGCGATGATGGAGGCCTAAATGAAAGTATAATGAAGTATACTTTGCAAGGCTGTGTGTTTGACAGTGTGAGTACGCTAGCTTATGTGTAAAAAACAAACAAACAAACAAAAAACAAGTATACTTTCAGCTTTAGGGGCTCTGTTTAACTCAATGGGATCAAGGAAGGTGAGCCTTCAGTTCCGCTGTAACTTTACCTGCAGGTGTCGCTGTTGGACAGAC
Organism: Megalobrama amblycephala; assembly: GCF_018812025.1. Classification (NCBI taxonomy): domain Eukaryota; kingdom Metazoa; phylum Chordata; class Actinopteri; order Cypriniformes; family Xenocyprididae; genus Megalobrama; species Megalobrama amblycephala. The sequence continues at coordinate 35,240,997 of NC_063053.1, read as the reverse complement.
TTACTTATAAAAGCAAGTGACTTTTACACTTTTTAATGTCACATTTTTTAAATATTTGCATTGTTGTTTTTTGACAGTTTATTTACTCATCCAGTTTTTGTTGATTGTTTTTTTTTTTTTGAGGAGGCACTGCCTCCTTTGCATATATATATATATATATATATATATATATATATATATATATATATATATATATATATATAAAGTGTACAATTTTTAATGTTATTAAAAGAAGCTTCGCTTGCTCACCAAGGCTGCATTTATTTAATTAAAAATAGAGTAAAAACAGTAATATTGTGCAATATTATTACAATTTAAAATAACAGTTTTCTATTTGAAAATATTTTAAAATGTAATTTATTTCTGTGATCAAAGTTGAATTTTCAGCATCCTTACTTCAGTCTTCAGTGTCACATGATCCTTCAGAAATCATTCTGATATGATGATTTGCTGCTCAAGAAACAGCTCTGATAATTATCGATGTTGAAAACAGTTGTGTCCTTTTTTTTAAGGATTCCTTGACGAATAGATAGTTCAAAAGAACAGCATTTATCTGAAATACAAAGCTTTTGTAATATTACTACCGTTCAAAAGTTTGGGATCAGTCAGAATTTTTATTTATTTATTTATTTTTTTTAATTAAATGAAAGAAATTAATACTTTTATTCAGCAAGGTTGCATTAAATCGATCAAAAGTGACAGTAAAGACATTTATAATGTTACAAAAGATGATATTATATATATACACATATACATACATACGCGTGTAGAGTGCCCCAAAGGTTTAATAAACAGCTTAACTAAAGAAGAGGCCAGTCACTTGGTTTATTGCAATTTAAATGTCTAGCAACTTAATTTGGAAATACATATGAACATCAAACAGACATTATATACAGACAAATCAAATTACAAATTAAAATATTAAAATTCAATTCAATTAAATTTTATTTATAATGCACATTTAAAATCAGCCTGAGCTGGACAAAGTGCTGTACAAAGAGTTAAATGAAAAAGAGGAGAACATAAATATAAAAGAACACACACAAATTATCAACAATTAAAAGCACAGGAGAAGAGATGTGTTTTTAGCTTCGATTTAAATTCAGTAAGCGTAGAAGCAGTTCTGACTGGTGGTGGCAAGCTATTCCACAGTTTAGGGCCCGCTACTGCGAAAGCTCAGTCTCCCCTGCGTTGCAGACAAGATCGTGGTACCAGCAAAAGATGACCATTTTGACATCTAAGTGATCTTGAAGGATCGTACATAATCAAATCAGATAGATATTTGGGAGCTAAATTATTGAGAGCTTTGTAGACAAATAGCAAAATCTTGTAGTCAATACGGTATCGGACTGGCAGCCAGTGTAGAGAACGTAGGATTGGTGTAAAATGGTCATATATGCGGCTACCTGTGAGTAGACGGGCTGCCGCATTTTGGAAAATTTGAAGGCAAAAAAAAAAAAAAAAAAAAAAAAACAGCATGAACTTTACACACACAAACACATACAAAATCGTCAAACTCGACTGGCACAGTATGGCACTAGCAACAGCAAGGCCATGAGTGCAATTTCCTGAAAATACCCACTGATCACCTGTATGGCTTGAAGTCATTGTGTGTGAATTAAGAACCACAGGAACCATAGCTGTAGGGCTGTGCCGATAAACGATATCATATCGAATCGCAATAAAATATATATTGATATGGATGATAAACTCTAGGCATTTTTACTCGATATGGATTAATATAAGAGCCAAACATACAGCAGAAATATGACAACAGCCAATGTTCATTGTGCAGCTTTTAATGTTCACGTCAAAGAACAAAGTCAATTTCCTACGGCACTTTGCAAAGCAAACTCGACACAAGGATGACAAAAATGAGTGGAAGCAGCAATGAAAGTGAAACTAACCTCGAGTTATTATCCAAAATGATTAAGTTGTCGACAAAAAGGTAGCTCGAATTCAGTTATATGAAAGTGGTTTGGTTATTTGAAAAGCGACCAGGCGCAGATTAAAACGATCTGTAAAATATGTTGTCGGACGGTGAAAAACAAGACTGGCAACACATCCAACCTATTCCATCACAGTGCTTCCCACACATAGACTTTACTTGGGCAGGCCGCCCAGGTATATTAACCGCCGCCCAAGTATATTTGGATACACATTTATGCTTTTACAATTTTTATCCTCTCATACTTTTTGTATCCGCCCAAGATAATGAAACCATCCGCGATCGAATAACTAGTGAAAATCTCCCCTCGCCCTACGTGTTTCGTACCTGCTCGTTATGTGTGCATCAGAACTGTTTACACCCGCTGACATTCCCATGTGCGCTGCAGAGACGCGCTGGATATTTCACAAAGAGCGCTGCATGTTGCAAAGTCAGGCTCGCACAACAGCGCTTCAGACTGCTTCAAGTGATTCTCAATTAATGAAAAGCGCAGATTTATGCCAAGCGATTGCTAAAGAACTCAAGTTGATGAATTATTACAATGTCTACTTTATGGCCTTTATATAAAATGTTATAGACGGTCGTAAGAATCTGAAGGATCAGCCTGCAATTGTGTAGACATTTCAAAATAAGAGTCCCGGTGTATTTCGGAATTGTTTATAATTAAAAGTCACAGGCTAAGTTAGTAAGTTGTCTTCATTTTTTATGGCCAAATGTGTAATCTGTTTTTGTTAATAAACTATCCTTTAAAATGTAATTAATGAACCCTCAAATTTTTGTGGCTTCAGTCATAGTTGGGATATTCTTTTAAGGCTGGCAGCATTAACAGTTAATATATTGAAATATATTGCTATCGATCAATATGGGAAAAAAATTATCGAGATTACATTTTTGCCATATCATCCAGCCTTACATAGCTGCTTTCGTTCAGTAGGGGTTGGTGTCCAAAACATTCTGGTTGAGAAAAGGCGGGCTGCTCGGATTGTGGAAGGAGTGCTGTAGGAGGTTGGCTGTTAATACTGCTCCGCTGCATCTGGAAAAGAGCAAATGGTTAGTCTTGACACTGCTGATGGTACTACTAAAATACTGAGTCAGCAGGAAGTCACTAGACCCAAAGCAAAACAAAAGCTGCATAAAGGAACAGATTGTGTAAACATTTTTAAACTCAATTTAGTCAATTTACTGATCTTTATATTATTCCAAACATATGACTTTCTTCTGTGGGTCGTTCTTGCCCATAACATGAATTTCTAAGTCACAGTACAGCACTATGGCCACTGCAGTTGTCAATTCATCTTTTTTAACACTTAATCCTGTTTACAGAGTTCAGTCATTTATGGGTGTGACAACCACATTTCACAACCAAATTAAAATTCAGGAAGTGACAAGAACATTTACGAAATTCTACACAATGGGTACCAAACTGAACTTAACAACTAGTTGCTGATGATGCATTTAAATGTGCATAAGGGACATGTCTCTCTTACGTAAGTGTGGTGCAAGAAAATCACAGGAAAAGAAGAACGAGCCTTGATTCATGTGTTGCCAGATCTCGCTAAAAAAACAAAAAGCCCCTAAATCGAAATAAATCCAAATGCTTTTTATTCAAAACAAGACCAAAATATTGTGACACACACCTCCACACTTTAATAACTCCATGAACTTGATCGCTTTATAAGCCAAACCCAAGCAAGCCCAAAAATGCCTATAAGCGGACAAGGTAACCCTTCAAGCAGCCATGCAAACATAAAACATGACACCATTGACACCGTAGACGGTGGTTTAGTTAAAACTGCCAAACAATGAAGTCTCTTATTGCTATTAGGGTTGTCACAATATACCGGTATTGACGATAACCGTGATATTCAAAGCATGAAATATCGGCTGCGTTTACACTGGCATAAAAAATCCGATCTTTTGCTCACATCTGACCCAGATCGGAATTTGTTGTCCACGTATAAACACAAAAATCTACGGTGGCGCATTGCTGCCACATACATATTATTTTTTCCACTGAATTATGTCGTTCAAACGACATCTTTTCTCGTTCAAACGACATTTATTTCGTTCAAACGACATATTTTCTCGTTCAAACAACATCTTATTTCGTTCAAACGACATCTTTTCTCGTTCAAACGACACTAAAATAAATAATTTTTTTCTTCATTCTAATTTCATTTAATTCTGATTTAACAATCTTGTTGGGTAATGAAAGGATCGCATCGGTTGAAGGTCAGGGGAAAAAAACGAAATTATATTAAAAATAGCATTTTCAACTAATATTTATATTTTCTCATATTGCAGCATAAATATTTTTAATAGTTTATTTATTTATTTTAGTTAACTAAAGGCTAATAACCTTGCCTAGGCAAAACATCCACAGAACTGCAGTACAGTCATTTTTCCACCTGTCATGCGACGAATATTTACAAATATTCACAAAATATTTAATGTCGTCTGAGACACAATCTCTGACCGGGAGTTTCAGACTCATTGAGGCCAATAAACCTATATTTTCCAGAAAATAAGGAATGCTAAATGATAAAATTGTGCTTTATTAGGCTATTAGAAACTGCATATAGGCCAATAAAACAATAATATTGTGTTCATTACTTTGCACTGCCATCGATCCAGGCATCGAAAGGTATTTTACACTATATTTGCTTCTGCTTTTCGAGTGCGGAAGTGTGATAAAGGCACTGATCTAGTCTATATTCTCTATTATAGATCAGATAAAGGTAGCTATTTCTCGTACACGTCACGTACAAAATATGTGGTTTTAACGACAAAAGATGTCGTTTGAACGACATAAATCTGTTGTTTGAACGAGAAAAGATGTCGTTTGAACGAAATAATATGTCGTTTGAACGAGAAAAGATGTCGTTTAAACGAATATGTCGTTTGAACGAGAAAAGATGTCGTTTGAACGAGAAAAGATGTCGTTTGAACGACATAATTGAGTGGAAAAATAATATGTATGTGGCAGCAATGCGCCACCGTAAAAATCCACATGAGATCCGATTTTTTCGCATCCGATCGAGCCACTTCCAAATGTGGTTTTAAATCCGATACATATCCGATCTCTGGACATGCGACCATACGTCTAAACACGCATATCCGATTCCTATTGGAATTACAAGCCATCACAAGGCGAGGGCGGCACGTTTGCTCATTAAAAGGTAGCTTTAATGTTGTATTATGAAGCAGACGTGCTTGTATGCACTCGCACTAAAAATTCGCAGCTTTATTACTGAGGTGGGAACTTATGTCTAACGTCTATTTTTCTATAAAGAAATTGCGCGCACGCACATGCACACACACACACACACATTCAACAGCTGAATTTCAACCTTTGCCCGGTTCATTTAGAAGAGACCGCCGTGTTGTTTTTCGTATTAAGCCAAAATCTTCACTGTAAAGCTGCACTTCGCGCGCGCGCGATCTCCCTAGCTCGCTCGAATTCCTAAAAAAAAAAAAAAAAACATGGAATTCTAAAACAAATAACTGTAGATAAAATAACAAACGCATAGCCTACCTTTATTTTGCGGTCTATATCCGTTCAGTCAGAATTAACGCTGCAAAACATCAATGACACTGATGTTAACTTATCCATTCTGACAGATAATCATGGCATTCGACATGAAATATATAAATAATTTTAATAGCACAGCCATTCAAAACGCGAGGGTCTACATGTGCATGTAAAGCTATCAATGATCTCAGGGGCAGGATAATGTAAACGCAGACCGGATACCAGTCGCGTCTAAAGTCAATGTAAACACACAGGCCAAAAAATCGGATATGGTCAGAAGATCGGATCTGTGCATTAAGACTTGCAGTGTAAATGCAGCCATCGATATCGTGTTAATTTAGGGTGTGATATACTGGTATTGACGATAACCAAAATATTTAAAATGAATAGGACGCTTATCATATCATGACATGTAAATACTCCAGCGCCAGTACCTGGTTGAGCTCTCAGGTGGCAGTATTGCACCTTAACACTGACGCCTGTCAAACAAGAAGAAGACGCAGCGCGTGCAGCTATTCCGAGCGGGAGAAACTGAAGATACCAAATTATAATTAAATAGGATAAAATATCTTCTCCTCCCTGCAAACGATAGCATGAAGAATGTGAATATTTAACCAAGTCAAAAAGATAAGCAGGTATCCATATTCATTTAGAGGTGCTAAAGAGGATGTTTTGTTTTATACATTTTTGCAATATTACTTGAAACTGTCTTTACTAACTGATAAAAGACTATTTATTAGGTGCACTGAAAGGAATAATATTAATATACATCATCTGTGCACGAGGTAGGGCCTTAAAAACATCAGCCAATCGCGTAAACGATTGGCCCTCTGGCTTGTCAATCACTGCCATGACGTTCCTTGTGTAAGACGTGCGAGACGTGCGCAGCTGCGCGCTTCAGTAACTTTCCACACTCCACAGGCGCTGCATGCGATGTTTTTGTCAGGAGGCAGGAGTAACAACTGCAGATTATGAGTTACATGCGGTGAGTCTGACATAATGAATCCACAAACACGACACAGCGAATGCCGGTGGTAAACAAACACTCGTGTTCCAATACTCGTGCATGAGTTTTGGGGGGCGTTCCCTCGAAATTAGCTGTGAAGGAGGGGGGTTGTTCTTACGCATGCGCTCATTTCAAAAACTCAGTAACAGTCTTTGGTTTCTCAGTCGACGAAAAGATCCTCTTTATCACCTTTAAGTATCAGCAGACGCAAAACGCCATAGAGAATACGAATCTGACATCACGCCGCATTGAGTTCTGGGTAACTTCTTTGTTTATCCGCCATATTGACAGGATCGCGCAATCTTTCCGTTATTGAGTTTAGTGCAGTAATTTGTTTTCTGTCATGATTGTGAAAAATGTCACCTTTGTATGTCATTAATGCTGCATCGATAATTGTGATAGTAACTCAGATCATCGTTCTGAGAGAAAACAAGACAGTGAAAAAAGTTTTTTCGCCTTTTCTACGTGTAAAAACACCAAGGGAAGCAGGTCGAGGAGATGACGAGAAGATGCAGGATGGCAAATCTATTAATAATGGCACTGATTAAACCCACTGCTTATCACTCAGTAAAAGAATCACATTGCTAAGTGTTTTTGAACGTTTTGATTTTGTTTGGTTTAATAATTAACATTACCTTTGCAAGTCTTCACGCTCGTGAATTAGCAGAACTTGACTTTATAACGTGGACATTCAAATGCTTAACAAGAAAAACGCTTCATGTGACTTAATGCACCGAGACAATTCTGTACATATTTATTAAAGCGAATTGTGTGGAGATACACAAATGAGCCCAAAATATGAACGCAACACGTTTATATGTTAATCGGTTTCCTCTCATGTAAAGAAAATGCTTAATGCACTTAGACTGATATTAAAGAGACCAAATTCTGTTTACAAATAAAGCATATGTGCAGAAAAACAGATAAGACCAAAATATAAACTTTCAGTATCACTTAAAATGCAAGCATTTTATACATTTTCTTCATAACGGTTTTATAAAGGTAAGAAATTGCTTAGTGTGGTTGTCATTTGTTAAAATAAATATAAAAATACGGTGTGTTCGTGTCCGTCTGTCCGCTGAATTTGACCCATAATCTCTGATTCTCATCTGTGATCGTGGAAAAGGGGGATTACAATGACAACAGTTGTAGGCCTACTCAATATGCTCGTTTAAGCACCATTTAAACCTTTCCAACAAATAAATGAATCGACTTTTCTCAGTGTGTTGATCACATAGATTTATTAGGATATTTATACGATGGCTGAAGCAGCAGTGAGCGTCCAGCGTGCGACACGGTAAACAGATCAACATTGTAAACGAAATTCTACAAAACTTAAAGGTGCTCTAAGTGATGTCACCTGTTTTTAGGCCAAAACATTTTTTGTCACATACAGTACAGCAAACATCTCCTCACTATTCGCTAGCTGCCTGTCCCCTGAACACACTGTAAAAAAATGCGGTCTCTGTAGTCGCCACAAGCTCCGAAAACGACAATAAAAACTGGTGCAGCCTGGACCACGAAACATAATAAACATGCTCCAGCCAATAACCGACAAGAATGATTTTAAATGCACGTTCATGACTGTTTCAGGAAGCACGGAGGGGAGGGGGAGGAGGAGCTAGTCTCTGTTTTGACAACACTTCGAACGTCAACAGGAAGTTACTCCACCCAGGATCACTTAGAGCAGTGTTTCTCAACTCCAGTCCTCGGGACCCACTGCTCTGCACATTTTGTATGTATCCCTTATTTAACACACCTGATTTAGATCATCAGCTCATTAGGAGAGTCTGCATGAACTGAATTGAGTGTGTCATATAAGAGAGACATACAAAATGTGCAGAGCAGTGGGTCCCGAGGACTGGAGTTGAGAACCACTGACTTAGAGCACCTTTAAGTGAAAAATAAATAAATAAATAAATAAAATGATCATGCTATGCGATAAAATAGCTTCTATTCCATGCAAACGATACCAATAAAAATGTTAATGTTCCACTTAATGGCAGAAACAAAACAAAAGGTAAGCAAGAATCCGTATTAATTTCAGTACAAGTAATAGAGGGCGATCCTGTTGCCCCAGCATGCAACGAGGCATGACATCGGTTCATATTCTCTATAAAAGGCGACAACTTTTAAAGTTAAAAAACGAAATAAGTTATAAAAAACGGTATAAGTTATGTAAACGATATAAACACCTTCTGGGTTCTCGATTTTATCGATTTGAGCAACCATAAACGATGCAAAACATACGAATTTTGAGTTTTTGATAGGATTCCTATATAGAAACATCACTCCCTGCCCTCCAGACTCATTCACGCTGCTGCTGTGACGTCATTTGCAAACAACCTATTTCAGGATTCCCTTCCCTCCTGTATAAATGCAGATGTCACTTCTGAATCTTACAGTGTGTATTTGGCTTATTATATGGGTCATTCTGTGTCAACCAGAGGTCCCCAGCTCAAATTTCTGATTTTGTTAATATTTTTTCTGTTGAAAGAAACAAATGGTGATGAAAGCCAAAATATTAAATTTCACAGATGTGTATAATGGGTGAATAATCCACCATTTTGTAAAGGGGGGTCAAAATGACAATTTTCACCTTAGATTTGGAGCCAATTTTCAGGGGATGTAAAAATGACTTTAGAAAGATGGCAGCATCATTAGTTTATTTTTACACAGAGATTGGTAGGTCTATTAGTAAAATCTGTTGACTTTATCAGTCTTTGTTTCATTATATACCAACAGTGACAGTTCAAAAAAGGGAAAAAGCACTTCTTGTGTTTTTTTGCCTCAAGTTTGCATGCCTGTAACTCAAGAAGTATTAAAGATATCTGAATATCCTTTTAGATTCTGGTTCTTAACAAACTTTTCTTTTGGTATCTTCATTTTAAAGGCCCTCTATGGTTCAGTCCCAGAGATATGGCGATCTTAAAGCTGATCCATTAGTAAATTGGTAAATTGTACACCTATTCAGTGGTCAAAAACCAAATGTGGGTCACTTTGCATACAGCTGGTACTTTTTTATTTTAAAGAGGAGTATCTGAAGAACAAATAATGTTGAAACTAGAAATGTATCTTGTGTTTTTTTTTCTATCATCTCAATTGCACAGAACATATCTGAGTGCCATAAATACTCCTTTTCCAAAATTTGCATGCCTGCAACTCTAAAATTATTCAAGATATCTTAATATCCTTCTAGATTCTCATTCTTAATAAACTTTCCTTTTGATATCTTCAGTCAACAGATTTTACAAATAGACCTACCAATCTCTGAGTAAAAATAAAATAATGATGCTGCCATCTAAAGTCATTTTTACACGCGTATAAACTGGCTCCAAATCTCAGGTGAAAATGGTCATTTTGACCCCCTCTACAAAATAGTGGATTACTCAGTAAATATACATCTGTGACATTTAATAATTTGGCTTTCATCACTAATTATGTTTGTCTTTTTACAGAAAAAAATATATTAACAAAATAGAAAATTTGAGCCGGGGACCTCTGGTTGAGTTGATACGGAATGACACACATAAGCATATTCTTTAACAACAACAACAAGAAATGTGTCCCACAGAGGACAAAAAGACATACAGGTTTGGACTAACATGAGGGTGAATACATTTTCATTTTTAAGTGAAATGTGCATGTAACAATGCGAGATTTAAAAATAAAAATAGAAAATGAAAGGACTCAAAGACACCAACCAAAAATTCAGGAACTTTGGGCCAGTCGTTCCACTTCTTGTAGAGGACCCAAACAACACCCATGGTAATGAAGAGCAACACGAACCCTCCTCCCAGCAAAGCCACGATTAATCCTGTGTGGTCTACAGAGAAGAACATTTCAGTGAAGCCATCAATCTAGTACTCACAAAATACTGACTTTATTATAAGGTAAAGGTGAAGTTCTGCACCACTATCAGCATCAGACACAACTGGAAAAAAACAAGTTTTCAAATATGTTTCAAGCACTCCTCAAACCTACCATTGTTTGAACAGAGAACAGCTTAAATAGTCCTTTATTTGGTATTGAATGAATTACAAAAATATTTTTAGCAACATCTATCTTGTTCAAGCCAACACCTTGGATTTTTTCCACTGAGCTTGTTGCAGTGCATTATGGGATTTTCCATCAGTAATACACTAAAATTTGGGCAAAACCAGGGGTGCACATAACTTTTTTGGTATGGTTCTTAAGGGAGCACCTGGAGACCATGCTTGATCACACTTTATGTGACACACTTACCCTAAAAGCTGTCCTCATCACTTTCCTCCTGACTGCTCTGCTCACTATTTTCTTTTCTCTTGGTAGATGATAGATGATGATAATTTTTTTTTTATTTTACTAACATTAATGACACAGACAACAGCAAGAATATTAGGCTGCTGTCACTTTAAGATGGAAAGCACAGACCGAATAACTGACACACATCTGGTTTCTTTCTCAACTCTTCACTTATGACATAACCGAGAGAATTCTTGCCGAGACAGGCATTTTGACATAATTTTGTGTGTCAGTTCAAGCTCAAGTTAACATGCAAGAGGAACCTATATAGGAACCTATATTACAACCTATATTATTAACAATATTTTATTGTTGTTATTTAATATTTTGTTATCCCTCTGATGCACATCTTTACAAATATAAAAATATAATTTAGGAATGATATATCAATAGTAATTATATATGGATGTGATGTTAAAGGTCCCGTTCTTCGTGATCCCATGTTTCAAACTTTAGTTAGTGTGTAATGTTGTTGTTAGAGTATAAATAAAATCTGTAAAATTTTAAAGCTCAAAGTTCAATGCCAAGCGAGATATTTTATTTAACAGAAGTCGCCTACATCGAACGGCCAGTTTGGACTACATCCCTCTACTTCCTTCTTTAATGACGTCACTAAAACAGTTTTTTGACTAACCTCCGCCCACAGGAATACACAAGAGTTGCGTTTGTAGAGCGTGTTTGTCGCCGTGTCGTCGAAACGCTGTTATTTTCATCCCGCAGTCCAATCACCGGGTCTGATTCCGGCTCAAATTGATAGGGTAAAATTAAAGACATGTTTACAATAACACTGGGCGCGTGCATCTCCACGTTATGGTAAGAGGCGTGACCTTTCCAGGCAAGGTTCGCTAAGCTGCTGTCGAATCACAACACAGGAACCGCTGGCACAATCAGAACTCGTTACGTATTTCTGAAGGAGGGACTTCATAGAACAAGGAAGTCATCAGCCCGTTTTTATGACAGTGGAAACAGCGGTATACAGATAAGTAAATTATGTGAAAAATACTGTGGTTTTTTACACGCGAAACATGAACACATGTTATATTGCACACTATAAACACAATCAAAGCTTCAAAAAACCACGAAAAACGGGACCTTTAAAAGAAACAAATATTTTCATAATTTGTTTATCAAGATATTGAAATTCTTTACCAACACATAGGTTATGTCTAATAAATTGGAGATATATATTTTGTAACTGATGTTAAAAATACAATTTAGTGGAAAACCAAATCCTGGTGGAAAGAGGTCATTTTTATTTACAGGTTGTAAACTTAAAACAAAACATCAAGTTAATATGGTCCTTTGTGTTAAGTATTTCAAAGTATTCCAAAGTATTTAGATTAAGTTACTAAACTTGAGTATTGTAACGAAATACGTTACAGATTACTTTTTAAAGCATGTATTTTGTAATCTGTAGTGAAATACATTCTAAAAGTAACCTTCCCAACCCTGCATAAAACACATTCTCACTTGTGAAATGTAATCCCTTGCTGTCTGGTTTTTAGATTTCTTTCGTTTGAACATCCATACGCAGCACAAAAGTCCGGCATCGTCCATGAATTCAAAGTACAGGCGGAGATAGCAGCGTTACCTAGCTACTTCCTATGACAAGACCCCTGTTCCAAGATGGCGGCGGTTTTGACGCACGCTTAGAACCCCAAGGCGACATCTAGTGTATATATCTATGAGCAACAACAAAGAGGACGGCGTGGATCATTTAATCACTTGACATAATAAACAATACATTACATCTAAATAAAAGCAAGAGAATGGTTGCTTTTGGCATTGAATGACATACAGATACAACTAAAATACCACATAACCATAGAACATAACATTTACTTATCTAGTCTGTCACGTATTAACGACTACGGTAAATCGGCTACTCTCCCGTAGTAGACGGTTACAGTAGAACGTCAAGAAATGGCAGTTAAATTTGTGCATGCGCAAAAGAACGCCAGAATACCGTTGCCATTGTATCAGCAGCTGCTGCTTAAAGTCCCTAATGTATTTTAGAAGGCAGCAAATACTTATATTTCAATAGCAGATATATTATGTAAAATATATCAATAATAATATAACAATAATAAACAGATTACCATTCTTTTTGGTGCAGATAGTGGCACAGAAATAAAACTCTTTACCTATAAAAATCAAAACCAAAATCACCCCTTATTCCCTAGTGAAATATTAGTAGTGCCAAAGTGGAGTGCACTTATTCAATCCCAGAATTCAGTTCTTACTTAAATTGGAACATAAAGCAGTGGCGAAGCTACCGGTAGTTGGTCATTTTCCAAAAAGATGTGTGAAATAATTTAATAAGCGCTAATAATTATAATAAATGTATTTTCACACTATAACTTTATTAATTTATTTAGTTAAAAGAATGATTAAATGCATTTTCCATGGTCAATTGCAGGATTTGTGGTTTCCCCTCTCCCTATAGAGCTTGGGAATGTGACGTCTGCAACGCAATGCATTCTGGGACTTTAGGACACTGACACTACAGTAGAGACTGGGAAATAGTGGAGGTAGATGTTAAAATTTATATTATACAGTTAAAAACAAATTAGAACAGTGAACGCTGGCTGTGTTATGAACTATCTGCATATACTGACCGGCCTGGAAAACGGATCATACTAATAAACCACACTATGTACAGAAAAGGAGTTGAGCCTAGAAGTTGAACGCATCACGTTTAATTTAACATTAAATGTTTTCCTCCCATAGAAACTATGTACAGCAAAGGAGATGAGCCCAGAATATGAACAAAACGTGTCTTATTACACGTTAGGTTTTCATCCATATAAAACGACTATAAAGAAAACGCTTAATGTCACTTAATGTAGCCTAAGTGATATTAAAAGATCAAATTCTGCACACACCAATGTTTCTGTATAGTATGCTTTATTAGTATAGTGTTGTCAGGGTTCTGTCACTTCTGTCTAGTTTATTTCTTGGTTTTGTGACAGAGCTCTGACACTCCCGTCTGTGTGAGCATATGGTCTCGAGTCGAGTGTTCTCGAGCCGTGCGCTCTCTTGTCTGTGTGCCTTGTTTCATGTTGGGAGTGTGGCGTTCGGATCCTGGCACTCATGTCTAGTTTGGTTTCGTGTCGGGATTCGGACACTCGTGCTCCCAGTCCTGTCTTTGTTGTGAGCGTTTGTGTGTACTTTCACTTGCCGTGCGCTCTTGTCTCATGTTTTGTGGGCGCCTGATTGGTTCTTATTGGTCAGGCGCTCGAGTTGTTGTGTTTTGTGTGAACACGCAGCTTATGAGTTCTCATAGTTGTGTGTTCATGTCTCGTTTTGTGTGAGCACACGGCTTGTGATTTTGTTTTCATTGGCCATATGCTTGTGTTTTTGTTATGTTTTGTGTGAGCACATGGCTTGACGTGTTTCTTTGTGCCATGTGCTCTCGTCTATTGTCTTGACCCCGCCCATCTTGTTACCTCATTACTGGTTGATTTGCCCCACCTGTCCTCCCTCATTACCTGCCTTGTTTGCTCTCCTATTTATTCTCCTTGTGTTTGCAGTCCTGTGCTGGTTCGTTGTCGTATTTCACCTCAAGTCCCTGATTAAGTCAAGTCAAGTCTGTTTTCCCCCACGGGGTATTAAGGCCAGAACACACCAAGCCGACGTCGACGAACTAGTGACGATGAAAGCAGACTGTGGGGTTGGCTCACGTCGGCAGCATCTGTGTCTAAAGTTGCCCCAACACACCAAACCGATGTTAAACAGCTAACGGCCAAGTAGCACGTCAGTTCTGCGCCTGCGTGAGATGAAATGCCTTTCCGAATCAGCAGGTGGCAGTAGCTGAACAGCCAATCAGAATGATCAGATGGCCCGACTGACCGACGAGCTCCGACACTGATTCAACATTTTGAATCGTCCGAAAAAAAGCCGAAGAGGACCAACTTCAGCCGACGGTGTGGAACACACTGAGAAAACTTAGTCGGCTGACGAGGAAAAACTGCCCGACGGCCGACTGTCGGCTTGGTGTGTTCCTGCCTTTACAGGATGTGTAGATCAAAGGCACAATGATGATGGAAAAGGCTAAGGAGTAGAGTTTAATCACAGAAACACAGGATACACAACTTACATAAACGAGAATGGACAGAGAATGGAGGAAGACACAGGGTATATATACACAACTCAAACTAAGGAACTAATGAGGGTGATGATTGACACAGGTGGAAACTAATTACATAATTAACTGACAGACAGAAAACTAGGTCACAGGGGAAACAGAAACACGCCGTATAGAGTCCAAACGAGGAAGGGGGGGGGGTCTCTGGAGGAGGACGAAGTGCAGAGAAATAAACCAAAGTCCATAGAAAATAACAAAAACAGTCCAAGGGGGAGTGGAGGGTGGGAGGAGCCAAGGGGAAGCCAGGAGCAGGAGGAGCCAGATGTTACCCCAGAAGCCAGCCAGGACGAGGCCCCAGGGTAGAGTCGCAGGTGGGAGAAGCCATGGTGGAGTCAACTTTGGGGCAGACAACACCCTGGGGACGACCAACGGAGATTCAGCTGGAGACCCATATGTAACTGATGAGCCGACGAGCCCACGCGCAGCCGATGGTCCTGGAGACCGAGGAAGAGCCATGGTGACGAGCATCCGAGGAGGAGGTGGGCATTCAGAGGCCGGAGGCTGAGCCGGTGGGGCCGAGGATGTAGGCGGAGCTGGAGGAAAGGAGGAGCCAGACGGAACCGTAGGTGCAGGCAAAGATGAGGGAGCCCGGAGAAGCCGTATGGGCGATGGTGTCTGGTGGAGCCAAGGGAGGGAGGAGCCAGGGTGACACCTAAGTGTCGACGGGCCGAGGTGGAGCAGGGGGCGTGGGGGCTGGAAGAGGAGGCAGGGGATCCTCTTGAACAGATGGAGTGGAGGGCCTGAAGATGCCTGACATCCCCACCTGCCATGTGGGAGATGTCGAGCGGCTGAAGGGCAGAAGTAATGGTGGGACTGAGGAACTGGCTGAGAAGCTGGGTGATGGAGGAGGCGGGAGAGGGAGGCTGGGTGGGCAGACAGGGAATTCAGGAGACATAGGAGATTTAGAGAACGCTGGAGAATGGTCCTCAGGAAGCTCAGGGATTATAGGAGATTAATTAAAAACAGGGAAATCAGGGGAATGGGAAATCACCTCTCTGAAAAAATCAATTAAATCAGCCATAAAAATGTCTTTCAGTTCCTCAGAATATTTACCAGTGTCAGTCATTTCAACCATCGTGGTGGTGTTGTGGGCGGAGCTTTCCTCCCAGCCCTCGAGCTCCACAAGCACTCCCTCGACGTCACATGATATAACCGGCTTGCGCACCTGGTCAGACCCTAGCTGTGAGGTTGGCTCCGGGGCGATGGTACCGTCTGATCCTTTCCTCGGTCCTGGCTCATCCATCGTGGCCGGCTGGCCTCCTTGGTCTGTGGTGGCCACATGAAACATCTCCGTTGCGACGCTCGTTGGTGGTGGTTGACTGGCTTCTGGCAGTGGAGTGGGACTGGTGGCGAAGTCATCTTCCATGGGGCTGACGGAGAGTGAGCGGTCAGGATAGTGTGTGCGACACGCCAACTCCAAAAACTCCATGGTGTGAGCTTCCAGGGAGGGGTCCCTCTGCTCCAGGCAAAGAATGGCAACAGCAGGGTCCATGATGAAGGAGGGAAAAAAGGGGAAAAAACTAAAGAAAAGAAAATCGCCGCAAAAACTGTATGGGTTCGTTATTCTGTTATCTTGGTGTGTTCCTGCCTTTACAGGATGTGTAGATCAAAGGCACAATGACGACGGAAAAGGGTAAGGAGTAGAGTTTAATCACAGAAACACAGGATACACAACTTACATAAAAGAGAATGGACAAAGAATGGAGGAAGACACAGGCTATATATACACAACTCAAACAAAGAAACTAATGAGGGTGATGATTGACACAGGTGGAAACTAATTACATAATTAACTGACAGACAGAAAACTAGGTCACAGGGGAAACAGAAACACGAGACATGTGACACGGGGTAGTTTTTGTTGCGTTTTGTTTTATTTTTATTATTGAAATAAAGCCCATTTTCCTGTATATTGAGTCCTCCCTCCTTCCACCACCAAACCCTGACAAGTGTTTACTAAGTTTGTTAACAACACTAAGTAAATTAAGCCACGTTAAGCTTTTTCACGTTAAGCGTTTTAGAATGTCCCCAATTTTTTGCTTTCCAGCTTAGAAACACAATGGTGAAAGTGAAACTCAATGAAAATAAACTTGACCAAAATGTGGCTTTGTCCTTTGTATTTATTACAGATTCATAATTTCTGATACGTTTGAATATGCTCACGCCATTAATAATGTACGAAAACACGTTTAGAAATGTTATTTGTGATATAGCTCATTGCGATCACTCTCTGTGTTCATAAAACAGCACACATTTGATTCATTGTTCAGCTTCTCTCAGTAAGAAATCATGCATTTGTTCCATTTAGGTCCAGTAAAACTGTGTAGTGAATCCATAATATAATTCATTTCAGAGCTGAATTACAGAAGGTCATGCTGTTATGTTATCCCTTAATGAAAGAAATCAGGGCGATATGATGATATGCTGACTGAGATAAATTTTTATTGTGTTTATTATTTTATCTGGCAGATAAATTTGGTCTTGTGTGTGGTACGATAGAAGGCGTCAGTATGATTTCTATGTGTGTATGTGTCATGTCCTGGCCACATGATTGAGCGATCAAATGAACACAAGAGATTCAAATATTAGGCCATTTATTCTAAGCAAGTGCAGTCATCGTTTTTTCATCTGGTGATTTGTATTTGTTGTCATGGTACGCTCCTGAGCGTGACTTAAAACATGGCGGCAACAATCCAGAATGCAATGCACAATGACGTAGATTCCCAAGCTCTATAGGTGCATTTCACACATTTTTAATTTTCGAAAAGTTTGATTCACCAATCCCGCCCAGGCCAGGATGTAATGGTAAGATTTGCATGTTTGTGGAATGTGGAGTTGAATTTAAAATTGTGAAGCAAATATCAATCAGTCGATAATTTAAAAGCCTAATTTACTGCTGCAAGAAACCAAGCAATGAAACCACACAATTCCCATAAGGCACAATAACAGAGACTATTATGATGAGACGCAAGTAAATGTTTCACACCAAAGTGAAATGAATAAGCCTCAGGCTGAAGGAAAGGCATATTTACTCCTGTACAGTAGAGGGCGCAGCTCAAACAAACCTTTCAGCTGTGCTGCCACTCTGGATTAAAGAAGAATGGATACAGGAGAAGGAAGTTCAACACTCTTATTTCTAAATCTAAAGTAATTTTTGCTTATAAGTATGGTTGAATTAGGCTATTGAAGGTCAGCAGCAAAAACATTAGTTAATAAAGTGAGATTAAATACATAAAGTATATTTGTGTAATGTAAAATAGTTAATTATTACAGGTTTGCGTAAAATTCTGTGATTGCATTTCACTGTTTTTATTCTTTTTGAGGGATACTAAATGTTTTTGTGCAAGTGAGATGAGTAAATGAATGTTCACATTTAGACTAGAACCACAATAACCTTCATGTTCACACAGCGCACACAACACCTCTGCACTTTATTTCTCTCAACATGGGGACAGGAGAGCGGTCAGTCAATAAATGTGAAAATAACGTAGATATTTTGTTGTAAATTGAAATAATAATGCATTACTTTACTAGTTACTTGAAAAAGTAATCTGATTACGAAACTCAAGTTACTTATGCGTTAGTAACTAGAAAGTAACTAATGCGTTACCCCCAAGACTGCTGCTAACAATGTAATCTATTATATGTAAAGTTACACTTAAAATAAGTTTAATGGTGCAGCGCAAAAATATTTAGTAGTTGTAATTTAGTGCCCATTTATATCAAAACTAGGCTAAGTTAATTTGCACACAGCTGGTTCAACCAGCCCCTGATGTCTACATCAGAAAATAAAATACTAGTTCTCACACACAATGTGTACTTAACAGCACAATAAGAAAGCTGCACTGAATTAGGAAAAATTAAGAAAGTAAAAAATGATGAGGATTTTACCGGTCTCGGGTGTCTGATGAGGGACACAAACATTTATGTACATATTTGTAGAAACAGCAGCGATCTTCCCTTCAAACTTCAACTCAACACAATGTCCGGCCAAACTTTGGTCAAGGTGGATTTTTGCAGTGCATCGATCCTCATCATCAAAACATGAGTATGACATCTTTTTCTGAAGATGGAGAATAGAATAGAGTGATTTAAAAAATAAATAAATAATTTCAACATGCAATAAATCTGCCTTCAAAGATTTTATTTGATTGAATTTCCGACCTGATCATGTGTGATTGTGTACTTGAATTCTTCATACAGAATGTCCTGCTCATAAATTAAGAAGGGTGCCAAAAGGACACCTCAATCTCATCTTTGTGGACAGACGTATTTACAGCTGGAAAGTCCAAAGAGCCTGGAAAAAAGCACAAGCCAATATTGCGTAAAGAAACAACAACAACAACAACAAAACCCCCATAAATAATAATATTATTCAGAAATAAAAAGTAATCTCTCAATTTAATTCTGTCTAGGCTAGATTTTTTCTTAACAGAGAACCAAAGCTCATTAACTGATCATTAACCAATAATCGACAAGCTTGTGTTAAATTAAACACAAACCCTTTACAGTTTCAAATGATGTCTTATCTTTGACCATAAATTGAGTATTTTAAGTTGTTTCCACTGTTATAAGGGGGGGATCAAGTGATCACGCCAGCACCTCATGCACACACACAACATACCACTACTAGCATTGCTAACTTGACAACGTCGCAGCCTGTTCATTATCAAAATAAAATACACATCAACCAAACATATAAAATGTTACACTGCTCAATTTAAATAGTCTGTGTACAATCCGTGCCATTCAGCGTGACCACTGCCTAACTGTGGTGTTATTATGCCAAGCACATTTTTGTGCATATGAAGGAAGTTTTATGTAGAATATTTGAACACGAGTGAAACACACAATCTAGTTTACATAATAAATAATAGTTTAGCATCCAAATACATTGCGAATATGGAAATATTGGATTCATACTGAACAAGAAAGGCTGTCTACTTAAGCTCAAAGTAAGTTTTGGTTTTAAATGAATTTGTTTTGACTTAACATTTATATTTTTCATTCTTGTTCTGTTCTGAATACATTTAAAGGGGAACTAAAATAGCCCATATGCGTAGCATTTTTTTTAGTTATAAAAGAAAAAACAAAACACACTCCGTCTGAGGTGCAAGCAAAGAAGGATAAATCCAAACGTATATGAAAAATATGACTGCACACTCACTCGCAAACAGTTTATTCACCAACGTTTCGGCAAAAAGCCTTTGTCAAGGTGTAATTTCACTCGGAGTAAAGAGAGCATAAATAGACAATCAACAGATGCATACAATTAATCCCAATTAAATATACAATCAATTAATCATTCTAAAAAACTTTGTCAAGTATAAATGACAAGAATAAATACACATCATTCAACATTTGTCAATAGAAACATCACCAACATCAAAAAGTAGAAAAAACTTAGATCAAAGTCGACATTCAGACTGTAAGGAGCAAGAGTTCGCAAGTGAGTGTGGAGTCATTTTTTTCATATAGCATATTTTTTAACCATGTAACAAACGTTTAATATCTTTAAGTATTACTTTAAAAATTACTTTTTACACCATTTTGACCATCTGACCATCAAATTCTTACTGTCGGTTAACCGGTTAATTAGGCTTTGGTTCTGAATGAAGCGTGGCCAAATGAGAATGGACACATAATACACAGTAAAGGCAGCTATATGTTTAAATAGACACGGTACTGAAAGGACCAATCAAGTAAATATTAATGACGTCATCACTAGGGGTGTACCGATGGGCTTATTGTAATACTGCGATATAAAAATGCGACAATATGCATTGGTGATGTGAACAATATGAATTTTAATTTTTGGATGAACACTTTAAATCAAGGGAATAGTCATTTGATATGCTTTGCGATTAAAACTGCGACGGATTGCATTGATCATCTGAAGCGCATATGCGCAGCAGCAATCCTTAAAGTGAAAGCATAGACATTATTTAATTCACCATATTGAGTCCAATCCTTATTTAGTCCAAACCTGATGTACTACCAAATTAAGTATTTTAATCAACAGAAACTCTTTGTTAAATTTTAACCAAAATAATACAGAACCCTTGTCTTTATTTCGGCTTAAAGTATCGTAATAGTTTCGTATTTTGTATCGTGAAATGAATCGAATCGTGACACAAGTGTATCATTACTCTCCAGGGGCCTCATTTATAAAACTTAGCGTATATTTCATCCTAAAAGTGTACGTATGCACAAAAGCTAAAAAACAAAAAACAAAAATCAGATTTATAAAACCATGCATATGCCAGAAACCTGCGCACAAATCTCTTTATGAATAAAAAGTCAGCGGAAGATTGAGTGTACATGCATCTCCACCCTGTCTCCTCCCCGAAATCACCATGTATGGAGCTTATGACGCCTAGTTTTACTATGCATAACCTCATTTCCATGCATAATCCCATCCACGTGACACCATGGTTAACATTTGTGCCATACACATTACATTGCTAAAAATCATCCAATATTCTTATGTTTTAGAATAAGTATATCAAAATATGCATAAAAACAATATTGATTAAAATACTTAAGATAAAGGATTCAGAATAGAGTTGATTCATTCATTTCCACTGGCCAAATAGTATTTTAATTGTTTTAAACAATTCAAATCAAATTTATGCAGTTTTGCTGATAAGGTGAACATATCTTTTAGGATGTTTATAGGCTATTTTTAGTGGAAACAGATCGGCCTACTTATTTATTGCAGTGTAAATACAATTATCTGACTCGGCGCGTCACTGAAGTATTTAAAAAAAGGAAACGTGCAAATCTTACCCTTTTCCTCAAATTATATCCTTCAAATACAGTGGTAATTGTTTGAAGATCCTTCACACAACATCAACACCTCCGTGCAGCTGTGGTTGTACAGTAAGCTATTATCATTGGATCTCTTCAAACTGGACAACGGACCGTTCAACCACCGAATCCAACAGTGTCAAAAGTGATCGAAAGTAGCACATCTACTATCTAAATTCATATCAATTTTGTTTAACTTCTGCGTAATGACTGCACAATGTAATTTCAGTGCTCATCGCCATTAGTGAAAGTGTAGGCTAATATTAATGTAAATGTGTATATCAAAATGAAAACGTGAGTTTCCATGCGAGTTTAAATCATTCATTTTTTTTAATTTAAACTGTTATTGTGAACATGCACTGTATTGATTAGGACTCATAATGAGGATTTAAAGTGGTTTTCCTTCATCAGCTCACCATCAGTGTCACCAAACTGTCTCCAAAATGTTCATAGGCATAGGTCAGAGTTTGCGTGGAAGTGCGCAAATTTTCCCGTCAAGTTTATTTTAATAAATCACAACTTATGCGTCGGAAGTGGCGTACGCACTTTCAGGGCCTGTTTTGTGTGTATAAATGAGGCCCCTGGCCATCACTGCCAGTTACTTTTTGAAAGCTGAACATTCTATCCGTCAAGATTTTCAAAGATATTTAAGCTTAAAGTTTTCTAAAACTATAATTAAGTGTGTCCATACACACTGGTTTGGGATGAATAAATTAAAATTAAAATATTAATAGTGTTTCATCATTAGTGTCTTGCAAACACTGTTAAAACACTGTAAAAAGCATAATACTGTATCTATATGATTATGTTATACTCAGAGAACTTACATTTATATTTATACTTCTTCTCATTATAAAAGTCTTTGTTGTAGGTGAATTTAATGGAGGCACTTTCTGATTTCTCTTGTCCAACATGTGCTGTCACAGACACAGAGTAATCATCAGCCGCATCTTTGCTGTAGTTGCTGATATCAAGGTACGTCTGGGAAGTGTCAACAGTTTGGGGAACACTAGAGACAAATGAGACAGAAAGAGTGTCTTGTGATTAAGAAAGGTCACATTTTCTGAAACACATTTTTCTTTTTGGTCAGCTGTTTTTGACACACACACACACACACACACACACACACACACACACACACACACACACACACACACAAATTTAAAAATTTCAAACATAAAAATTAAAAAAAAAAAAATATTTACTTACAATTTAAGACCTTTTTGAACACAATTTCCCAAAAAAAAGTCCTAAAAAAAAATCTCATTACCGCAACAGTCTGAAAACATCAACACTGTCAGAAAAGCAAATACATTTTCACATTTTTAAAAATTGATTATTAACAGTCATGGAGAGTTACTTGAAATTCTGAAATAATATTTATTTTTAAATGAACACCTTCCACAATTTACAACCTTTTTTAAATATATTTCAATGAAACCTGACATATTTTCAAAATGATGTGGCAAACCTGAAAGATGCATGCATTTAAAAGCAGACTACTATTTTTCCATTTATTAAATAAATATTAAATAAACACCTGTTGCAGTAATGATACATAGGTTATGGAAATGTGGGTGCTGATTTTGGTAGTGATAATAAGTATACTAAAAATGAGGTATAGTTTAAAAATATAAACATTAATGTAGAAAATAAATTAGATAATATTGGCATGATTATGGATTTAAGTTCAATCAGTTTGATTTTGCAGTGTTTCAAAAATATAGGCTTACATAGGCTAAAAACTGAGAACATGTGCATTTAGCAATACAACATGCACCACCCATTTACCAGATTAGCAATGAGAAGTTTTTGACAATTACAAAAACATTTTTTTTTTTTTTTTAATAGTTATATTGATTGGGTAAAAAACAATGGGAATGTAGTCTGGGATAGCTAAAGTGTGTGTGCTTTTTTATGGCTACTGAAAAAGGTTTTAGTTGGTTCCTTTATAAATGAACTCCTTCCAAATAACCATAACCATTCTATAATTATTAATTTTTCCTAATTACAACTTAAAATTTCTGTATTCATTATATTGTTTTAATGTTGCACATTATTCTATTAGAGACTGAATGGTGTACTGACTGTGTGTGTGCGTGTGTGTGTGTGTGTGTGTGTGTGTGTGTGTGTGTGTGTGTACATCCTGTAAAAAGGACTGAATGGCTTACAGTCTACAGATTTTACTTTATTTGTTAAAGCTATACTATATTTTTGGTTACTATATTTGTTACCAAAAACCATAACTATAACAATAACTACAAAACTACTCAAAATTTAAGAGAATAGTAGAGTCCACAACCACAACGAACCACAACGAAAAACAATATCGCTGGAATTACTTTCAAAACAGTTTTCTTCCAATTGATGTTGATGAACAACAAACATTGATAACCAATCAGATTTGAACAAATTTAAAGGTGCCATCGAATTGAAAATTGAATTTACCTCAGCATAGTTGAATAACAAGAGTTCAGTACATGGAAATGGCATACAGTGAGTCTCAAACTCCATTGTTTCCTCCTCCTTGTGTAAATCTCATTTGTTTAAAAGACCTCCAAAGAACAGGCGAATCTCAACATAACACCGACTGTTACGTAACAGTCGGGATCATTAATATGTACGCCCCCAATATTTGCATATGCCAGCCCATGTTCAAGGCATTACACAAGGGCAGCCAGTATTAACGTCTGGATGTGCACAGCTGAATCATCAGACTAGGTAAGCAAGCAAGGACAATAGTGAAAAATGGCAGATGGAACGATAATAACTGACATGATCCATGATAACATGATATTTTTAGTGATATTTGTAAATTGTCTTTCTAAATGTTTCGTTAGCATGTTGCTAATGTACTGTTAAATGTGGTTAAAAGTTACCATCGTTTCTTACTGTATTCACCGAGACAAGAGCTGTCACTATTTTCATTTTTAAACACTTGCAGTCTGTATAATGCATAAACACAACTTCATTCTTTATAAATCTCTCCAACAGTGTAGCATTAGCCCGTTAGCCACAGAGCACAGCCTTAAACTCATTCAGAATCAAATGTAAACATCCAAATAAATACTATACTTACGCGATTAGACATTGTAACGCAGTTCGTATGTACGGGAAGGAGGAGGCGGGAACCAGCAAACATTCAACAAAACTTTAATACCAAAATAAACAAAGAACAAAACGAAAGTAATGCCGGCAGACCCTCGCGGACGTCTGCCGGCCACACAAACATAAAACATAAAATAATATCCAGGCCTGGTCCTCTCTCATCCTTCACTGTCGTCGCTCCTTTTATGCTCCCGAAGCTCCTCCGTGAGAGACTCAAGGCCGGTGCGCCTCACAGGTGAAGATCATTAACACTTGTGTCACCGGCCTCGCGCCGTTCCCTCATGGCTCTCGCCCCTCGCAGGCCGGGGGGTACTCCCGCGACTGCGCTTACTCCCCCCCGGGGCCTGTCTCGGCGGCCGCAGCACCTGGGGGTAAGGACAGATGAGACGAGAGAAAGGAGACGGAAGCAAGGGGAGCGACAGGACGAGAGAGGGGAAAGAGGAAAAAGAAAGAAAAAAAAAATTGGGTCCGGTTCCCAGACACACTGCCGCTCGGTCCTCAGCCTGCCGAGAGGCTCTTCTTCGCAGTGCCATGCGATGGCACTGGATGCTCGGTGGACGGCCCGATCCTTGACCGCCTCCTGGTGGCCGGCGATGGCTCCTCCGGTTGAGGGCAGCCGGCAGCGAGTCGACCGTCCCCTGCTCCTCCCCTTCACGGCGGACGGTAGCAGGCTCCGGCCCATGGCAGACGACGGCACTCCTCCGCTCCCTCCAGGACGGCAGCCACCCCACCTCGTCCCAGGAGCACGGCATCCGGGTCTCCGTCCCACCTTTCACAAGGCTCCAGTACCACCGCCTCGGGCAGCGTCTCACGGTCTTCACTCCCGCGCTGCCCGAACTCCGCAGCACTGCAATCCCCCTCAGCAGCTCTCCGACAGCATGTTCCTCCTTCCTCCCGGGTTTCGGCACCAATGTAACGCAGTTCGTATGTACGGGAAGGAGGAGGCGGGAACCAGCGAACATTCAACAAAACTTTAATACCAAAATAAACAAAGAACAAAACGAAAGTAATGCCGGCAGACCCTCGCGGACGTCTGCCGGCCACACAAACATAATAAAACATAAAATAATATCCTCCTAATAGCTCCTCCTTTTATGCTCCCGGAGCTCCTCTGTGAGAGACTCAAGGCCGGTGCGGAGAGCGGGCAATTTAAAGGGGCAGCACCAAAATAGGCAGTTAAAAAATTATTAAAAAAAAATCTATGGGGTATTTTGAGCAGAAACTTCACAGACACATTCAGGGGACACCTTAGACTTATATTACATCTTGTAAAAAAATGTTCGATGGCACCTTTAAATAGCTCAAATGTTCCGCATTATGGGGATGTCATTACCAACACTCTGCAGCATGTTATTCAATCCTCATCAATCATCTTAGCAGCATGAAAAACAAGGCTTGTATTAAAATTCTGAATAATTCAATTGTAATGTATACGCATCCATTTTCTGTAAAGCTGCTATGAAACGATAGGCTATGTATCAAGGGTCATGAAACCCCCAGCAACGGCTTCTGAGTCAGTTTTATTTTGCTCTCATTAAAAGCATCAAAGCATCAATATTTGCACTGTTTGAAGCACCTGTCAGAGGATGAATAAAGCCGAAGTCCACCTTTCTCCCGTTCTCGTAGCTCTCTAGAGCAGTGGTTCCCAAACTGGGGTACACGAACAAAATGCTGAGTAGTTAATTTAATTCTACCTTAAAATAATATTAAAATCGAGCATGTATTTCTAGTTGCCAAAATGTTGTAAATCCAGTAGGCTACATTTAATCAAATTACCTCATAATCTGTAGTCAAAAATGACTGTATCCACACAAGCAGCATGCATATGATAGATTGAGTGCAATCTGCTGCCTTAAAGGGTTAGTTCAGCCAAAAATGAAAATTTTGTCATTTATTACTTACCCTCATGCCGTTCCACACCCGTAAGACCTTCGTTAATCTTCGGAACACAAATTAAGATATTTTAGGTTTTTTTTTTTTTTTTGTGATTTTCGGATATTTTAATAATAGTAGTACGGTGTACATTATTGCAATATTTACTTAAATAAACGGCAATGGGAATGTCTCAGTTACAAAGGTAACCCTCGTTCCCTGAAGGAGGGAACGGAGACGTACGTTGGACAGACCGACGAATAGGAATCTCGCTAGAGAGGCCAATCTACTTCGAGTGTAACTAAAACGAGCCAATGCACATTGGCATGCAATCATATGCATCAGCTGCTCTCCTCGCAGCACAGGTATATAATGAGCAGCAGGTGCGTTGCATCTTCAGGTTTTCGCTGAGGAGCCGAACAGGTTAGGCGGCAGCATCAGCGGGGTACAGCGACTGTGGCGACGGGACGTACGTCTCCATTCCCTCCTTCAGGGAACGAGGGTTACCTTTGTAACAGAGACACTCCCATTCAGTCGGTCACATTCGACGTACGTCGGACAGACCGACGAATAGGAATCCTACCAAAGTGCCACAGGAGCTGCCCTCTTCCAGCGCTCTGTTGTAAGTCGATCACTGCTGTTCCCAAACCCATTCAGTGAGACTATTGAATAACGCTGAGAAAGCGCAACCTTTCGTTAGAAAAGGAGTTAGAAAACCCCGAAGGAGTTATGTGGAGAAGTACATATGGACTAACCTTGTAGGTTGTATAACATATGGAAGAACTGGGGTGACTCCAACTCGATGAGAGATGGGTTCTCCCAGAGGGAAAGACACGGGCTTCGTTTAGGAGCAACCATGGAAAAAAACATATGGGATCCCTGTAGGGTCACACATATGGAACCCAGCCTAAATCCGGTTCTCAAGGATGCAACGGAGTATAGGCCTGGTGCCAGACGCTCCGCTACGTCGGCTGCCGAAGGGTAACCGGAGGACTCAACAGGGTCTGCCCGTAGGGACTCTCTGGAGCAAAAGAGCGCATGTAGTGCAGCAAGCCGACACTAAGCCGGGGCCTCCCCGTGCCTCTGACCTGAGGCGAGAACACGAAGGCTATATAGTATCTAGCGAACGTGTTAGGTATCGCCCCGCCCGCAGCTCTACAAATGTCTGTTAGCGAGGCGCCACGAGCCAGCGCCCAGGAGGATGCTCCTGCAAGGCGCGAACTGGACAGAGCAAAGCCAGGGCTGGGTCTGCCTTCTCCGAGGGCAGCGCTTGCAGGCTCACTACCTGGTCCCTGAATGGAGTGGTAGGAACCTTGGGCACATAGCCAGGCCAGGGTCTCAGAACCACATGGCTGTCACCCGGCCCGAACTCTAGGCATGATTCGTCGACCGAAAATGACTGCAGGTCCCCTACCCTGTTGATGGAGGCCAATGCAACCAGCAGCAAAGTCTTCAGAGACAGAATCTTTCTCTGATTGCAGAAGTCTGCTGATTGCAAGGGCTCAAAGGGAGCAATCTGAAGTGCTCGAAGCACCAGAGCAAGGTCCCAAGAGGGTATGGAGGGAGGTCGAGGAGTATTTTAACGTCTCACCCCCCTAAGGAACCTGACGACCAGGTCGTGCTGACCAACGGTTTTGCCATCTAAGTGGTCGTAGTAAGC
Source organism: Megalobrama amblycephala (assembly GCF_018812025.1). NCBI lineage: Eukaryota > Metazoa > Chordata > Actinopteri > Cypriniformes > Xenocyprididae > Megalobrama > Megalobrama amblycephala. The sequence goes on along the minus strand of NC_063053.1, from coordinate 35,212,630 downwards.
GGAGATAGCAGCAGTGTGGAATTTGAGGGTGGAGGGGGACAGCCTACGCTCCAACCCTTGCTGCAAGAAGGACAGCATGACTCTGATCGAGCATCTTCGGGGGTCTTCTCGGCGAGAAGAACACCACTCGATGAACAGGTTCCACTTTGAGGCGTCTGGATGCGGGTGCCAAAGAGTGCCCCGTCTCTGAGAAAGAAGGTCCTTCCTCAAAGCAATGGGCCAGGGAGGGGCTGTCATGAGGAGTGAGAGTTCTGGGAACCAGGTCCAGTTGGGCAAATAGGGTGCAACTAGCAGGACCTGCTCCTCATCCTCCCTGACTTTGCACAGTGTCTGTGCAAGTAGGCTCACTGGGGGAAACGCATATCTGCACAAGCCCTGGGGCCAGCTGTGTGCCAGTGAGTCTGTCCCGAGTGTTCCCTTGGTCAGAGAGTAAAACAACTGGCAGTGAGAGGTTTCTGGTGAGGCAAACAGGTCTACCTGAGCCTCTCCGAACTCTCTCCAGGTCAGCTGGACCACCTGGGGGTGGAGTCGCCACTCTCCCGGCAGCGCAGCTCGTGAGAGCTCGTCGGCCGCATGGTTGAGCACACCGGGAACATGAATGGCGCGAAGCAACATCAGATGCTTCCGACTCCACAGGAGGAGATGGCAGGCGAGTTGCGACGAGAGCATAGACCACCTTGATGGTTGATGTACGCAACGGTCGCAGTGTTGTCCGTACGGACCAGTACGTGCTTGCCCCGTAGCGTCCCTTTGAGGTGGCTCAGAGCAAGGCGCACTGCAAGCAACTCAAGGCAGTTGATGTGCCACTTCAGATGGGGTCCCGTCCAAACGCCTGAAACTGCAAGCCTGTTGTACGTGGCACCCCAGCCGGTGGTCGAGGCATCCGTGAAAACCACAGCATGCCGGGACACCTGTTCTAGAGGCACTCCTGCCCGAAGAAACAAGGGGTCCGACCACGGGCTGAAGGCTTGGCGACACTGAGTGATTGCCACCCGGAACGTGCCGCGTTGCCACGCCCATCTCGGGACTCGGCCGTGAAGCCAGTGTTGAAGCGGTCTCATATGAAACAGACCGAGCGGTGTTACAGCCACTGCGGCCACTATATGCCCCAGGAGCCTCTGAAAGTATTTCAGTGAGACCGCTGTACTGCCGTTGAACATATTCAGGCAGTTCAACACCGACTGAGCATGTTCCTCTGTGAGGCGTGGTATCTGTTTGACCGAATCCAACTCCATACCAAGAAAAGAGATCCTCTGCACCGAGGCGAGTTTGCTCTTTTCCCAGTTGACCTGAAGCCCCAACTGACTGAGGTGTCTGAGCACCAAATCCCTGTGTTCGCATAACTGATCCCAAGACTGTGCTAGAATGAGCCAGTCGTCGAGATAGTTGAGGATGCGAACACCCTGTTCTCTCATGGGAACAAGGGCGCACTCCACGACTTTCGTGAAGACGCGGGGAGACAGGACCAGCCCGAAGGGTAGGACTCTGTACTGATATGCTCGTCCTTCGAACGCGAACCACAGGAATGGCCTGTGTCGCGGAAGAATCGAGACATGAAAATATGCGTCCTTCTGGTCGATCACTGCAAACCAATCCTGGGGACGGATGCATTCGAAAATGTGTTTCTGCGTGAGCATCTTGAACAATAGCTCCAATTCGAAACTCGCAGATCCAGGATAGGTCGTAACCCACCGCTCTTCTTGGGTACAATGAAGTAGGGACTTTAGAACCCTGACCTCATATCGGCTGGACGGACCGGCTCTATCGCGTCCTTCGCCAGTAGGACTGCGATCTCCGCACGCAAGATACGGGCATCGACATCTTTCACTGTAGTGAAGAGGATGCCCCTGAACTTGGGGGGACGCCGGGTGAACTGAATCGCATAGCCGAGCCTGATGGTCCAAATGAGCCAGCAAGATGGACTGGGGAGCGCTAACCAGGCTTGCAGAGACCGTACAAGCGGGACCAATGGGACCACCGGTGTACCCGCAGTGGGGCAGCGAGGTGGAACACAGGTGCGCGGCTCGGGGGGCTCTTTGCGAGGCGGCCCGAAGCGGCGTCACAGTGTGCTGGGCAACACTACCTGGTTCCACAGGTGGACAGAGGGAGCAGTCAAGGCTTTGGCTACCCGCTGCTCGCTGCTGTCCGCTGGCGAAAGAAGAGGGGGATGAGAGTGGTGAGGTTTTTCTCCTCCCACTGCTCTCCAAGCCCTCTTCAGACCTGGAGATGGAGGAACTGTTCTTTTTTTTTTGGAAGTTTGGGTACCGCTGGCTGTTGGGCCAGCGGCGGAACAGAAACAAACCCAATAAAAGGATTTACCACCCGGCCCTCCTCTGGGGGGTGGAAAGAACAGCCCCACCCATCTCTGGGTCGCCTGTCTCAGGGGTGATTTTCTCACCAACCACTTAAACAGCAGCAGAGACGGGAGGTTTCATCTCCCTGCAACGGACACAGTAGAGAGTTTTTTTTTTTTTTTTGCAGGGGATGACACCCTTGGCGACGAGCAGACTGAGGGGTGGCCCAAGAGGAACTCAATGGTTTGTCATGGGAAGCTCCCTGGTCTGCTACTAACTGAGGAGAACTGCTGGGCTCAGTCCTCGACAGTGTCACCGAAAAGGCCACCTCGTGAGATGGGAGCGTTGAGAAAGCATTTAGCTTGACAACCTCTCACACCTCACAAGGTAAGCCAGGGGGCGCTTCTGGACCACCGAGGTGGACATCGTCTGGCCGAGGGCCTGCGCCGTGACTTGATCACAGTTAGTCAACAAGCGCAGCTCAACCCCGGCTCAGAACTACCCTCATGCATTAGAGTGCCTTGGCCTCACATGCAGGGTGAACTGTTGCAAACAGTTTGAGAATGTTGAGAATTTTGTACATAATTTTTTGAGACAATTATGCACATGATTTGTAATTTGTATGAAATTAATGAAAACTATCATTAAAACTAGCAATCTGTTTACAGTTTTTTTCAATTGCTAACATACTTTTGTCCATTCTGTAGTCACATTTTCAAAACTCTAAACACATTTAGCAGAACATCCGTCTGTTGTGACCATACCATTAACAGAATTCATGTAGTTTTCACACTAAATGCAGTGAATTAGCACATTTCTAAAATGCTTACAATTTCTTTTCATATAAGCTTACCCCATACCAAAATCATGGATCTTTCTCATCTTATTTGCAAATGCTTAAACACAGCAAGTCAGAAATGAAGACCAAATGTTCCAATCTTTAAATATAGGATAAAACCTTTACTTTTGCAACAAAAGCACTACTGGATTGTAACAACAGCAGCTCAAAAGTATTGAAAAAACATATCAAACAAATACTGAAACATTTGATAAGCATTTTTAATTAGCAGATCACTGAAATATTGAGAAATAGATTACAATCTCAGTTGGAGGCATAGTTAGGTGTTGAAGTTTTTTTTCATTACATACTGTAAAATAGGACTCTTTGAATTGGATTTGTTCAGTGTGGATGCAGAACAACACAAAGGAGCAGAGAGAAAAAAATGTCTGGGTAAGGGAGAGGAACAGATGAAGGAGCAGAGGAGAAGTTGGATCAGGACAAGGGAGAAGAAGAGGTAGAGGAGAGGAGGAAGAACGTGTGTTGGATTGTGCGTCTCTGTGGTTTTTCCCCTTACACACGAAGAACCTATGAAAGCTTATTTCTGCCATGCTTAGAAAATAATAACGTAATTGTCTTTTTATCTCTCTAGACTTTTTTTCTCTCAATTCCTATAGTTTATATTTCACAATTCTGAGAAAAAAAAGTTAGATGTAAACACACAATTGCAAAAAATAAAGTAAAATAAAATAAATAAATAGAATTGTGAGATAAAAAGCCACAATTACCATTTATGCTTTTTTATTCTGTGGAAAAAAAGCTTCCATAATAACCAAAGATCATGTATGTTGGATTTGTTGTTGATCAATGGCAGCAATTTCATGTTTTCATTTCAGTAAAAGCTACAACGATTTTTCTACAATGAATCCACTACCACTGTTCCATATATGCAGAATATGTGGTCTATGTAGGGCACTAACTACCAAGGGGACACCATCGCACTCTCTATAGGGGCACCATCAACACCACACACCCAACCCCAGAAAGAGTTTTCAACCAAGGGGGACACTGAAGTTCTGCATAGGGGACTCATTTGACCAGTAGCTGCCCTGAGCAATTCTGTTACTTTCTTCTTTTTTTCTACTGCACATTCCATGAAATAATGACTCATTCACTTCAGTTTCCAAGAATGCACACATTCAACACTCAACCAAAAATGCAGAATGGCTTACATGTACGGAAACTGAATTTCAAAAACTATGAATTTCATATTTTTTCTGTTGGTAGAACTGAAACATGACAGTAATGCAGTTTTCATAATGCCATCAACTGTTAGTATTTTGACAGTCATTGTGCTGTGATTGACTATATGTTCATGTTGGAGAGAAAACTAGTGCTATGTTTTGACAGAACGACTCGATTTTGAATCAGGTTTGCTGTGTTTTGATAGAGTTAGTATATGTTGCAAAAGGTTTTAGCATTTTGAAATGTAGAGTTTGAATTTACTTAACAAAATATGGTTTTGGGCAGAAAATTAAATATTTGGCTAACTGTGTGATGAATGTGTGTTGCTGTGTTAAGAGTTTAGAAAAAGTATTTTAAGTATTGGTAAATGCTTGTTAGCAATTGTAAAAAAACTGTATATCTTACAATTCTGAGAAAAAAAGAATTGTGAGATGTAAACTCACAATTGCAAAATAAAAAATATTTTTGATAAAAAGTCACAATGACCTTTTATGCTTTTTTATTCTGTGGTGGAAAAAAAGCTTCCATAATAATCAAAGATCATGTATGTTGGATTTGTTGTTGATCAATGGCAGCAATTTCATGTTTTCATTTCAGCAAAAGCTTTACACTACAATGATTCCACTACCACTGTTCCATATATGCAGAATATGTGGACTGCGTAGGGCACTATACCAAGTGCACATCATCCCACCCTCTATGGGGCAACATCAACACCACACCCACCCACCCTCAGGAAAAGATTTCAACAGAGGGTCAACTGAAGTTCTGCATTGGGGACTCAATTGACCAGCAGCTGCACTGCAGTAAAACGAAACTGAATTTTAAAAACTATGAATTTCATATTTTCTCTTGGTAGAACTGAAACATGACAGTAATGCAGTTTTCATAATGCCATCATCTGTTAGTATTTTGACAGTCATTGTGCTGTGATTGACTATATGTTCATGTTGGATAGAAAACTAGTGCTATGTTTTGACAGAATGACTCGATTTTGAATCAGGTTTGCTGTGTTTTGATAGAGTTAGTATGTGTTGAAAAAGGTTTTTGGCATTTTGAAATGTAGAGTTTGTGTTTATTTAACAAAATATGGTTTGACTATTTGGCTAATTCTGTGATGTATGCGTGTTGCTGTGTTAAGAGTTTAGAAAAAAGTACTTTAAGTATTGGTAAACGCTTGTTAGCAATTGAAAAAAAAAAAAAAAAAAAAAAAAAAAAAAAAAAAAAAAAAACTGTAATATCCAACATCAAATATTTTAGTAAAATATATTTTAATCAGAATTATTGCGCCCCGTCTGTTTAGCGCGCAGCAGCGCTCGTTCAGTGAAGTTTAGCAGCAAAATGGAAATATTTGCAAGACTTTATAACATTTACAGATGAAGAATAAACTTGTGAAAGTAAGTTATGCACTGAGGAAAACACCATGTCTCAAGTGCATAAAATAGCACAAAATGCTGTTTCTTATGGTGGATCGATTTGATCGATTTGATCGACTTCTAGGGATGGATAAGAAAAGCGTGCACGCGCAATTATCTTGACTAGGTAAACCTGGATCAAATTAGCGGCACTGCGTGAACTTCAATATCCTCATTTCGAATGTTAATTCAAGTCAGGTTTTGGAGTTTAATCCTCGCTTTTCTTAGCGTCTTTTATGAAACAGCCCTCGGGACAGGTTTTAAAACCACTGTCTTTGACTGTTATTTATTGAATATTTAAGAAATCACACTCACATCTCATGGACGCGCGAGCTCAGACAGAAAACAAATACAACGATATCATCGTTAGAACGAGCAGCTTTAGCAATTTGATACTCACCAGAACCAAAGACACTTTGACACAATAACGCATAAAACACCCCAAACTGGAATAAATGATCCATTAACATTGGTTTTCCAAAATTTTCAGACGTGTAGGGATGGGTACTACACCCAGTGTACAAACGTCTCGAGTTTTCAACACACTAGTGCCCTGAAACGGTGATCCGGAGCATTGCTTGAAACAAGGCTGTCATGTGACCTGTGGAAATGAAGCTTCACTGACACTCCAGCACAGTGAAAAAAAAAAAAAAAAAAAAAAAATCTTGATTAAAAATATGAATTTGCATTTGTATTTGTGCATTTGTGTTTTTTAACAATGTGCATTTTTGTGTTTTGTAAGGAACACTCAAAAATGGTGCAATGAAAAAATCACAGACCTAATTTATTGGCATATTAAACAATCTATTTAGAAGGTGAAAAGATACAAGTTTGATGCAAGTAAAAACAGAAAGAATAGAAAGTCTATTTTCATTGTATTGTGCAAAATGCAACGAAATTTCGCTGCACACACAAGCGCCACCATCTTTCTAATGACATATATAGTTAATAAATATACAAATAAACCTTACAAAGACATCCCAACTAACAAAACTGAATGACACATGTAGGATTTTTATTGACCACCAGATGGCGGAAGTAGAGCACTGTTTCAAAAGCTTCGAAGCACCGCTGCCCTTTGTTGTAAACAGTGTAATGCAAACGAAGTAATAATACTTCGTTACAGTACTTAAGTTTTTTTTGAGGGGGAGAATCTGTACTTTACTTGAGTTTTTACATTTCTGTCAACTTTTACTTTTACTCCACTACATTTCCTAAATAAAATGTATACTTTTACTCCGATACATTTTCCCAAAGCATTTTCGTTACTTACTACAAAATAAAGTCGGAAGAACACAGACTGCAAGCAAGCATGTGCAAACAAGAGCTCGCACAACCACGATTGATTTCATTTTCTGGGTTGCGTCCGTTGCTGGAGCGGCTGGAGAAAAGTGCGCTGTCAAGTCAAGTCAAGTCACCTTTATTTATATAGCGCTTTTTACAATGCAGATTGTGCCAAGGCAAGACTTATGGTGACTTGACTTGACAAAAACAGCAACTGTTTAACGTCACGATTGTTACCATTCATTTGCATTAGTTTATATCCATCTGTTCGCTGTTATGCATTCGTTATCCAGCGAAGATGCATATTTAAACTGTATCCTCATCATGCAGCGACAGAAACATAAATCAGAAATGTATTCAATTTCAGTTCTTTTTTATCAGCAACACATAATTTGATTAGATAATCATCAAGTTTTCTAAAGTAGAGGCAAATAATGTGTGAAAATATACATATAATAGACCCATGCTATGCCTTTGTGTGTAAAGATGATAATTTTTAAGCATGACTGTTTGGATTTATATGAAATGGCAACACTTTACAATAAGAGTCCATTTGTAACATTAAATAAGGTTAATAAAAGTATTGTTCATTTTTAATTTCAACATTTACATTTCAGCATTTTAAAGTTGTCTCTTACATTCGTTATAATGCACTATGAATTAACAGGAATGATCAATGTATTGTTATAGTGTTAGTTAATTAAAATAAGTTGTTTGTTACAATTATTTCATGTATTCACAATAAGTTCTGTATTAGCCAATCAGATGTGGCCACGTCATCACGCGGGGTTTAGTTCACTCTTTGTTTTTACGTTTAGCGTCAGTATGCTCGCAGGCTTCAGTGCAGATGGTTGTATATAAACCCATCAGCGATGGGCAAGAGCATAAACCCCCGCTATTGTAAAGTTGTGGTTTAATAATTTAAGTAAAGTCCCTGAAACGGATTCGTTTTGTTGTGTGCTTCTCTTCACGCCTCCGCGGACGCTGTTAAGCGAAAGACTAAAGCACAACAGTATAATTAATGTATTAGTATTTTTTATATTAAAAAAATTACAATAAACATTTGGCCAACATAATTCAAAGAAACAAAATCTAACAAAGTTTTAAAACTGAACACAATCTTGCTGCTCAAACTGTGTATAGAACAATTTTTAAAGGTGCCCTAGATTGTTTTTTTACAAGATGTAATATAAGTCATAGGTGTCTCCTGAATGTGTCTGTGAAGTTTCAGCTCAAAATACCCCATAGATTTTTTTAAATTAATTTTTTTAGCTGCCTATTTTGGGGCATCATTAACTATGCACTGATTTTTTCAGCACGGCCCCTTTAAGAGATGCGCTCTATCTGCCACACGAGCTCTCGACTATATTACAGTGCATTTACAAAGTTTACACAGCTAATATAACCCTCAAATGGATCTTTACAAGATGTTCGTCATGCATGCTGTATGCATGCTTTGAATTAGGTGAGTAAAATATTGATTTAGATGGTTACGTTTGATTCTGTGTGAGTTTGAGGCTATGCTCTGTGGCTAAAGCTAACATTACACACTGTTGGAGAGATTTATAAAGAATGAAGTTGTGTTTATGCATTATACAGACTGCATGTGTTTAAAAATGAAAATAGCAACGACTCTTGTCTCCGTGAATACAGTAATAAACGATGGTAACTTTAACCACATTTAACAGTATATTAGCAACATGCTAATGAAACATTTAGAAAGACAATTTACAAATATCACTAAAAATATCATGCTATCATGGACCATGTCAGTTATTATTGCTCCATCTGCCATTTTTCGCTGTTGTTCTTGTTTGCTTACCTTGTCTGTGCACAGATCCAGCCATTAATACTGCCTTTCCTTGTCTAATGCGTCGAATGGGCTGGCATTATGCAAATATTGGGGTCATAGATATTAATGATCCCGACTGTTACGTAACAATCGGTGTTATGTTGAGATCCGAGTGTTCTCCGGAAGTCTTTTAAACAAATTAGATTTACATAAGAAGGAGGAAACAATGGGGTTTGAAACTCAGTGTATGTCTTTTCCATGTACTGAACTCTTGTTATTCAACTATGCCGAGGTAAATTCAAATTCTGATTCTAGGGCACCTTTAATATTTTTTTGCTCCTTTTGTATTTTACATTAACTTTTACTTTCAATACTTAAGTACGTTTAATATATAAAAAAATACTTTTCGTACTTAATTACAAAAAATATCACATACTTTTAAACTTTTACTCAGGTAGAATATTCTAAACAGTGACTTTAACTTCTACCAAAGTCATTTTCTGGTAAGATATCTGTACTTTTACTTAAGGTGTGGTTTTCGAGTACTTCATACACCACTGGTTGTAAAAGCCTCACTGCTTCAAAAGCTTTGTGCGACACATCCCTACAGATGTGTGTCCCAGAACGGCTAGCACTTATTTCCAGGGATTTCAGAACAGCGTAACAAATATTCCCAGAACCAAACAACACTTCCTTTCTATTTCCCCTTCTTCCCCTTCAGATGTTTTATGGCTCTGTCATATTTCATACATCTGTCATACATGTTCAACTGTTTCTGGTAGGCCACATTCTCTTTTCCCTATGAAGAACAGTGAGTAATTAAGGGATGTATATGCCCTATTTGAAGCCTAAATATTACAGAGTCCTTATCCTTTTTGCTTCCATAGCTGTTTCTCTCTACTTCAACTTTATTTTGAATATTGAAATGATGCCTGCCTTTTGACTCATTGTCCCATTTCTCTTGCCATATTCTGTTTAGAGCAGATTTTATTATTCCATTCACTTCAGATTTACTCAGTGGTACATTAATATCTGTCTCTGGATGTTTTAGAGATCTCTTTGACAAATGATCTACCTCCTCATTACCTTATACAATCCTGGAACCCACAGAAAGGAAATATTCACTCCTATTGTATAGATATGGAAGGCCGTTTCAGCATAAAAACGTTCCAGCGTTACTCGTCGTAATTATATTTTTACTAGTAACAATTAAATTAAAGAGCTCTATAATTTAATTTTTACTAGTAACAATTACAATTATAGAGCTCTATAATTAAATTTTTACTAGTAACAATTATGATTGTAGAGCTCTCTAATTGAATTATAGAGCTCTGCAATTATATTCTTACTAGTAACAACTGAATTGTAGAGCTCTATAATTCAGTTTTTACTAGTAACAATTCCAATTAGAGAGCTCTACAATTCATTTATTACTAGTAAGAATTCAATTGCAGAGCTCTGTAATTCAATTGTTACTAGTAATAATCCAATTACAGAGCTCTACAATTCCACTAGAGTATGGAAGGCCGTTTCAGCATAAAAACGTTCCAGCGTTACTCGTCGTAATTATATTTTTACTAGTAACAATTAAATTAAAGAGCTCTATAATTTAATTTGTACTAGTAACAATTACAATTACAGAGCTCTATAATTCAATTTTTACTAGTAACAATTATAATTGTAGAGCTCTCTAATTCGGTTTTTACTAGTAACAATAACAATTATAGAGCTCTACAATTAAATTTTTACTAGTAACAATTACAATTACAGAGCTCTATAATTCAATTTTTACTAGTAACAATTATGATTATAGAGCTCTCTAATTCAATTGTTACTAGTAATAATTAAATTATAGAGCTCTCTAATTCAATTGTTACTAGTAACAATTTGATTATAGAGCTCTATAATTGAATTACAGAGCTCTCTAATTGAATTGTTACCAGTAAGAATTAAGTTACAGAGCTCCATAATTCAGTTCTTACTAGTAACAATTAGAATTAGAGAGCTCTGTAATTGCAATCTTACTAGTACAAATTGAATTACAGAGCTCTACAATAGCAATTCTTACTAGTAACAATTGCATTACAGAGCTCTGTATTCAGCGACATATCATTATGCTAATCGTGCCTTATGCATATTCAACTGGGGTGGCGTAACTTTGTTTTACAATGTGGGTGGGACAAGAATGTGTATGGGGGGGGGGGTATGTTGTATTATTATTACAATAATAATAATAATATGATATTAAAATTATAAATGTGTTCAAAATAAAAGCCCTGATAGTTGGTTCCTACATCCTGCTATAATACAATGTCGTTAGGTAACATCATTAGAGTCATGTTCACATTAGTTAATAAATACAGACGATCCGCCTTTGATAATTGAATGTCCTGATGGATTAGTGGCAGTATTCATTCACCGTTTAGGTAAATGCTAAGAGGTTCCCGGTTCTAATCCATGTCACTGGACATAATGTAGTTTTTTTCTCATTAAAACCAAAGATTTTCATCAGTGACTTGTATATTCAAGGAGCAGGGATTCACGTTTAAATATTTACAGTATTTAGTATTGTTATGCAATAATAGAATGATTATCAACGGATATCGAATACAAAGAGTAAACACGCAACTAGTTGATTATCAATGAAGTGTTAATAATAGGCGATTGTGCGCTGGATGCGCTGTTTTTGAAACCCTGTTGCACGTGCTCGTTGTCACTGTTAATCTATGGGAAGCCAAACACACCAAAAGTGGTACGAGGCAGCGGGGTGTTACAAAGCTCGCGCCGCGCTGACATGTCATCTGCGCGGATCAAGTGGACCGAGCCGCGCGACCGACTCGTCAGCGCAGCGCGGACGTGTTTTCTAGCGCCACACAATGGGCAGCGCGGCGCGAGCTAATCTCATCCAATAGTATCCAGCTGCAGACCCGCAGCACCAGTTTCAGAACCGCAGTTTCATGATGTCTACAGTATTTAACAACAATACTTTTAAATAAAGTCATTTTTCTGTTCATATAGGCCTAATATGCATAAGATATCATGATGTACAAAGAGGCAAAATTTTAAAACAGCCTATATGCTTAATGTCGATGAACGGATACAAACACAGTCGTTGTATAGGCTACTGCGAGAATAGGCTACAACTACGCCGTTTTGTATTTTTAAACTTGATTTTCTCCACGTTTTAAATAGGCTAATACGATGACACAGAGTTTAAAAAGATTTTTTTTTTTTTTTTTTTTATTAATTCAAACATATATTAATAACATGTGTAACCATTTAGTAAACTGTCTCCCTTGACTGTATCGATATTATTTCCTTCATGTTCAAATGTTGTTGACACATAATACTGACAAATAGTATAAAGTACACAGTAGGCATTTAAGGGCATTTAATGTCAAAATATAAGCCTACATGTATTTAATCATTCCAAATCCTTGAACAAGTGAAACATGCATTTAAGCCAATGAGACATCAGAAGGTGTATATGGTGAGTGTATGATATTTCTGTCATGATGTGGTGAACGAATTTATATTTATATATTTATATTACTAAGTATTTGTATTACTAAGTGTCTGCTAGGCTATTGAATCATTTACATTTTATCATTAAAGATTTTTTTGCATTTGTCAAAGATATGTATCGTGTTAATATTAAATAAATATTAATAAACACTTATTCATTTTGTTTATCAGCCCATGAAATCATGGACAGGGTTTTCTGCAGAAAACCCTGTCTTTTCATGGGCTTATAATCAAAATGAATAAGTGTTATTAAGATTTAGTTAATATTAACACGATACATATTTTGACAAATGCAAAAAAATCTTTAATGATAAAATGTAAATGATTCAATAGCCTAGCAGACACTTAGTAATACAAATACTTAGTAATTAAATATATAAATATAAATTCGTTCAGACATCATGACAGAAATATCATACACTCACCATATACACCTATCTGATGTCTCATTGGCTTAACATGCACGTTTTCACTTGTTCAAGGATTTGGAATGATTAAATAATGTAGGCTTATATTTTGACATTAAATGACATTAAATAGCCTACTGTGTACATAATGTAAGTATTATGTCAGTAGTTCACAATTTGAACATGAAGGAAATAATACGATCAAATATACAGTCAAATGTTACACATGTATTAATATATGTTTGAATTAATAAAAAAAAAAAAAAAAAAATCTTTTAAACTCTGTGTCATCGTATTAGCCTATTTAAAACGTGGAGAAAATAATTTAAAAATAAAAACGGCGTAGTTGTAGCCTATTCTCGCAGTAGCCTATACACGACTGTGTTTGTATCCGTTCATTGACATTAAGCATATAGGCTGTTTTAAAATTTTGCTCTTTGTACATCATGATATCTTATGCATATTAGGCCTATATGAACAGAAAAATGACTTTATTTAAAAGTATTGTTGTTAAATACTGTAGACATCATGAAACTGCGGTTCTGAAACTGGTGCGGGCTGCGCTGGTCTATTGGATGAGATTAGCTCGCGCCGCGCTGCCCATTGGGTGGCGCTAGAAAACACGTCCGCGCTGCGCTGACGAGTCGGTCGCGCGGCTCGGTCCACTGATCCGCGCAGATGACATGTCAGCGCGGCGCGAGCTTTGTAACACCCTGCTGCCTCGTACCACTTTTGGTGTGTTTGGCTTCCCATAGTTATCAGTGACAAGGCGCGTGCAACAGGGTTCAAAAACAGCGCTCCCGTGCACACGCCTATTATTAACACAAATTCTATCGCTGTTGCGGAGTTTACTCTCTATTCGATATCCGTTGAAATCATTCTATTATTGCAAAAAACTAAACACTGTAAATATTTAAACGTGTCCCTGCTCTTGATATACAATCACTGATGAAAATCTTTGGGTGGCTTAATGAGAAAAAAAACCCTACACATGTCCAGTGACATGGATTAGAACCGGGAACCTCTTGCATCCAATATACAAAGGGAGAAACTGCCACTAATCCATCAGGACATTCAATTGTCAAAGGCGGATCGTTGTATTTATTAACTTTAATGTGAACATACTCTTGAGACTAATGACATTGTATTATAGCAGATGTAGGAAAACTATCATATTTGAACACATTTATAATTTTAATATCATATTATTATTATTATTGTAATAATAATACAGGATACCCCCCCCCCCCCCTACACATTATTGTCCCACCCACATTGTAAAACAAAGTTACGCCACCCCAGTTGAATATGCAGGGCACGATTAGCATAATGATATGTCGCTGAATACAGAGCTCTGTAATGCAATTGTTACTAGTAAGAATTGCTATTGTAGAGCTCTGTAATTCAATTTGTACTAGTAAGATTGCAATTACAGAGCTCTCTAATTCTAATTGTTACTAGTAAGAACTGAATTATGGCAGCTCTGTAACTTAATTCTTACTGGTAACAATTCAATTAGAGAGCTCTGTAATTCAATTATAGAGCTCTATAATCAAATTGTTACTAGTAACAATTGAATTAGAGAGCTCTATAATTTAATTATTACTAGTAGAATTGCAATAGAAGCTCTACAATTATTCTTACTAGTAACAATTTGATCTGTAATTAGAATTGTTACTAGTAAGAACTGAATTAACAGAGCTCTCTAATTGAATTGTTACTAGTAACAATTATGATTAGAGAGCTCTGTAATTCAATTGTTACTAGTAACAATTACGATTAGAGAGCTCTCTAATTCTAATTCAATTGTTACTAGTAACAATTGGAATTAGAGAGCTCTCTAGTGGAATTGTAGAGCTCTGTAATTGGATTATTACTAGTAACAATCTGCAATTACACAGCTATGCTTTAATGTGTATTTCTTACTAGTAATAAATCAATTGAAGAGCTCTCTAATTGGAATTGTTACTAGTAAGAATTGAATTAGAGAGCTCTATAATTCAATTGTTACTAGTAAGAATATAATTGCAGAGCTCTATAAGAATTCAATTAGAGAGCTCTATAATTGTAATTGTTACTAGTAAGAATTTCAATTATAGAGAGCTCTATAATTGTAATTGTTACTAGTAACAATTGAATTACAGAGCTCTATAATTGTAATTGTTACTAGTAAAAATTGAATTACGAGAGTAACGCTGGCTCTATAACGTTTGTAATGCTGAAACGGCCTTACTAGTAAGAATTCAATTAGAGAGCTCTATAATCCCAGTTGTTACTAGTAACAATTGAATTACAGAGCTCTATAATTAAAAATGAATGGAAGTCAATGGAGACATATGACTAGTAATAAATGAATTGTAGAGCTCTCTAATTGGAATTGTTACTAGTAACAATTGAATTAGAGAGCTCTATAATCATAATTGTTACTAGTAAAAATTGAATTATAGAGCTCTGTAATTGTAATTGTTACTAGTACAAATTAAATTATAGAGCTCTTTAATTTAATTGTTACTAGTAAAAATATAATTACGACGAGTAACGCTGGAACGTTTTTATGCTGAAACGGCCTTCCATATATAGATATTGTAGAATTTCATACAAGATATCCTGCCTGGATGTTGATTTTCCACTACTCAAAGTCATTAAAGCTGAATACGAATCTGAACAAATCACTACATGCATAGGATGAACTTCTTCCACCCACTGAAGTGCCATTAAAATTCCAATAATTTATTCTGTATATACTGAAATATTATCTGTAATTCTCTTTTCAACACTGTATTTGAAATGAGGAATGTAAACTGCTGCTGCTGTATGTTCAGAGTCTGGGTTCTTCGATCCATCAGTGAATATTTGAATACTATTGTAATATTCCTGATTTAAATGCTGCTTTACTACTACTGTATATCCTTTGATATGGTGGTGTCCTTGGTTTTCAACTTTCAATGTCTGATCTATATCTGGTTTAGAGAAAACCAAGGAAGAATGGATGGTAATGCCACCGTAGGACTAATATTTATATTATTTATTTCTATGTTCTGGGCTTCTTTTCCTACATTCCATCCAAATCTACTGATTTCTTGTGTGTCCCTTAAGTGTGCAATTTTTAATTTTAACCTCCTAACTTACAGAGGCATTTCTGCCATTTCTACCTGTTTTGCTGGGATATGAGATCATGAGGCTTATTCTTAAAGCCTGTGAATGAACAACATTTTTTTTTTTTTTTTTAAGTGGCTGCTGCTACTGAGCTATATACAATGCACCGTAATCCATTACTGGTCTGATCATAGCACTGTATATTCATTGTAGTGATTATTTCCTTTCTTCTTCTTTGGTGTTTTACAGCAGTTGGCTGTCTCACTTTAACTTACTATATCTTAATTAAATTCTTCCTTCCAGTCCAGTCCTCCTTAGAAAATTAAACAAATATCTCCGTCCTTGATCATTATTTCCACATACAGTTGTGGTCTGGATGTCAGGCCTTGTTTACACCTGGTATTAAAGTGCTTTTTGGTCGATCGGATCACAAGTCGATGAGGGAGACACATTCCTGTTTACACCTGCTGTTTAAATCTGTCTCCTTTGTTTACTTCTGTCCAGATTTCTCCCCAGGTGATTTTTTATGGCTGTTCAACCACATGAGCATTCACGCTACAAAACCAATTCAGTTGAATGTGCTTTCGGCCCTGTTTACACCTGGTATTAAAGTGCGTTTTGGTCAATTGGATCACAAGTGGATGACGCTAAATACAGGTGTAAACGAGGTGTAAAGCATTTTGAGCTTGTCCACTTTCAACCACTTCCAGAGGTAGTCGAAAACACATTAGACCGGTTTGCTTTTGTAGTGTAAACGCTCATGTGGTTGAATGTGTCTGAACAGCCACTAAAGACCGTCTAGTCTCCACCTACTGACAATAATGTGTAACATTATGGGAAGGGCTCTACCCAGATGGGATTTAAACTTTGTTGGCTGAAGACCCAAGTTTTGTTTGAAGATGATAAATGTATCAAGCACAATGTTCTCTCATCATTTCTGATTTATAACACACACTCACAGCCTTCGGCATGGTCTTGCATCTGTTAGAGCAGAAATTAAAGCTGATGCTTTCCGTATGTTTTTTCACTGTCTTGGGCCCTATTGTCCATTAGATCAAGGTCCATTAGATCAAAAGATCTGAAGGGAAATATACATATATATATATATATATATATACATATATATATATATATATATATATATATATATATATATATATATATATATACATATATATATATATATATATATATATATACAGTCCCTCCAAAAGTATTGGAACAGTGAGGACTATTCCTTTATTTTTTCTGTAGACTGAAAACATTTGGGTTTGACATCAAACAATTTATATGAGACAAAAGATCAACATTTCAGCTTTTATTTCCAGGTATTTACATCTGGATCTGATACACAACTTAGAAGATATAACCTTTTGTTTGAACCCACCCATTTCTCATGTGACCAAAAGTATTGGAACAGATTAACTTAAAATAGATTAAAGTGAATAAGACTTAATATTTAGTTGAAAATCCTTTGCTTGCAATAACTGCATCAAGCCTATGACCCATTGACATCACCAAACTTTTGCATTCTTCTTTTGTAATGCTTTTCCAGGCTTCCACTGCAGCCTCTTTCAGTTGTTGTTTGTTTTGGGGGGTTACTCCCTCAGTCTCTTTTTTAGCAGGTAAAATGCATGCTCTATAGGGTTTAAGTCTGGAGATTGACTTGGCCAGTCTAAAACCTTCCACTTTTTGCCCCTGATGAACTCCTTTGTTGCTTTGGCACTGTGTTTTGGGTCATTATCTTGCTGCATGATGAAGGATCTCCCAATCAGTTTGGTTGCATTTTTCTGTAAATTGGCAGACAAAATGTTTCTGTACACTTCAGAGTTCATTTTGCTGCTGCCATCATGTGTTACATCATCAATGAAGATCAATGAGCCCGTCCCAGAAGAAGCCATGCAAGCCCAAGCCATGACATTACCTCCACCGTGTTTCACAGATGAGCTTGTATGTTTGGGGTCATGAGCAGATCCTTTTTTTCTCTCCAAACTTTAGCCTTTCCATCACTTTGGTAGAGGTTAATCTTTGTCTCATCAGTCCATAAAACTTTGCCCCAGAATGTTTGAGGCTTGTCTCTGTAGTTTTTGGCAAAGCCTGGCCTTCTTATTCTTCTTGCTAATGAGAGGTTTGCATCTTCTGGTGTAGCCTCTGTACTTTTGTTCATGAAGTCTTCTGCGGACAGTAGACTGTGATACCTTCACTCCTGCCCTCTTGAGGTTGTTGCTGATGTCACTAACAGTTGTTTTAGGGTCTTTCTTTACAGCTCTCACAATGTTTCTGTCGTCAACAGCTGATGTTTTTCTTGGTCTACCCATTCGAGGTCTGTTACTTAGTACACCAGTGGTTTCTTTCTTCTTCAGGACATTCCAAATGGTTGTACTTGCTATGGTCAATGTTTGTGCAATGGCTCTGATTGATTTTCCATCTTCTCTCAGCTTCACAATTGCTTGTTTTTCACCCATAGACAGCTCTCTGGTTTTCATGTTGGTTACACGTCTAACTATAAATGCAGTCTGCACAGGCAAAACCCAAATCTGAAACTGAGTGCAGACATTTAGTGCTATTTATTGTTTGAATAATCAATGTAATAGGACACACCAGGGCAACAAAACACACCTGTCAGTCACATGTTCCAATACTTTTGGTCACATGAGAAATGGGTGGGTTCAAACAAAAGGTTATATCTTCTAAGTTGTGTATCAGATCCAGATGTAAATACCTGGAAATAAAAGCTGAAATGTTGATCTTTTGTCTCATATAAATTGTTTGATGTCAAACCCAAATGTTTTCAGTCTACAGAAAAAATAAAGGAATAGTCCTCACTGTTCCAATACTTTTGGAGGGGACTGTATATACATACACATTTACCCGCCCATAGACCCTCTCATTGAAGAAAGCAGAACAGAAGTGTTTGTAAGTGGAAAAAAGAGACACATTAAAACACCAGGTGTATACAGGAATGTGTCTCCCTTGTCTACTTGTGATATGATCGACAAAAGCACATCTTCATACCAGGTGTAAAAAGGGCCTTCGACTTCCACTGGTAGTGGTCGAAAGTGGACAAGCTCAAAAGTTCTCCTCCAAACTTTATGCGTAGAGTGCCCGAGAGTTCCCTTTTGAAAGGGAACTCAACTCTGCGCTTGGAATTGCGCTATGGGGAACATCCCTCGTGACCCGTGTTCGAAATGCCAAGAATCACACAACTCCAATCCTATTGGCCGGCGACAGCCTATGACGTCAAACGGCACGAACCGTGACGTATAAAGGGAGCGCCTGGGGAAGCAGTCAAACATCCTCTCGTCTTTTCGGGATTGTTTTGTTCGTGCCTGTCTCACTACTCCGGTAAGAGCATTTCTATCATGTCTGAGAAACATTTCAGGAAGTGTGCTGATCCTTGTCCTAGGTTTCTTACACCTGAGGACACACACAACCTGTGCGTTATGTGTCTGGGCGAGGAGCACGCACGGACAGTGCTTGAGGGTGCTGTCTGTGTTAACTGTGAGCGTCTTCCCATGAGGACGCTCCGTTCTCGTCTGGCCCTCTTCTCCGTTGCCTGGTGGTTCTGGCCCCGCTCGCGCTGAGGCAGAGCGGCGGCTGAAATCATGGGGCTCTCAGGTGGAGCTCGCTGAGGAATTTGAGAGGGGTGTAAACGTCTCTCAAGCCGAGGCGTCTGATGAGGACACGCTCCTGAATGACGATGACGTTGTGTCTCTGACGTCATCGGATCCAGGAGCGAGTGCTCTGTTGGCTGAAAGCCCCAGAGAGCAGGAGATGGCTGAGGAGGAGGCGGTGGGTGAGCCCACAGCCTCTCTCAGGCCACCCTGCCGGTGTATTCGGAGTTATTGGAGGTTATGGAGCGCGCTGCGGGCAGGTTACAGCTGCCTTGGGAGAGTGTTAGGAAGGAACCTGTTCGCATAGATTAAACGAACGCTTCCTTTCAGATCATAACCCCATAACTCCAGGAATTTATCGACATCAGCGAGCCAGCTTTGCTGATGTTGAGGGATTGAGCCAGTATGGATATACGTCGATGCCTCCTATATATATGAGACGTTTGCGAACTATCTCGCTACAGGGCACCATTGTTGAAAGCTCTGGCCCTGCCATCCAGGGCGCTGAAGGTGATGTCACGCCTGAATGGCAGGGCTTACGCCGCTGAGGGTCAGGCTGGTGCTGCTTTGCATTCTATGGCAATTTTACAAGCGTACCAGGCTGATCTGCTCAAGGATCTTTATCAGGGACAGGGTCTGTCCGCTGAGGCGGTTGCCAAGTTGCGCCGGACCGCGGATCTCGCTCTGAGGGCCACCTGTTGCGCTCTGCTGCATTCAGATCCTGTATCCCGCTCAGATCCGGATCTGGGCCCAGACAGCCGGGGGGCTCCGGGCCGTCTCGAGCTGAGGCTCAGAGAGAGGCCCAGAGAGCCAGCGTTGCTGCTCGTGCGCCTCCTCCTCCCCGGAGTAAGGCGCAGAAGCGGCGGGATGCGAAGAAGAAGAAACAGGACTTGAGAGAGGTGATCGAGCATAGGCGCCAGCAGCGCAGATGAACAATCTCTCCTCGCGGGGGCTGAAAACATCTCGCCCTCGCTTGTTTTCTTCTTCCGCCTCCCGGCAGCATTGATAACATTCTGTATGCTCGGGCTTTTGCAGTCAGGCCGATGGTCAGGGCCTATGATGAATATTTTTCTGATGGCCTACTGTCTGGTTTGATAGTGAAAGTACTTTTAGGCTTAAAGGACTTTGGATTTTCCTTCTCTACTAACGGTTACGGAAAAGGAAGGTGTCTTCGTCCCACGAGCCACAGGAGGTAAGCGAGGTCTCTTTTTATCCTCCATAGAAAAAGGGAAAATGTAGACCTTGTCTTTTTCCTGTATAGTTTCCCGAGTATATAGTTTGTCTTAGAAGGGGTTAATTTGGGCTGAATAACTGAAACGCTGGGTTGGCTAGTTGTATTCATAGCTACTGTTTATCGCTGTTTTATTTTTAGCCTCCTGTGTTAGAGTGGCTTGCTCTTTGACTTTGGTGTTTGTTAGAGTTGTCACTCTTTGTTTCAGTTATGTGTACTTGTTCGGTCTTTTGGTCGCTTTGGCGCTGTTGTCTGGTGCTCGTCTTTTCCTCGCTATTGATTAGATGAGCCCATAGTGCAGCAGGGTCTCTTCAGACTATAGCTAGCGGCTAGGCTAGGTGCTAGTGTTTTTTCAAACACTATTATCACTATTTTTTCTTTTGTGATTTCCTAGTTCTGGCCTCCTCCTGAGGGAGTTGTTGACCGTATCCCCCTTTTGTAAACCCCTATCATATTGCTATGTAGGTGCTATAGCTAATTTTAACAGCTGGATTTAGGCTATGTTTTTAGCCTTCCTGATGCTGTAGTTCTCAGGTGGTAGGCCCTTATCTTTTAGAAGATAAGTCATGCATTGTTGCTAGGCCCCACTTTAGATCCTTTTCTTGCCGATAATGTTCACAATGAGCCCCTTGAAATGTATTCAATTTTGAGATACGATTTTACTCACATAAAAGGGGTTCTTTCGTTCTCTAGGGTTCATTGCGGATTTCAGTGTAAATCTGCTCTGTGAAACATTTATCCTGTCTGAATGGCATGTATTACAAAGCATTCATGTTTGCTTTGAGTTCTAGCTTAGCCCTACATACATATGTGAGCTTACTCAAAATCGCTTGTGACATCAGCAGCTGCCTGGCGTTTGCTGCTAGACGGCTGGCCCCGCTTGGTAGCCTCCTTTCTATCACAGCTTGTGTTTAGGCGCTGTTGGTTATGATCATGAGTTGGCTCATGTATTTGTAGCACTGCCTCAGGCTTTTGCTCACGTTGTCTGAGGTAATAGGCCTGTGCGGCCTTCTCAGTTTGTGATAGCATTTCTATGTACTGAGGTACATTGCCTGTTGGAATGTGCAGCTTGAGCTAAGGTTTGGTAAGTTAGTTCCCCACTTATCGTGTAGGATCTAGACCTGCCCCCTTGAGCTTGGGCCCTGTTATGACCACGGGCTGGCGCCACATGGCGCTAAAAGTAGTAGGCCTTGCCAGGCCTCCTCTGTAGCTTCTGTGTTGACCCAGCCGGGTTGGTCATTTCTGGACTCATTCCATGGTTGAGTTATGTCTTTGACTCTCGCCATCTTCAGCCGTGCCCACCTCTGTTCGAATAGGCTTTATTTTGGGCCTTTCGTTAAGTTCTGTGGTGTAGTGTGTACTTCTTTATTCGAGGGTTTTCAAGTACCTTGTCTGCGGGCTGGCCCTAGTCATGAAGCTACCACTGGTTGTTGCCATGTGTTCATAGAAGTTGTAGGCCCCCGTCAGGGCCTCCTTTCTGTCTGCATATTGGCACAGCTTCGTGTGGGTTTCTATGCGACTCACCACCATGGATGGGTCTCGATGCCACTAGCTGACGCCGTATGTATACGGGTTGTAGGCCTTCACAGGCCTCCTTTGTGTGACGTGGGAGTTTGGCTTTGTACTCCTCTTGCTTTGAGAGTAAAAGGTGCTTTTACTGAGTACATTTCTGAAGTGTCTTGCCTCTCAAGGTGAGCTTTGTACTAAAACCAGTTTTTGGTCTGGTTTTATTCATTTGCTGCCTTGAGCTTGGTTTCCTTTAGCTCTAGTCGAGCTAAATAGCTACCCTGTCTGTTACTTGGTTCTATTTTTGCTCCTAGAACTTTAGTGGCCGCTAGCTGACACCGCGTGCGATGGGTAGGCTTGAGGGCCTCCTTGTAAGCATGCTGGATCTTCCCTTTCAGTTTTTATTTACAGTAAAGGGTCTTATGTCGCTGGCTGGCAGGGGCTCGGGCTGGCTAATGATCTCCGTGGTAGTCAGTCTGTCTAGCCTGAACCTCGAAAGCACCGCCACGAGCTTATGCTACATGTCTGCTGAGGTTATAGGCCCATGGGGCCTTCCTTAGTGCGTGTTGGCGTACGTTGTACTCCTCTACCTTAAAGAGTAAAAGGGTGCTTTTACCGAGTACACTGCTCGTTGGATTGTGTTGGATGGGCTGTCTTGTGGGCACTCACAGCTACCTAATCACTTGGTTAGTCATGTGCTCAGCATGCTTTGTTTCAGTTCTTTGGCCTTTTGGCCATCCTGAATACCACCTGGTATGATTGGGTTCATGTTGTGATGATTAGTTCTCTATAGAACTTGTAACTATGTTGTAGGCCCCTTTTGTTCGGCCTCCATGGTTATGTGCCTACAGTACGGTCTGTCTGTTAGGTTGAGCTTCGTACTTCCCTCTGGGTTGACTGCGTAATTGTGCTTAGCTCCCTAAGCTGGTCATTGGTTGTAGACTTCTATGAAGCCTTCCGTTCGGACTGGCCCCAGGCTGGTTTGTGCTCCCCTGTACCAGGGTTTTTCTAGCGCACAGCCTCCTCAGCACTTTATCAGAAGCTGAGTAGATCCTAGGATGAGTGGTCTTACTCCCCTCAATACGAGGGTTTATAGCGCTCAGCAGAGTTCCGCTCTCCAGGATGCCCATCTCTGCGTGTGGGTTTTGAGTTGCTTACTGCCTTTTTGCAGTTGCTCTTACCTGCTCTCCTCTTTGGAGTTTGCGCATTGGAGATTCTGTATGTCAGACAAGGTTGTCCCAGACTATGTTTGGTTTTCCCTAATTTGGTACGGCCTCCTTGGTGGCGTCAGGGGTGAATTTATCCCCCTAGTGACTGGCCGGGTTTCCTCTGGTTCCCTGGCCACATTCCCTTTAAGTGACCACTTAAACGTGTTCGAAATGCCAAGAATCACACAACTGCGCTTTCCTGCCATGCTTCGGGGTGCCTGCGGAACAGTCCGTCAAAGACGAGAAGGTGTTTGACTGCTTCCCCAGGCGCTCCCTTTATACATCAGGGTTCACGCCGTTTGACTTCATAGGCTGTAGCCGGCCAATAGGATTGGAGTTGTGTGATTCTTGGCATTTCGAACACAGGTCACGAGGGACGTTCCCCATAGCGCAATTCCAAGTGCAGAGTCTCGTTCCCTGATCTCAGGGAACCATGGTTACATGCGTAACCTGAGACGTTTTCACTTTTGTCACTTTTGATCAATTTAATGCATCCTTGCTCAATAAAAGCATTAATGTGTTACTTTACAGTAAAGCACAATCAGTTTTTCAAACTGAAACGCTGTATCTCTCACCTTCATTGACGTTGAGATCTTCCTTCACCGATGTCCGATAGAATCTCAACTTCAGCGTCTTAGCAAGACCTTCAGCCTCTTCACTGAAGCAACAACACAAAGGTTTTTCACATCAATCCCTAGAAGGAACGCATTAAAGTGCATTACTGAACTCTGATTCTTACTTCTTGATAACTGTGTCATCCAGCAGATCGATTTTGTTCTGCACCAGGACGGTGGGAATGTCACCCACCTCCATCTCCACCTTCTCCCTCCAGCTGCTGATGGCCTCAAACGAGTCTCTGACGGTGGTGGAGAACACCAGCACACAGGCCTGCGCCCCTGCAGGACCGATCACACGTCAATGCCTCTCATCTTACAGCAAAACACAAGCCTACACCTGAAGAGAAACATTCCAGCGTTCGCACCTCTGTAATAGGCCTTGGTGATGGCATCAAACTCCTCCTGTCTAGCTGTGTCCCACAACATCAATCTGACGTCCTCACCGTTAACTCTGGAACACATGCAGACAATCTCAGAATCCATATATGCATAGGTCTTGAAAATATCATTAAAACACAATAGTTACATCAAATAATTGGGTGAAGCAAAAAAAAAATGTGTTGGGGCAGCCTCTCAGCTGCTATTCAGACCAGTGGCCGGTTGCATAAACTGCTTAGGACTGTTAGTCATCAATTTTTTTTCTTCGAGACTGGTCATAACTTTTTAAATCAGTTACATAAAAAGGTAGATTGGTCTAGTTTGAATCCAAAAAGTGAGACTGATTAGCCCTAATTAATTGCTTGTTGGTCAGACTAGTTAAGACACAGTCTTAAATTAGCGGTAATGTTTACGAAACCGGCCCCTGCTTTCGCTCTCAGTTTGACTAAACTTTAAAACCGATGAAGCCAATGACAGCTCATCTGTTCCTCATTTCGTTTTATGTGTATAACCAGTAAACCACACAGATTTTCTCTGGCATTCCCTGAGGATAACACACTTCACGTTATAATATCTGGAAATAGACTGTCATCCAGGAACTACAGGTTTGTGTCGGCTACTGCAAAAGAAGCAAGAGGATCTTCTTTTCCCGAGGGGTTGCCTGAGTGTAACAGCGTGTTATTTGTCATATCCTGTATTTAAATACAAACAGGAAACTTGCTTGCTCGGAAGTGTTAAATCATCTCTCTGGGGTCAAGTGTGAGCCATAATTACTGGCATTTATTCCTGTTCATGTGACCAGTTCAGGCTGTGATTGAGTTGTATGTACAGTACACATATGAGTGGAATACTGAACATTCTGTGTATATAGGTTTCCTTCTAATTTCTAAAAATCAGCATATGAATTACAGATGGGCGGTACTGCCAAAACATTACATTATATAGTATGAGAATTCTATATCATAAAAACTGTCACGGGCAATAACACAAGATCCAGTAACGAGTGCAAATACAGTTTATTAATACCACAGTAGAATAGAAATATCTAGGCAAGATGGTCAGAACGTGCAACATGTAGTTCAGGCTTTGGTGGCAAGGAGACTGCAACGGGCTGGAATCCACAAGCAGATGATATATCCAGAGAAAACAGATGGGCAAGAAAGCCACACTCAAACAGGAATCAACTCACAGGAAACTGGAGACAACAAGGGAACTGCTGGGAACAATGGAGACCAACATGAACACCAGAATGATCTGACAAGGAACAC
Source organism: Megalobrama amblycephala (assembly GCF_018812025.1). NCBI lineage: Eukaryota > Metazoa > Chordata > Actinopteri > Cypriniformes > Xenocyprididae > Megalobrama > Megalobrama amblycephala. The sequence goes on along the minus strand of NC_063053.1, from coordinate 35,186,972 downwards.
AGCAAACACACAACTACATATAGGGACAGATAATGAGCCGCACCTGTGACTGATCAGCGCAGTTAGTCACTATGACAACGCTAATAGACGAACTGACAGCACCAAAATAACAGACACAAACTCACACGCAGACAGAGAGTGAGAATGAGTCAGTGAACCCATGAACCGTGACAAAAAACACTATGTCAAACAGGTCAGTCCATTTAAAAAATGTAAATGTTGAAAAAAACAAAAAGGTTTTTTTTTTAAATCAGAATTGTGAGTTATGCACTTGGAATTGTGAGATATCCAGTCAGAATTGTGAGATATAAGCTCAACTGAGAGAAAAAAGTCAGAATTGCGAGATATAAACTGAACTGCGAGAAAAGTGAGAATTGCGAAATATATACACAACTGCGAGAAAAAAGTCAGAATTGTGAGATATAAACTCAAATACAAGAAAAGTCAAAATTGCGAAATATAAATGACTGCGAGAAAAAAGTCAAAATTGCAAGATATAAACAACTGCAAGAAAAAAAGTCAGAATTGTGAGATATAAACACAATTGCGAGAAAAAAGTCAGAATTTACATATAAACAACTGCGACATAAACTTATTTAACTGCAAGAAAAAAGTAACAAAAATTCTCAAATTTGAGTCTCAACATAAGGTTTTTTATACAATTACAGATGGGCGGTACTGCCAAAACATTACATTATATAGTATGAGAATTCTATATCATAAATTCTATATCATAAAGTCTCAACCATAATGTTTTTTATACCTATAGAAGTATAGTGTGCAAGCAGAACATTTCATGTCTGAGACTTATCTTAAAGGTAGAGTAGGCAATTTCAGAGAGGCTAATGTAGCATATGCACACGTATCAGGATAATCAATAAACTTTGGAATGTTCAGAACGCTTTTAGCATGCTGAACTGGGTTGTAAAACCATCTCGGCTCCGAACAGTCTGCCAAAGATGAGCCCACTTGACACCTTTGTGGACCCGTGAGGGTAAACAGAAAACTCCAACTTCCTCACTTTGGTGACTTCAAAAGGAGCACCCCCCCCAGAGACTGACCAGATCCACATTCCAACACCCACACACACAGGCACACACAAAAACACACACACAGACACATACAGAAACACACAAACATACATTTTTGACTGTATATGTAAAATACAACTATGCCAACATATACCCATCCTGTATTTTGAAGCGTATGCATGTTTTCTAGTGTTTAAATGAGTGTATTTGTGCTAGTGTTAGTTGTAATAAGGGAATTTTGTCTGTAAACCATAACTTCTTGTATATGCCTTTCTGATCTATCGAGTTTGATCTCGTTTTAAAGCTCCGGACTCGAGCTATTCACTGAGAGATGTCACATAGCTGACAAATGCATTTTTCTATGTGTTTAATGATATTGTGAAGAAAGCACTCCATCTTGAAATCCGATCTGATAGTCGTAAAGTATGCAAATTCATCTAGGAGACCAAACAAAGAAAGAGCTTGCCCGCCAACTTTGCATCAATGTCATTGGCCATTCCACCTCAAGGAGGTGTGTCAGCCTATCTGTCATAAAAAGGAACACCAGGATTCTCCTGGGTGTGCTCCCGACGGCCCTGAATCATTCACGTGGGGGTTCTCCCGATTGTCTCACGAGCACCTCGTGCACGTCTTTCCCGGACGTCTCCGGTGACCACGCGCTGCCATCGCGCTCATCCTCGGGACCGCCATCTTCCAGTGAAACTCACTCTCAAGTCCTCAGTTCAAACCTTCCCGCGGAACGGAAGAAGCCAACGAACTGCACCAGCGCTAAACTGAAATTCGACACGCACAACCAATGCAAGTATACTGCCGTTTCTCAATCTTAGATGATGAAACTGATTTCCGCGCTGGCCTCAAGGACTGTTTTGTAAGTTTGCTACTTGCCTTCTCTCTTTCCTTCTCTACTTCCACTCTTGTACATATGTGTGTATATTCTTGTATATATATTTAGACGTATAACCTCTGTATTCGTAGTTTGAATATATTAAAACGTTATTCACGCTCGATTGTTCTGTTTGTTCTTTCAACTGAAGACCAAGTCACTTTAACATTTTCGATCGTTTTATGCTTTGATGCTATAATAGCAAGTTATCTCATGACCAGAGAATAACGTTCATAATATTCTATGAGAAGCAGCGGTTTGCTGGACGAGCTGGTAGTTTCTCTAAATAATTATTGAACCTGAACTAATCACATATGTAATCAATTATAATTCGTTGTAATTGATTCACAATATATGTTTAATTCCCCCTTGGGTCGGTATGTGCATAATGATTCATAAAACCTTATGAATTATTATATTCATATTCCACCCATAAATTGATTAATAACCGCTACATCGTTACACTAACAATAGCAAGCTAGCTTTGAAAGCATAAGATCCCACCCTCCCTTCAAATCGTCTCCAAAGCCATGCCTAAATTACTGGACTAAATGCAATGATTGGGCAAAAATTTTTTGGTCCTGAGATAGGGCTGCACGATATATGCTGATCCGTATGGACCAGGCACCACGGGCACCAAACGCATGTAATTCTCAGATTAATTGCAAAATTTAACCATCATAGAGCGAAAGTTTATCATTTATCATTCGTGTTTTAGGTCCTTTCAGTTTAAACATTCAAGTGATTTTAAAACCACAAAAGTCATTTTGTACTCCGTTCTCTTCCACATCTCTCTGCTTGAACGGACACATGCAAAATTATGTCAAAATGCCTCGACAAGTATCCTCGTAAACATAGTTGCTTATGGCTTTATGACCAAACAGTTGAGAAAGAAAAAGGATGCGTATCATTATATTGGATCCGTGCATTCAGTCTTAAAGTGACAGTAGCCTAATATTCCTGCTGCTGTCTGTGTCATTAATGTTAATCAAACAACAAAATACAAAGAGAAAATCACTTTTGTAGCTTTAACAAAGATTAATTGTATTTAATACAGTGAAGACTATGCAGTGTTATTTTACATTTGATTATTCAATTTCTGTACTTGAATAATGTTAGACTTACCTGAAAAACATAAAGCACTGTTTCATTTGTATCATTGTTCTATTGTATTTATCTATGCTTGTAATTTGTTTATTATTTTCTATGCAGATTCACTCCCCTACAAAATCACACCTAGAATGATTCATTCTTTCCAAATACAGCTATTTAAGTCATCTGTTTTTTTTTTTTTCATATTGCAATATATAATCGCAGAAAAAACAATCGAGAAGCCGTATGTTTGTTGTATTGTAAATGTTTTATTCACAAAAACAAATTTCTCAAAGATGTTGAGAAAACAAAGATGTTGTTCCCTTTCGAAAGGGAACTCCACTCTGCGTTTGACAGAACGCATTGGGGAACCGTCACGTGACCCAGGTGTCGAAAGCACTATCCAACAACTCCAATTCCTATTGGCCGGCGACAGCCTATGACGTCATACGGCGCGACCCGGAAGTATAAAGGGAGTCTTTCGGTCCTGTTCTGTCTGATTGCATCTATACCAAAAGACTCCGGTAGGGTTTTCTATATATACCTTACAAACGTTCATGAACAGTGTGTTTATCCGTGTCCCAGGGTTTGACACTTGATATACATATTTTTCTGAGTGTTTTCTGTCTGGAGAGGAGCACGCATACACAGTGCTTGAGGGGAATGCTGTGTGTCTGTCTGTTGTTTACTCTGTTCTCGTTTGGTATTCTTCCCGAGGGAAGAGCTGTCTGCATCTCTGCCTGGTGGTTCTGGCCCCTGTTTGTGCTAAGGCTTAACGGTGGCTGCAATCATAGGGCTCGCAGATGAGTTCGTTGGGAAGTTTGAGGAAGTTTTATTCTCTCAACTTCCCTGGGGCTGGCGAGAGCACCCGGATGACGATGACGTTCGTGTTTGACGTCATCGCGTCCGGCGGCGAGCGCTCCTCTGGCGGGTGTATGCGAGCTGCTGTGTGTTTGGGACGCGCTTCTCGGCGGGCTGCGGCTGCCGGGAAGGCGCGTTAAGAAAGGGGCCGTGCGCAGACGGTTCGGCGAGCGGTTCCTTTCTGTCCATTAATACGGCAGCTTCCATACTTTCCATTCCGTTCTGATCTCCGCTTTTGAGATCGGTGAGGAATGGAAAAACCCCTAGCCATTCAGATTTGTATCTGAACCCAGACAGACGGGAGGGGGAGGAAGAGCGAGTGAGACGGGTGATCGATTGTAAACACTGTTGCGTTTGTGATCGATCTCCCAGCTATATAGGGCGATTTATAGCTACCCTCTCCTCTTCTTCTTCCGCCTCCTGTGTATATGTATATGTATATATATACATATGTCATGCTCAGATGCTTCTTATGGTCAGACTGATGGCTGGGCCCATAGTCATTGTTTCTATCAGCCCGCTGTTTCTTTTTGATAGTAAGAGGATCTTTAAGCTTAAAGAACCTTAGATTCCATCCTTTTATGTAAAAAGGAGCATTAGGAGTTTTTGGTTTTTGAGCTGCAGGAGGGTCTATATTTTATTCATTTGAAATAAGACCTTATTTCCTGTATAGTTTTCTGAGCATGTAGTCAGGAAAATTAGGGGTTTTTTGGCAAACTGAAGTTGATAGCACTTGTCACTTCAGCTAATATGTAGATGTTTAGGTCGGCCTTAATCGGCCGCCTGACATTGTTTGCTTGTGAGCTTCACTTTCTTTCTCTTATCCATGAGATTTGGAGGTGAAGCCCGGGCTTCACTAGGCTTGTGGCCTTGTAAGAAGGCCCGTAGCTTAGCTAGGTTTGGTGTGTTATTTACATAACCTTATATTTACGATCCCTGATTAGGTTGTATAGTTCCTAGTTCTGGCCTCCTCCCGAGGGAGTTGTTAGGCCGTATGCCATTATCCCCTTGCTTATGTAGGCGCAATTGTGAGATTAACAGCTAGGTCGTAGACTGTTTTGACTCCCTGATGCTGTCTCTCAGGTGGTAGGCCCTTATCTTTGCGTAGATAAATTATGCAGGTTTTTGCTAGGCCCCACTTCCTAGAACTTTCATGCTAAGGGAAATGAATTCCTCTGAGCCACTTGATATCAGTATTTATCAAGTTTGATTGGACGATGCTAGTTTTTAGCCTTTCGTCTTCTAGGCTTAGAACAGATTTGAGGATCTGTATGGGAATGTTTTTCCTTTTTAAATAGCATGTATTTCAAAGTTTTATGTTACTTTGAGTTCTAGATTTTTGCCCTACATATATATATATATATGTGAGCTTACGTATGCTGGTGATCTTGTTAGCGGTTATATTGCATATAACTCGGATTGTAGGCTTTATGATATTTTGCCTCCTTCTAGTTAACAGTTGTTTTCTACAATGCTGATTAACTGATCATGGTTTGCTCACATATGTACACTACCACAGGCCCTGCCATGTGTTTGTTTGAGTTAGTAGGCCTTATAGCCTCCCTTAGACCACGTTGGCTTTGTTTGGTTCCCTTTAGTCACATGTTTAGGGTACATTGCCTGTTGGAATGTTTTGTTATTACACTGCTTCAGGCCCTGCAGCATGTTTGTTTGAGGTAGTAGGCTTAATTAGCCTCCCTTAGACCATGTTGGTTGTATTGGTTCCCCTTAGTCACAAGAACTTAGGTTTTTTTCTGTGCGGCTCTGGATGAGATGTCAGTAGTGAAACCTTACTGAGGTTTGGTTTAACCTATTGTTGCCTCTGAGTCGATGATTCTAGTTGAGCTAAGAGCCACCTAGCGCTTAGGTTGGATCTTTGTGCTCCTCGAAACAGCCACGAGACTTACGCTGTGTGTCCTGAAGGATGCTAGCCTGCGGGCCGCCTTTTTTGGATACACTAGTGTTTGTTTAGGTGTATTTCTCTCTGAGAACTATTTCTATACACTTTTGTTGGCCAGGGGCCCAAGTGGTAGATTCAACCCCCTCTTTTGCGGGCTGTTTACCAGGCTTGGGACCTAAACACTGCCACGAGCTGATGCCACGTGTCTGTTGAGGTTATAGGCCTTCCAGGCCTTCCTTAATACGTGTTGGCGTACGCTGTACTCCTCTTGCTTAAAGAGTAAAAGGTGCTTTTACTGAGTACATTGCTCGTCGGATTGTGTTGGGTGGATTATCATAAGAGCACTGTGCAGCTTTCTATTGCTGCCATGGAAGTTGTCTGTCTGCCGCCGGCTTAGACAGATGTTCAGAATGGCTTTACCAGAAACAGGCCTCTTTCTGAAGTTTACTTCTGTCTTTATGTATATAGAACTGTTGTCATGTTGTAGCCCCTCTCGGGCCTCCATGAGTATGTGCTCTTGGCATAGTCTACCTGTTAGGTGAGCTCTGTGCTTCCCCTTGGGGTTTATAATAGTGCTTAGCTCCCTAAGCTGATTATGATGGTTCGGCCTTGATCAGGCCCCGTCTTAAGGGTCAGCCCCAGGCTGGTTTGTGCTCCCCTTTCAGGGTTTTCAGCGCACAGCATCCTCAGTGCGTTAATTAAGCACTGGGTAGATCCTAAGTTGAGTGGATTATCTCCCCTCGATATGAGGGTTCATAGCACTCAGCTGAGTTCTGCTCTCCAGGATGCCCGTCTCTATGCGTGGGTCTGAGCTGGTTTCTGCCTTTCTGCAGTCACTCTTACCTACTATCTTCCCGAAGAATGCGTTTTAGAGGCTCTGTATTCAGACAGGGTTGGCCTGAACTGAGTCTGTTCCCTGAGAAGACCAGGTCGGCCTCCCTGGTGGCAATGAGGGTGACCCTGCTCCCCTCGTGAGTGACTGGCCGAGGTTCCCTTTGGTTCCTTGGCCACATTCCCTTAAAGGAACCACTTTTCTTACGAGAAAATTGGGTTCTAGACGCCTTAGCGTTTTCTCTAGGCTCTATTTGTTAAAAGAGAAAGGTAGAAGCCTTTGGGAAGCTCAGCTTGGGCTGTTGGCCAAAGGGAATGCTGTCACTGACAGCCTGGTGTGACCCGAGGGGGAGTTGCTGGGCAGTTTGAGAACTGCTTTGAGGCCTTTGCCTCAGCCATATTTTTGGCAGGCACTCCCCTCCAGCATGGTGGCGTGGGTATATCGTTCCCCAATGCGTTCTGTCAAACGCAGAGTGGAGTTTCCTTTCGAAAGGGAACGTCTCAGGTTACGTAAGTAACCATGGTTCCCTGAGAACAGGGAACGAGACTCTGCGTTCCTTTGCCATGCTTCAGGTTGCCTGCCTTCAGAACAGTCCCTCAAGACGATAAGATAGAGACTGTCTCTCCAGGCGCTCCCTTTATACTTCCGGGTCGCGCCGTATGACGTCATAGGCTGTCGCCGGCCAATAGGAATTGGAGTTGTTGGATAGTGCTTTCGACACCTGGGTCACGTGACGGTTCCCCAATGCGTTCTGTCAAACGCAGAGTCTCGTTCCCTGTTCTCAGGGAACCATGGTTACATACGTAACCTGAGACGTTTTGTTTGTTTTTCATTTTGTTCAATGTAGTGCTGTTTGATGTTTTTTACCATGGTTACATACGTAACCTGAGACGTTTTGTTTGTTTTTCATTTTGTTCAATGCAGTGCTGTTTGATGTTTTTTTTTTTAGCAAATCAAAATGCTGGTCACAAATTAGAAGTCTAAAATGAGAAATTTTAAAGAGAAGAGGAGCTTGAGTTTGTTGCACAGCTCTATTTGTTTGAACTGTGAGAGGCATCTAAGCTTACAATACTCCTACGTCATACATCACGTCAGGGGGTTTCTCGTTTGGCGCAAGCCAACTTGCGCAGTATGTGTATGGTCATCTGCCAGAAGTTATTAATTTGTAATTAGTACGTTTTAAATATGGATATTTTTCTTACAATTTCCTTGTAATTTTTGGGTGAATTATTTCTTGAAGAAATACAGTAGTATCATCAGTTAGTTGAGATATTTTAATTTATTTATACAGAGATACCCTTTAATCTAGGATTTTGTAAAATATCAATTGATAACAATTCAACAGCTAGAAGGAAAAGAAATGGGGAAACAGGGCAACCTTGGCGCACTCCTCTATCACAATTAAAGTGTTTAGTAGTTTGAAACCAACCAAACCTGTGTCATTATAAAGCATTCTCAGTTGATAAAAGTACATCAAAACCAAAAATGCTAAGAGATTTAAGCAAAAACTGGTATTCTAAAGAGTCAAACGCTTTATAAATATATGTTTCCTGGCCGTGTTTTTGTCTCTCCTGTCGTGTTTTTGTCTCTCCTGTCGTGTTTTTCGTCCCCATTTGATTTACCTGCTTCAAGCTTGTTTGGATTTTCTTCCTGTTGGATATTACTCTGAGGACTGGTTGCCCATTGCAGTCCCTGCACTGCCAAGAGACTGTTGCCATCTGCACCCACGACATTCTGACTGTTGCTTTCTCTGCTCTGCTGAAAGTTTGTTCTAATAAATTGTTTTTCTGCATTCGCAATTAACTCCTCATCATTTCCTGTGATTGATTCAGTGAATGCTTCTGATTTACAGGATTTCCTGTCAAGCAACAGTGCTCACATGGATTGTCAAGAGGAACAAATGGTTGCTACAGGTCGCACGGTGCAAGCCTTCAAGTCTCAATGCCCAACATCAACACCTGAAGACCAAAACAACGAGGTTGTCCACTGCACCACCCCCACTGCCAATTAGCCACAAGCCATCAGAGCAAACCCCGTCTACCACCTCCTGTACAATATTCAGATGAGCCCAATCTCTGTTGAGCATTTTTAACTAAGTGCTCATTGTTCTTCTCTCTACAGCGTTTGACGTTTTCTACTGAACAGTCTAAAGTGGCTCTGGTGATGACGTTATTATCGGGACATGTGGCTGAGGCTGTGAGGGGAACGGCGGTGTGGGAGAATCAACATCCCTGCTGTTCCTCGTTCCAAGTGCTTTTGGATGAAATGAGGTGGGTCGTGGGTCTCGAGGCGGCTTGCATGCTGGTGGATCTACGTCAAGGACCCGTGTCAGATTAATATATTGAGTTTTGTACCCTGGCGGCCGAGTGCAGATGGAATGAGGAGGCACTGTGGGACATGTTCCTGCATGGGTTGGCTGACCATATTCAAAAGGAAATCTTCACCCTGCAATTACCCAGGGAATTACTCTTCAGTCAGATGCTCATTTGCAATGACAGGACCAACAAGCTTTACAAACTTTTGTTCCTGAAGTTCCTGAGTTTTCTGCTTCCAGTGTCTGTAATACGGTCAGCCCTGCATTAGATCAAGAACCCATGGAGGTGAGCAGAGCTCGGCAAACATGGGAAATGAAGGATCGGAGGAGATTAAAAGGACTGTGTCTCTGTTGTGGTGCTGCTGGACACATCACAGCTAACTGCTAACTGGAAAAATCCTCTTCAACCACTCTCCTCCCAGTTAGACTGCAATGGGATTCCCATTTTCATTCTTGTCACGCACTTGTGGACTCTGGAGCGGAAGGTTATTTTATAGATTGTAATTTGGCTTCACACCTTCACACATACTTCCTCTCAAACATGAAATTACAGTAAATGCTCTTAATGGACAGAACCTTCCTGTTATCACACACACCACCGGCCTGATAACCATCATTACTTCTGGAAGTCACTCTGAGGAGTTATCGTTCCTGCTCACTGACTCTCCTATGGCTCCTATCATTCTTGGTCACCCCTGGCTTGTTCGTCATTGTCCACGCATAGACTGGGGTCTTAACACCATAGTGCAACTATTGTCATGCTTCTTGTCTTGTGTCTGCTTGTTCATCTGTGTAGCGAAAATTAACTCAAAGGGGAAATATTAATAATTATTCATAACTCATTATGATTATTAATTATGATTAATTATGAATATGCAAATCCGTTAATCAGATTAACTGGACGTAGCTACATTAAAATTAACATTACAATCAGTTAACCTGTTCGTCCAGTGAACGCTCAGTGTTGATTGTTTATTAATTCTAAGAAATGTCAATTTCCAAGTTATGGAAAAATAATATTTCTTATTGTACTGTACTACTCAGAGCACGTAGTCCGGATCTATCACTTAAGAGGCAATTCATTAGCAGACGGAGTCAGAACCAAACATGTATTGTGCACAATCTTTATTAACTAACTCACAAACACATAACTAAACTAACAAACACATAACATAACATACATAAAGGGTCACACACACACACACACACACACACACACACACACACACACACACACACACACACGCAAGTCAGAATGAGTAATGATAGAGTTGAACCGGAAGAGATGCTGTTACTAGAGCTACATGAAAATGTCAAAGGCAATCTGGAAAGGAATCATCAGTTTCTTCAGCAATAGCAAGGTAAGTCTTACAAATTAATACTAACTCGCTGTTTAGTGTTAAAATGTACGATACTTGCAAGATGCCCTTAGGCTGAGGAGCATCGGCTCTGCCATCTGAGGAGAGATCTTGGGTGATTCAGTCTGAAGTTATTGCCAGTCTTTTCCATGTTGGATGAGGAGCACATGGCTTGTTTGTAGGCCGAGGCCTACAGGCCTTGCAGGCCTGGCCTAGGCCGGCCGCAAGGAGATCGATTCGGTCGTTCAGAAGCAAGGAGAAAAAGAGGAGTGGCCCTGTTCAATCGTTTTTAACCTCTGGTCAAAGCCAACCTCTTAGGAATGATGGGGGCCAATGAGGTCGTTGTATTTCCAGGTGACACACACCTCCCCTTGGTGGGGCTTTTATGAACGAGCAAGATTAAACTGGTTGAGCTTTGAAGAAGTACTATTAAAGATCCTTATAACACTTATGTGTTGTGCAGGTATGGACATACCGCATACACAAACATCTAAATCTGCTCGACACGAATGCATAGACACCAAACATGGCATAATTGAAGTTACCGTGCAGGTCATAACATTTAACAATCATCAAACATGTAAATACAATGAGTACAATACAACAACAGTAATAATGGATACCATTTCCTGAGAAGGATTAATTTATAGCACAGTCTGTCTATACATTAATGCCATAGAGTCTGTGTTCTGTGTGGAAAATGCAGGGAAGATGCAGATTTTCTGTGTCTCTTCTCTGCTCTCCATGCGGCAACCACATTCCTCAGCGCAATAAACTTGTAACTGAAAACTTCCCGGGGGATGGGGACAGTCAAATCCCAGAGTGAGCTTAAAACTATTGGTGAACTAACAAATAATTGTGTCTGATTTGTCTCAGTCATTACATCTGTGTGTTGTTGTGTGGCGCAGGATGAGTCGGTGAGCTTGTCTAATGTGCCTGAGGAGTACCTTGACCTGAAGGAAGTGTTCAGTTAGTCCTGGACTGCTTCTCTTCCTCCACATCGTCCCTATGACTGTGCTATAGATCTAAAGCCAGGTACGTCTCCGCCTAAGGGAAAGTTATACTCTCTTTCAGCTCCAGAAACGGAGGCCATGGAGAAATATATTTCTGATTCTGGGCTCATCCACTCTCTTCTCCAGCAGGGGCAGGATTCTTTTTTTGTAGAAAATAAGGATGGTTTGCTGCGATCATGCATTGACTACCGAGGGCTGAACAGCATCACTGCTTTCAAGAGGCTGCAGGGAGCATCCATTTTCACAAAATTGGATTTACGTACTGCCTATCATTTGGTTCGCATAAGTGAGGGACTTTTTGTCAAGGAAGAGGAATAAGTTTTCCCATGCACAGTTGGTTCCTTTTCTGAGGTTCATCTCGTCCGAGGGAGTGCGCATGGATCCCTACAAGGTTAATGCTGTGATGGACTGGCCAACTCCAGATTCCCGTAAGGCCCTGCAGAGGTTTCTGGGGTTCGCCAATGTCTATTGGTGGTTTATTCACAAATTCAGCCAACTAGCCGCTCCTCTGACCGCCTTGACCTCCACCAAGATGACGTTCAGGTGGTCTAGCGCAGCTGATGCTGCCTTTTCCAACCTCAAAAGCTGCTTCGTTTCGGCTCCTATTCTTGTTGCCCCTGATCCTTCTCGTAAGTTTGTGGTGGAGGTCAACGCTTCAGAGGTGGGGGTAAGCGCAGTTCTTTCCCAGCACTCTCTCATGGATGACAAGATGCATCCTTGCATTTTTTTTGACATCGCTTATCATCTGCCGAACACAATTACGACATCGGTAACAGAGTTGCTGGCAGTCATGTTAGTGTTGGATGAGTGGCGTCATTGGTTAGAGGGTTCGGGGGTACCCTTTATCATCTGGACTGATCACAAGACCCTTGAATACATCAGATCTTAAATGTATTCTGTACTCTGGATGGAAAAAAAAAACAAGTATACTTTCAGCTTTAGGGGCTCTGTTTAACTCAATGGGATCAAGGGAGGTGAGCCTTCAGTTCCACTTTACCAGCAGGTGTCGGTATTGGACAGACTTGTTTATAAAAGCGAGTGACTTTTACACTTTTTAATGTCAAATTTTTTAATATTTGCATTGTTGTTGTTTTTTGTAATATTATTTACTCATCCAGTTTTGTTTTTTGTTTTGTTATTTTGAGGAGGCACTGCCTCCCTTGCATATTATATACATACATTAATTACCAGTCAAAAGTTTGGAAACCGTAATTTTTAATGTTTTTAAAAGTTTTGTTTGCTCACCAAGGCTGCATTTATTTAATTAAAAATACAGTAAAAACAGTAATATTGTAAAATATTATTACAATTAAAAACATTTTTATTTGAAAATATTTTAAAATAATTTATTCTTGTGTTGGCAAAGCTGATTTTTCACTCCACTGATTTTTTTTACTCCAGTCTTCAGTGTCACATGATCCTTCAGAAATCTTTCTAATATGATGATTTGCTGCTCAAGAAACATTTATTGTTATTTTATATATATATATATATATATATATATATATATATATATATATATAATACACACACACACACACACGTGCATGTAGAGTGCCCCAAAGGTTTAATAAACAGCTTAAGTAAAGAAGCCAGTCACTTGGTTTATTGCAATTTAAATTTCTAGCAACTTAATTTGGAAATACATATGAACATCAAACAGACATTATATACAGACAAATCAAATTAAATTAAAATATTAAAAAAACAAAAAAACAGCATGAACTTGACACACACATACAAAATCGTCAAACTCGACTGGCACACTATGGCACTAGCAACAGCTAGGCCATGAGTGCAATTTCCTGGAAATACCCACTGATCAACTGTATGCATTGAAGTCATTGTGTGTGAATTCAGATGACAAGTTCTGCCAAATGCACACATGTAAATGAGAATACTTTGTACAGTTAGTAAGGGATGGGATTGTCATTTTTGGGGCCCTAAGGGTGGGCAAACTCGGTCCTGGAGGGCCGCTGTCCCTGCAGGACAGTGGCCCTCCAGGATCGAGTTTGCCCACCCTGGCCCTAAGCTAACTTCATAATTGAGCGAGCCTTTTTTTTTTTTTTTTATAGCCATCTTGTCTGGTCAGTGTGGAGATTCCTACATTCTTGATAAAACTTGATTAAGTGCAATATTTTCTTTTTTTTTTTTTTTTTTTCTTTTTCTTTTTTTTTTTTAAAAGGCGTAATGCTTTAAAATGAAAAGAAACTTAAAAATTAGAAGGGATTTAATAAAAAAGTGCATAGAGTTAAAAAAAAAAAAATGCATACCACATGTATTTTCCCCAGAATTACATTTTGACACTTTTTAAATACCAAAAAGTAACATCACAACTATATCATGAAATGTTTGCTCGAGGCATTCAGAGTAATGCTGATTGCTCTTTTTAACCTACATAATGTCTTTTCAACCACAGAAATGTACAATTACAGAGAAGCTTCTGGCAGATATTAAATGTAGCCTGTTATTGTCATTATTAGACACTTGAATATGATGTTATCGAAGCAACAACTTTACATACTGTATGTAACAGATTATACCACTGTATTGAAATGTGTATATAGCGACATAAACAAGTGAGATATTCAACTTGGCAAAGTAACAGGTCTGGAAAATCCTTTGACAAACAAGTTCTCCACAGTTAAACCTACAGCAGGACTGGATCCAGAACTTTAAGTGCCCCAAACATAAATGTATGCCATGATCTGTACATGCGTTTCTTGATAAAATCAAGAAAAATAAAGTTATGGCTCATAAGCACTTTCTCGGACTAGAGAAGACTTGCCGGAGCGTTTGACAGACAGGAGTGTGCAAGATGAGTTTTGATGTTGTAGAGTGGGAAAACAGCAAAATGGATTTTTTGAAACGGCTCTATGAACTTCTCATTGGTTAACGGATGCTTACCTCAGAGTGCGTTTCAGCAAAAATTCTAATTTTCACAAGTTTTTGGTTGACTGATGGAGCATCGTATTTGCATTCCCATCATCTTCTGATGTAGCATAAACACCATAATGTACCTTAATATTAAGACATTTTCTGTATTCCTTTTTTTTCCCACAGGTATTTTACCCATAATCTGAATTATGCTTTTAAGCGTGTTGTGTTTTAGGACTGAAATGTCCATAAACTTAGGGGAAAAGTTCTGGTATATTTCTGACATGACTTTGTCCATTTTTCTATGGCTTTTCTTTCTTATAGTGCCCTGTGTAGACACCCTTAACATTTTCACCAAAATTATTTTATTTACACAATCATTTAATGCAGGTTATTGGGAAACTCACCATGGCTTTAGTTAACACTGAGAGCGTTTACATGCACGTTCTTCACCTGATTATGCTTAATAAGCTGACGATGTGGGTGGTCATGTAAAAGTATTAACATGTTTATCAGAGTAAGGACAGAAACAGCTAAAACCGGTTGATACAGCTAGATTTCAGCCCGTTACTCCCGTAAACATTACCCTGCGTTCTGTGGGCTTAATGAAGTGCACGTGTATGAAATGTAACAGAAAAGTGTATTGCATGCTTTGACTCTTTCTTGACCCCAAAAAATTATAAAAATGTTCATATAAAAAAAAATAAAAAATTCACATCTCGTTCAACCAAAGCATAATTGGTTCAGTCAAAATACTACATTGCATGAGTGGAAAATATGAGTTGTTACAAGTTGCTGCTGATATTTGAGTATTAAAAACTCTTTAACATCACATAAAAATGTGAGTCATTCACTTCATGTGATGTTAAAAAGTTTTTAATACTACTACTCGAGTCAGATACGCAAATGATTGAATTTGGACATTACTACTGGGGAATAACTTGAGTTTTTTTTAAATCCTGTAAACACGGTTAAAGGTGCAAAAGCTTGAAAGTCTCCTGATAGCAGTCTGGTCTAAATGGTCTAAATGTATTTTTAAAAATATTTATCTTCTGTGGAAGGCGTCAGACCATAAAATGTTCATCTAATTATTATATTTGGTATAATTAAATAATACGATGTCCTACCTGTCTGTCAATGTATGTTTTTACATTCCCTCCCGCACCCTGTTTGCGCAGACATCATACGTCATCGGCGCGTTTCATGCTGTGCAGAGTTAGACAGACGTCAGTCGCAGAGCAGCGCAAACAAACAGCAGCCGCCTTTTACAGTTCCAACCGAACCGAACAAAGCTGCGTTCATGCCATAACTACTGTAATTAAAAGATGTAATGTTTTAACCAGAGCTGTTCACGTCCTCAGACTCGGAATTATGTATTTATCAACTCCGAAATGAATCTGCAGCAGTCAGGTACAAGCTCTCCAAGTTGTTTACGTTCATTATTATTGTAATATTACATGCTTTGAGACGCCATCTCTTGCTCTTGCTTTGCCGAGAGCAACTGTGTGTGCGTGGCTTTGGAGACGCTCTGAGGGGAGGGTGGGATGTTATGATTTGAATGCTATCTCGCTATTGCTAGAACCTTTGAAAATATCCTATTGCACCTTTAACTTGCATTGCCAGGTTATTGGTTTGCATGTAAACCAGGACGGGTTTATTCAGTAAGCTGATTTTTGGGAGTTGGATGTGCATGTAAATGTTCCCACTGTCTAAACTACAAGCATTACAACAAAACTAGATCGCTCTCACCATAATCAAAAGATCTACTCACTGGCTGCACTGTAGACAGCTTTGATGGTTTTAATGGGAGCATCTAGTGTCAGTGGGTGTTAAGCACAACCCAGTGTGTGAAATTGCTAATGGACCATAAAGATTTCATTAAACGACTTTGTGTGAACAAACCATCTTTCTACAAGACATGGAAAGATTTTCCTTTGTCATTCTTACACAAATTAAGACCTAAATTACTGCTGGCCGTGGACCGTATCCCTCAGCAAAGTCCTCTGGACCAATCTCAATCTCAAGGTTTTTTGGACTGTTATAACCAGACGGTTCGATGACTGTAGATTCACCATCACTATCCTCCGTTATAGGAAGCTTAGGTTCATACGGATCTGTGTCATCAAGGTCAGTTATTTCACAGACTGGAGAATCAGGGGTAGAACCACCGGATTCATGGCTGATTTCGTTCAGTAGGGGTTGGTGTCCAAAACGTTGCGGTTGAGGAAAGGCGGGCTGCTCGGATTGTGGAAGGAGTGCTGTAGTAGTTTGGCCAGGAATTATGCTCCGCTGCATATAGAAAAGAGCAAATGGTTAGTCTTGGCACTGCTGATAGTACTACTAAAATACTGAGTCAGCAGGAAATAGATAATAGACACGTCACAAATACAAAACAAATGGTGCATAAAACCCCTAAAAGAACAGTTCATGTAAAACTGTCATAATTCATATTGTCCCAAACTTTGTTCTATGGGTCAAACTTGCACATAAAATGGATTTGGAAGTCATATGAAAGTCACTATGGCCATGTACACACTGCAGCTACATTTGTTTGTCAGTTCACCTTTTAGTGCTTAATCCCGTTCTGTACACACACAGTTCAGCCACTTACAGGAGTGACAACTGCATTTTACAACCCAAATCAACCCTGCATTTACAGGAATTCTACACAGTGTAAAGAATTGAACTGAACAACTAGTTGTTAAAGACGTATTTTAATGTGCATCAGAGATGTTTATCTTTCCTGTAAGTGTGGTGCAAGAAATTACAAGGAAAGTGGTATCAGCCTTGACTCATTCGTGTTGCCAGATCTTGCTAGAAAAACAGTTAAGAAGCCCATAATAAACTGGAATAAATCCAAATGCTTTATACTGACAATAAGACCAAAATATCACAACCTGTACCTCCCCACTTTAATATCTCCATATGAGCCAAGCCCAAAAAATGTGTATAATAAGTGGAAATGGCAACACCGTGATGCAGCCTTACAAACCACACAATGCCTCTGTAGACGGTGGTTTGATTACAATTGCAAAAAATAACTTGGGTTGGTGTAATATCACTTTGGTCAAAAATAGTGGAAAGCACACAAGCGTGATGCCAGAGTGTTATGGTTACCACAATGTCAATCACTGAACGATAATTTAGGGGATTCGATGCCTGTATTTAAATGTGGTTGTCACTCCTGAAACTTTACAGCATGTATGTGGCTTATTATAAGGATATTCATCAACAACAACAACAAATGTGTCCCACAGAGGACAAAAAGACATACAGGTTTGGACCAACATGAGGGTGAATACTTTTTCATTTTTAGGTGTAATATGCATATATCAATGTAAGATATACAAGAAATAGAAGTGAAATGACTCAAAGACACCAACCAAAACTTCAGGAACTTTGGGCCAGTCGTTCCACTTCTTGTAGAGGACCCAAACAACGCCCACGGTAATGAAGAGCAACACGAACCCTCCTCCCAGCAAAGCCGCGATTAATCCTGTGTGGTCTACAGAGAAGAACATTTCAGTGAAGCTATCTACTCTAGTACTCACAAAATACTGACTTTATTATAAGGTAAAGGTGAAGTTCTGCACCACTATCAGCATCAGACACAACTGCAAAACGTTCTCAAATAAGTTTCCAGCGCTCCCCAAACCTACCATTGCTTTAACAGAAAACGGCTTAAATAGATATTTTTCAGTATTGAATTAACTATAAATATATTTTTGTATCATTAATCTTGCTTAAGCCAACACCTTGGATTATTTCCATTGAGCTTGTTGCAATGCATTATGGGATTCTCCACCAATAACACACAAGATGCTAAATTTGGGCAAAACAATGTATTTTAGGAGGCAACATACTTGATACTAAATTATATTTCAGTCTCTATAATATAACAGTTCTTTCTGGTTCTCGAATCTGATTGGCTGAGAGGTCTTTCCAGCCATGCAATATTCTACCAGTATCACCAAGGGTACAGTGTTGCCAAGTCTGCGGTTTTCCCGCAAAAAAAACGTGATTGGGCTTGTTTGAATCACCCCACTGTCAGCATTCTCACAGCGAGTGTCATGGCGGACGAGCAAACCCACCATATTTTTTTAGATACTACTGTTATTTTGTAACGGAATGTAGTTAAGAGTTTTTTTAGGCAAGAATATAGCTTTTTTTTTAAACCTCAGATATTCGATCTATATGTAAACATATAACACCTATTTGAAAATTTGTTTAGATGCTTTCGGAGATGTGAGCTCTAGGCCATCAGCGACTGTTCAGTGCTCATGTACCCACCGAGAACAGCTTCATCTCGAACAGTGCTTTGGGAATTTGCTGCTGGCTCATATGTAGATAGTGTTTAAACATAAGGTATTCGTTTTGGGTATATCAAACGGGCAATCTTTGGTCTTATTAATTTATTACTTGTTCCAGAGCTAATAGATTTGGCTTAATGGCTATATTCACTTTATATTTACATTGAAATTATATCCTGTACCAACTAGAGCGCTGCTTCCTACATTTGCGGAACTTTGCTTGTTTATTTTCCATTTTACTTCTTATACTGTTATAACGGCTATTGTTGTTAGTTTAAATATTATTGTTCAATAAATAATATTTTATATAAATAACATGCCATATTTTTTGGTATTGAGAAAGTGTCTATTAGTGATTTCGACTTCAGTGAAAGTTACATTAATACGCCATTAGAAGGCGGCAAAGACTGTCTTTATGAGTGAGTCAGTCAGTCGCAAAGACTTATCTTGAAGTGGACTGAAACAAGGAAGTTGTCTTTACTCTAAACAACATCTTACCAGACGCAACTGAGAAATGCATTGACTAGCGTTGTCGTGGGAATGTCTTAAATGTTAAAAGGACAAAGATATTGCTTTCTCAGTGGACATTCAAACTAATTTTGAGATTATGAATATAAGATTGACCTGAGGAATATCAGCTAGATGCATGTAGGCATGTGACGGTATCAAATTTTCATGTTGCGATTAATTGCTGAAGCTTTTATCACGGTAAACGGTATTATCACGATATTGAAATAAGTTGCAAAAAAAAAAAAAAGTGTTGTCATAGTATAACAGGTTTAAGAACTCTTTTTGTAATAATAAAAATAACTCTGAATGTTTAAATACAATAATACAATACACACAAAAAATATAAAGTCAAATTTTCAAATAGATTAAAGTGCAAAAGAATTAGGCTATAAAGAACAACAGGAAACTCTTTGCAATAAGGTCTCATTATTTAATGCATTAACTAAGATTGAGCAATAGCTACATTTGATACAGAAAGTGTTATTGTTTGTTAATGTTAGTTAAGAAATACAACTGAACATTGTTAGTTTATCTCAGGTCCATTAAATAAGTTCTTTTGATTTTAGTAATGTTATTAAACAGTAACTAAGAAATTGGTAATAACGAATTAACATGTTAACTAATGAAGCCGTATGTCTTTAAGTTTTACTGAACAATAACACATAATCAGAACATTTCTAATCATCAGGGCATGTTGTAGTCCAGATTAAAATATATGTTTGAGGCATTTTAAAAACTTCACCAGCGCAGCTGCTTTGTTTATGGGGTTTCCGGGGTAACCGCTGCATTTCTGCTGTTCCATCAGCGCCTCTGCTGTCAGAGAGTGAACGCGCACTTTCATTCAGCGCGTCTCCTTCACTCGTTCCGCCATGTGCTTCTCGTTGGGCTTGTTCACATCTGAGCGTGTGTTCTTTTGACGCAGAATACAGCGGTGTTGTGCATTTTATACGGTTGATGGGGAAAGTATTCTTATATGCATTATAAGATTTTTAATAATTGGTAATAAATTATTTACAGTTTTTTGAAATGCCCACGATAACAATACCGTGCATATCCATTATCGCGATATATCGCATTACCGAATATCGGCACAAGTCTAGATGTATGCAGGTACACATATTACAATGAGTTTCAATGAAGCGACTCAATGTTCCTTTGTTTCTAGTTCTAAAGTGACGTTTTAGAATTAGTAATGGAGGCTTGGGCTCAACTGTTAAAACTGTCAACTTGAGATTTTGAGTCTGTGGCAGAAGGAAGCAGTTCCTCACAAAAGAGGGTTTGTAAAGACTATCCTATGTTGTTTCTTATTTAATTACACACTCATGCCGTCGAACTGTTGTATAAACGCAATATCACACTCACAGCTGATATATAGCCATATTGCATGGCTATGAGTGTGACATTGCTCTTATGTATATATATCACAATAATATTTTACCAATAATAAACGGATCACAATTCTGTTTGGTGCAGATAGTGGCACAGAAATAAAAATCTTCACCTTTAAAATATGTTATAATAAAAATCACCTCTTATTCCCTAGTACAATATAAGTGGTGTCTGAAACCATAGTGGAGATTATCCAATGCACTCAATCCCAGAATGCAAACACAGTAAAACATGTACAAACCATACTATACGCTCATATACGACTAGACAATAACCATAATGCACTGTTAGCGTCTCATGGAATGAAACTGTTTATGATGAAATTGTTTAAGCTCCACAGTCGTCTCTGGTGCATGAATTTTACATCATTGTCCAAATTTCACTCATTTCTCATGTAGTGGACTAAATGACATGGAAGAGTCAGTGGAGATGAGGTGATTTCAAACATAGCTCATGTGTGGGCTTTATCATATGCAAACAAGAAATCTCAATCTGACTCATATCTTTAGCATCCCGATGGCTACTAGTTCTCACACACTATCTGTACTTTACAGCACAATAAGAAAGCTGCACTAGATTAGGAAAAATTAACAAAGTAAAAATGAGGATTTTACCAGTCTCAGGCGTCTGCTCAGGGACACAGACGTTTTTGTAGGTATATGTAGGAATAGCAGCAATCTTCCCTTCAAACTTCAACTCAACACAACGTCCGGCCAAACTTTGCTTAAGGTGGATTTTTGCAGTGCATACATCCTCATCATAAAAACATAGGTATGAAGTCTTTTTCTGAAGATAGAGAATAGAATTGAGTGATTTAAACGATGCCGTCGTTGCGATAACACCTCAAAGTTCTTCTTTTTTTTTGGACTGATTTTCTGACCTGATCATGAGTGATTGTGTATATGAATTCTTCATCTGGAATGTCTTGCTCATAAATTAAGGAAGGGTGCCAAAAGGACACTTCAATCACATCTTTGTGGACAGAATCATTTACAGCTGGAAAGTCCAAAGAGCCTGGAAAAAAGCACAAGCCAATATTGCTTAAAGAATTAGTCAAAATAACAATATCTTGCAAACAATCTATCATGCAAGAGAACACAGCAAATGAATTGCACCACTAAAATGGCATTCAAATGGATTTACTTATCTTTTATTTAGGCTTTGGTTTTGTGTAAATGAAATGTGTCTGAACGAGAAAGAACACATAATACAGAGGAAAGGCAGCTATGTGGTTAAACAGATGCCGTACTGAAAGGACCAATCAGGTAAACGTGAATGACGTCATCACTAGGGGTCTAACGAGACATTGCGATATAAAAATGTGACAATATGTATCGGTGATGTGAACAAAATGAATCGTGATACAGGCTGCATTTAAGTCCAATTTTGTATGCTGTTCCCTCGCTAACTTGCGTCCGTCTCGTTCACTCAAATGTACGTCATAGCAAGGGTTCTCTAATCCCTTGATCTGCTATGAAGCCGATTTATTATTTACCATTTTTTTTTCCTAATGAATTTGTTTTAAGCACCATTCTATAGGCCTGTATTGGAGCTTTTCCACTGCGTGAAACGACTCGGCTCGGTTCGGTTCGGCACAGCTCGCTTACTTTTGGTTTGCTTTTCCACTGCAGTTTAGCACCACTTCAAAATGGGCGGGATTATAGACTGATTATTGTATTTGCGCCGCCTTTACTTTAAATGCCAGGAGCGTAACGAGGTGTTGAGCGTCATTTTTCTCTGGCTCCCTCGAGTTAAAGAATGTTCAACTTTGAGTAAAACGCTGCGCTCATCACTGTCACTTTTTAGCCAGCCGTCCAATCAGAGTGGAGGGGGGCGGGGCAAATACAACACCGACCAACTGTCACAACATTCTTATGGTACAACGACATCAACAAGCAGAGAACGGAACAAAATGGATGAGAAATTAATATTGCTGGTCTCCATTGTGTCAACATTTTTAGTCTGAAAACAAATTATCTGCAAAATCAGTTATAAGTAACAGTGCCGCGGATATTCCGTATCATGGCAACAAAGCATCTCAACTGGAAAATAAAACGCTGCGATGCCGAAGCGCTCTCAAGCGTTCATGTTTTCAGCAGAGCGCCTAGCTTTTTCAGCTGGCTAAAAACACTTTTTTGGACATGTGGGCTAATGAGTCAGAGTTCTGATGTACAGTCCAACTCGGAAGCACTGCACTGTTTATACAATATAAACAACGTAGGAGAATGCCAGAAAAGGAAATAAATTGGTGAATGAAGTCGTTATTTTTGTTTAGTTTTTGCGCACAAAATTATTCTTTTTGCTTCATAAAATTAAGGTTGAATCATTGCAGCAACGTTGACTATTTTAACAATGTTTTTAGTACCTTTCTGGACCTTGACAGTGGTAATTAAATTGCTGTCTATGGATGAGTCATATACCTCTCGGATTTCATCAAAAATATCTTAATTTGTGTTCTGAAGATGAACGAAGGTCTTACGGGTGTGGAACGGCACGGAATTTTCATTTTTGGGTGAACTAACCCTTTAAGTTAGCTACAAGTATTAAGATAACTCCAATATTGTGTGAGGTGGTGGTAAATTCAGCATGATCTGCTGTGACATCACAATTGTGTTGCATTGTGGTCTATGGATCTGCCTGAAGTGTGCATTTTGAGTACACTTGCTCCCTGTGTCAAAATCCAGTGGTCAAGGGTCTGTCCAAATAAACTTCCCTCGTCCACTTGACGAAGTTGAACGCACTTCAGAATGGCGACAGGAATTCCCCCAAAGGTTAAGTGCTTAGGGAAGTTCACGAATGTGTGTGTCTAAAAGTGGAGTTAAACGCAGCCATAGAGTTCACTATATGATGAACAGATTTACTGATCAACTCACATACTGTAGTTAACACGGGCACTCAAATGTACGTGCATTCACAAAAATGACATAACGGTGAGTAAATTAAGATTTTTAGATGAACTAACTAACTCTTTAAAGTTCGAAAATAGTCATTTTGACACACTTTGCAATTAGCACTGTGATTGACTGCATTGATCATCTGAAGCGTCTCCTCGAAGCGAAAGCACAGACACCTAAAGGGTTATTTCACTCAAAAATGAAAATAATGTCATTTTTTACTCATCCTCATGTCGTTCTACACCCGTAAGACCTTCGTTAATCTTCAGAACACAAATTAAGATATTGTTGATGAAATCCGATGGCTCTGTGAGGCCTGCATTGAGAGCAGAGCCATTCAAACTCTCAAGATCCATTAATGTACTAAAAACATATTTGAAACAGTTCAGTGGTTCTATCTTAATATTATAAAACGACAAGAATACTTTTTGTGGGCCAAAAAAAATAAAATAAAATGACTTTTCAACATTATCCATGAAGCGATTTCAAAACACTGCTTCATGAAGCTTCTGAGCTTTATGAATCTTTTTTTTCGAATTAGTGATTCGGATCTCCTATCAAACGGCTGAACTGCTGAAATCACGTGACTTTGGAGCTCAGAATTACTGATTCAATTCGTAAAGCTCTGAAGCAGTGTTTTGAAATCGGCCCATATAGATATTGTTGAAAAGTCGTTATTTTGATTTTTGGTGCACAAAAATTATTCTTGTCGCTTTATAATATTAATATTGAACCACTGCACTCACATGAACTGATTTAAATATGTTTTTAGTACATTAATGGATCTTGAGAGAGGAAATGTCATTGTTGGCTATGCAGGCCTCACTGAGCCATTGGATTTCAACAAAAATATCTTAATTTGTGTTCCGAAGATTAACGAAGGCCTTACGGGTGTGGAACGACATGAGGGAGAGTAATAAATGACATTATTTTCATTTTTGGGAGAACTAACCACTTAAACCACCATATCACATTTAAGCTTTAGTAGTATGATTATTCGAAGTGTTTTAAATGGTTACTTCTATATTTAATATTTGAGCTTAAAGTTTACTAAAACTACAGAACAGTCAAAAGATTAATAAAGTTTGAAGTGAGTCCATACACACCGATTTGGGATGAAAAAAAATGGCAGATTTTATGTATATTTATGTTTTATAAAACAAGTATAGTAAAACATCAATTGTGTTTATCATTAGTGCTACGTAAACACTGTAATTACATTTAAAAAAAAAAGTATAATACTGTATCTATATGATTATGTTATACTCAGAGAACTTACATTTATATTTATGCTGGATCGCATCATAAAAGTCTTCGCTGTAGGTGAATTTAATGGAGGCACTTTCTGATTTCTCTTGTCCAACATGTGCCGTCACAGACACAGAGTAATCATCAGCCGCATCTTTGCTGTAGTTGCTGATATCAAGGTACGTCTGGGAAGTGTCAACAGTTTGGGGATCACTAGAGACAAATGAGACAGAAAGAGTGTCTTGTGATTACAAATGTCATATTTTCTGAAACTGGTTTTGTCAGCTGCTTTTGATGCGCGCACACACACACACACACACACACACACACACACACACACACACACACACACACACACACACACACACGCACACACACACACAGACGTACCTTTGATAAGGTTTGACCAGTACACTGAACTTCAGCTGTTCAGCTGGATGACTGTAGTTCCAGTACAACACATTCACAAAGTTGTGGCAAACAACACTGACGTTTGTTGCAGAAGGAACTATAGAGAAAAAAGAAAAAAAGATTTACACATGATTACAAACTCAAAACTCATGATGACCTTAATTCCTTCCAGCATTGCTTAACGGGGACTGAAATGTTGAGTCATTTTTTCAGACAGACGTCATTTTCTTCACATATGTCACAATCTTTGGTGACTGAGGTTTGACCAACATCTTCACTGCATCATATCATCATATGATGCTTAAATGCTTGAAATGAGTTTAGTAGACAAATAAAAATTGTGCCTACATGAAAATGTCTTTACAAAAGAACATTTTAATAATAAAAAACTGCCGAGTCACATTGAGAAGTATCTAGTATTATCCAGCTAATACACAAACTGAAATCATACTATAATACCCTTTAAAATAGGGATGCACGATATATTGGCCACCATATCAGTTTCTGCCGATATATGTTAATTTTTAATGCTATCATTATCGGCACGATAAGAAAATTTGACCGATATATTAAAGCCAATAAATAATGGATTATTTCCTTCAGATCCACACTGTTCACCATGATGGTTTTGCTTGAAATATGATTGAAATCACTTCAAAAAGAAAAATACAGTTAAGGTTATCAGCTTTCGAATATAAAGAATTATCAGTTATGATATTTGAACATCCTTACTATAAACCAGCAAACCAGACCAGCCTGAACAGAGCGGGAGATCAGCTAACATCAATAAATGAGTTTAATGGAATAAGCCGTTTTTATATTTCATCAGGTTACATAATTGTGTTGTCGATAGTGTATAAACTGAGGTGAACCCATTCGTGAAAAACAGGCTTTAGTTAAACGTGTTTCGTGCATTAGCCTGCTATTTCAGGTTAATGGGGTCATTTTGAAGTGAGGAAGTTGCTGCTAGTTACAGGAAATGCAGCTCTTGCCCAATATTAAGACACTCGAGGCATCAGACTCCTGGTGAATTAGGTACTAGGACTCAAACATTTTTCAGTTTTTACAAAGTAAATGTTGGTTGTGATGATTACTGTGATTTGGGGGGAGAAAACCCAAACCAATCTTAATTTAAGCCATTAGAGTAGATAAAAATGCTTTTTCAGCATTTCTTTTTAAAAAATGCCTGTTTTTCTTTATAAAGAGTGAAATGAGTTGTTTTTGTAGTGTTAAACTATATGAACATAACCTTAGCAAGTAACTAACAGCATGTAGACATATTTCGGCTATGTCACAGTTCAGCAAAGCTATTAATGCAGTTTCTGAAGTTTGAGAAGAAAAAAAAATAGACAAATCATCAATGAAAATCAGCCTGATAAAAAAAAAAAAGAACCTGACTTGCAAACGTGAGAAAACTTTGTTGAAGAGAAGTGAAATTTAAAGCAGAAATCAGTTTTTGCACATAAGAGGAAGTTTAGTGCTGCTAACACAGCGCTTACCAAGATTCGTTTTGATGTGTTTCAATATAAATAAAAAAAATAAAAATAAAAAAAATATTGTTGAGAAAATTTTAATTCAACATGATGCAGTCAGAATTTTAAGTTCTCTCAACTATTGTTTAATAATTGTACCAAGTAAAACTGTGTTTTGTCTATTTTAATTTATTTGTTCACTGAATGCAAAATGCCTCATTCAGCCAATATATTCATCAAGACAACAAAAGATTTCTTGTCCAGCAAACTTTCTTTTAGTAACTCAAATTAATTTATTATGATAGCCATATGTAGTATAACCTTATAGGACACTGAAAGGGTTCATGAATTGAGAAATCAACTTTTCCTTGAGCTTTTGATATATAAAAGGTCATCGTACTATGGAGTCCAAAGTATACTTCACTTTTTACGCATATGCGAGGGTCAGCGCACAGAGTTTTGTCATTAGAAGGGTACGTGCATCGCCAAAGTTTTGTAACCATGTGTACTTGTAAGTGCAGGTCGCACATGTGCATTACATTTTTTTTTTTGCAGTCATTAGTTTATCCACAAGGTGGCAACCGTGCCCTAGGGGCTTCAATTCACAAGATATCAAAGAAAACCTGCATAAACAGAACAGATGGGAACACATGCAAGCTACAGCGACAATGGAGGCCTACATAGACGAGAGACTGTGTGAAGAGGTCAGAAAGTACCCTCATTTGTACAACTCTAGCATGAAAGAATTCAAAGATGCTTACATGGGTTGTAACTTGAGGCGAGAGATTGCTCAAATTTGATTGCTGTGCATGCGTCAAATGCCTGTGTATGCGTACGAGTCAAATGAAGTATACTTTCCAAGGTTGTGCAATTCAAATGTCTATTGAAACCCACAAAGCAAAAAAACAAAAACAAAGTATACCCAGGGCTTAAGAATATCCTTTAAGTTTCAGAACTGAAAACGTCCTTTTTAGCCCAATAAAAGTTATTGGCACCAGGCCCAGTGAACGACCCTACGTCCCTAAATGTGCCTAGATAGGTGAAACTCTGCCTCACCAGAAGAAATCAACACCTACTTCATCACTGCAATGTCAGCCCCGCCACTGGTGTGTTAGTGAGATGAGGAAAAACGTTGGGTTTGCATTTCAGTATAAATGTACCAAAACTGAGACTTTTGAAAACGACGGCATGGCTGCCCACATTAACTCTGCATGTTCTTGACGACCGTGTAAACAATAACATGGAAACTGAACTGCAATATTTGCTGGCTTTGTTGTCATTTTTAGAAGCCATTGTGCAGTTGAACTCTGTGCATTTGTATTAATACCGCAGCTGCCTACATGCGCAAGAGGCAACGGTTTACACTTGTACACGCATGCCCAGTGTGCATGAACAGTCATGTGATGTGTTTTCGGCCGTGTAGTGTAGACAGAGATTGTTTCTGAAATGCTGTTGAAACGCCAGTGTAGACGAGGATCGTTTTCATTTTAAAACACCCTTTTAAAACAAAAATGCACTAGTGTAAATGGGGCCTTACCGATCCAAAACTAACTGTGTTTATCTGAATACTCGCCAAGACGGGCATTTTGACATAATTGTATGTATTTTGATACTTGCGACTCACAAGCTGTTTGAGACTGAGCGCGGCTTGTGCGCTCCACTAATATAGATCAGTGGTGTTGTGTGCGCTTTTGGTGTGAATGCGAAACCTGCGGGGGTTAATAAAACTATGTGCATTATTTAACAAGGCAGCTGTGAGTCATTTTGCCGTCGGAGAGAAAAGAGCGAGAATGCACAGCTGACATTATTGTCTGTGCCGCTGGCAGCAAAACGAATCAGCTCGGAATCAAAAAAACCTGAGACTGACTGGCCGGTCACCGATCCGGGCTGATCGTTAAGGAAAATCTTCTGATCTCTGGCCGATTTATCAGTGCATTTCTAGTTATTTATTTTCAAAAATGTGAATGTCTCAGTTGAGCTTTATTTATTTGTATTTGCTACATTTCACTGTGGATTCTTAAGTAAATCAATCGCATTTCTGTATCGGCTTTGCAAACAGACTTTTATGATATGGACTCGACAGTAATGCAACATGTAAGTAACTGTGTTAATTCTAATGCATGATCTGATATTCATGTACAGACAGATGTTCTTTGTCAGCAAATCAAATCAGTGATTAAACTCTGAACTTCACGTTGTTTCTCTTAGTAGGATGAAAATAATCCTATTTAAATGGTGATTAAATTATACATAGAAAGCGATCAAAGAACGCTCCCTTTACAATCGCTGGAGCTGTCAATCAAACAGCGTGAGTTTATCGTGCCAAAACTTCAATTTAATTCAACGAATCTCTTAGTTACATCGCATTTTCCCTGTTAGTTATGATGAAAGATTAGTTAACCTTGAGAGCTGTAATATTAAAAATGTGCTAAAAGTTTTAGAGTAATACTTAGCTATTTTCATATGCAAAGATGTCAGCCAATCACAGTTGTGGGCATTTACATTGAAGTCTCACAGCAGACGATAAAAATGCCTTTTATTTGTAAATTATGACAATTTTTGATGTAAAAAGCATACTAACATTATAAGTGCACCACAGGAAACATTATAAAACAAAACAACGCAGTTCATGACCCCTTTAATGTGTTACGTGAACGATGCTATGATTTTAAAGAAGAACAACAATCATCCCTACAAAGCAAATAGATCTAAGATTAGATATAGTTTACATACTTTAGGCCTCTTGACACACACAAGCTGTGGTGACAAACAAACGTAAGATGGTGAGTTCTTAACATCACAACAAATAACTAACAATAATGAGAAATAAAGTCATTAAAAGCAAAAAAAAAAAAAAAAAAAAAAAAAAACCTATAACAGTAACCGCATAATTTATTCATGCTGCAATGCATGCTGGGAACTCACAAAGTCTTAACATTTCACCAATATGAAACTCTTTGTTCAGACAACTGTTTTAGACTAGTTGGGACAACATTCGGGGCAGCTCTGTTAGTCTGACATGGGTTTTTATGTAGTTTCAAGAAAATAACATTTCTTAGTTTTAAAACTCAAGAGATTTTGTAAGTAGTGGCTTTTTTACGGTGTCGCATTAATCCACTGGAGGCCTTTGTTTGTTCATTATGATTTCAGCCTGAGAGTGACAGAAGCAGAGGCCACACTGATTCACAGCTGTAACCACGTGTGATTACTGACATTTTCACACCCACTCACATCAGACCTAGCTGCGGTTTTACTGTGACACAAGTGTGAAAATAAAACCAAAGTGTCCGTACTAAATTATAGCACCCATACTGTACATTCAACAACAAACTCTGGCCAAAACAATGGGTGACTGGCTGGCACATCGGTGCAAACAAAAACAGAGACAGAAATAAAGATAGAAATGAAGGAATGAAAATAACAACAGGAAGGAAGTTAAAGAGCAAGAGAGAAAGATACTCGTGCAAACACACAGGGGAAAAACGTGCAGACAAAAGTTTGAGTACTAAACCTAAACTACAGCCAACATAGAGAGCTGCAAACTGATACTAACAAGTTCAATAGAAATATAATACCTGCTAAGTGAAACCTAATGTAAGAATCTGCCTGCAAGTCATGTGACATTCATAAAGCAAGTGTAATGCAAGAACCTGGAGGTAAAAATGCAGTGTTGCATTATATAACATTTAACAGATTATTCTATCTATCTTCGGATAAACATAATTAGCACTAACTTGA
Source organism: Megalobrama amblycephala (assembly GCF_018812025.1). NCBI lineage: Eukaryota > Metazoa > Chordata > Actinopteri > Cypriniformes > Xenocyprididae > Megalobrama > Megalobrama amblycephala. The sequence goes on along the minus strand of NC_063053.1, from coordinate 35,156,839 downwards.
GGTTTTTACCATATACATGTTTTAATGTAGCCTATATGGCCTACAGATCTTAAGCATAAGGTTAGGTGAGGATATACTAAAACTACCAGTGTTTTATTATTTATTACCAAGAAGAATTCATATTTTATTTTGACCTATTAAGATTTTGTTTACGTTTACCTTGTAAATATATTTTTTTTGCTATTTTTTTTTTTTAAGTTCTCAGGTAAATCAATAACAATTACAATTTTAACAATATTAACAATATTTCATGTGTAATTTATGTGATTTGTTGTATTTTGAATCAAATCTTTCTTTATAAAAGTCATAGAGATATTATCATTCTGATTTCAAAGTGAAGGATTCATTAGTTTGAATATATATTGAAACCAAACACTATAATAACATCTTAGTTGATCATTCACTATACTTGATTTTTGACAAAACATCCCATGTTTCGGTCATGACTGCACATTTTCAGTAGTGACAGTTATGTGTTGGTAGCAATCACATTACAGGATTTTAACTCACATGCTAAAACACTTCTAAAGCATTAAAATTCAAATGATTTGCATAACTGTACTAAAATGTTGTTTATTTCCCCTAAATAAATGATTATGTGTTCCCTTTTGTCACTACTCAAACAATGATGTCACAAACAAAACTTCACATGTTTCAGTTGTGACAATTTTAGATAATGTTGAGCCTAGCTCCAAGATGCTAATCAGCATATGATTATCTAGCACAGTTCTGAACAGTTTTACACACATAAAAACTAAATTTTATGAAATAACACCTAAAAACGTTTGCTTAAATGGAGAGAAAAAAAAATGTATTTGGTAGTGACATTCCTTAAAGTTACACACAGATTTCTGGCCTTTGGAACACATTTAACTCAAAAATGTAGCTATGAGAGGGAGGGACACAGGAATATTTCCTGATCAAAAACGTAGAAGTGTGTTAAAATCAGTCTCAGCCAATGGACTAAAACATACACTGTTTCGGTAGTGACATGAAAATGCGGGTTATATGAAAAGTTTTATGATTCACAAAGAAAATATAAAATAATTTTTTGAACCACTTTATATATATGATCAGTGGTGGAGAGTGTTAGTGGTGGAGATCAGTGTTATTATCTTGCCAAGACTTGCATTTCCATGATTACAACAACAACTCTGACGGATGGACCCTTTAATAAGGTTAATGTACAGCTCCACCAGAAATTTGTAAAGTAAACACAACAGGGATTGTAATGAGCACATATCTCATTATACAGATCTCTGGAATGCTTCAGGGCATCCGTTCCAGTCAGTACAAGTTGCTTTCAGTTAAAACAGCTCAAACATACATTTTAGTTTGGGAATAACTTAAGCCTTATCTGTGAAACCAGGAGGATAAACTTGCAATTGCGAGAAAAAAAAAAAAAAAAAAAAAAGTCAGAATTGCACATATTTATCACGCAAGTCTGACTTTATCTCCCAGTTATGACTTTTAAAATGCAATTCTGAGATTTTTTTTTTTTTTTTTTTACAATTACAATTTTTTTTACTCACAAACAACTATCACAAAACATGAAAACAGTTGTGGATCCTTCAGGCAATGATAGGACAGTTAAGATTCAAGGGTATGTACATTTCTGAATGGGCCAATTTTTATGAATTCAGATATTTTGTGTTGTGCAATATATGTAAACATCCATTATGTGAAATAGCTTATTCAGACAGTACTAGATAAAAATAACATGTAATTTTTATGATCCCTCTTGGCTTATTTTGTTAAAATTATTAAAATGTTGCATATTCTGCAAGGGTTATGAAATTTATGAGCAGAAATGTAGCTTAGGATGCTTTTGTCAGAATCATCAATTGCTGTTTAGATTAATTTCCCGTCACAGTTTACATTGTTTAAATGACATTAAAATTCAAAGTAATGACTTTGATAATCTGAAAACACATTTCGGAAGTAACTGCATTTCGATTGGTTGTGGGACAGCGGTTTACACAAATTCAGTAGAATGGCCCATACAGTAACAACCTGATAGTCAATAATAACACTGATCTCCACCACTAACACACTCCACCACTGATCAAATGATGTCAGCTCTATTTCTGCCTTGCAGAAGCTTATGAATCGATTATACATAAAGTATTTACACAAGGCGCTGTACTTAAAGAGGCAGACAGACTGTCTGACCACCCACTTTTCCAAGTGCTTTGTTTCCGGAAGCATTATGTCCACAGGGATTTAAAAAAATATTTATAAAAAGAAAAAAAAAATGTTTTATGAGGCAATGAACTACATCCAAGTTTTGCAAATTATATAAAAAGAAGAATACATAATTACATAATGATAATAATGTTAAAAGAATAATACATAATAATAATAATGTTAAAATATATAACAACACATCACTGCACATTTCTATGACGTTTGATGGTGGACGCCTTCACTGTCCTCTCTTGCCAAGACTTGCATTTCCAAGATAACAACAAACACTCTGACGGATGGACCCTTTAATATGGTTAATTTAGATCTCCACCAGAAATCTGGCAAGCAAACACAACTGGGATTGTAATGCACATACAGTATCTCATTATACGGATCTCTTGAATGCTGCTTTCAGACTGGTGTTCAATCATGGCATTCAGCGGTCAGATATTCCCTAGTATTTACGGTCATCCATGGATATGCTGTATATCAGGGTAACTGTACTGGCGCCACTTTCATGTCACACCGCAGACTGTCGTCATCTTGTGCCTCAGTTATCAATCGTAGTGAATGGACATCACCTCAGAGGACTATAGTATTACTGATTGTTATTATTGTACATTGTAATGGACTATTTTTCTTAATGGAAGCTTTAGGATAATATATAGGTAAATTTATAAAATGATGCTTCAAATAGTGTTTTGGCTGGCTTACCAAATATAAAACACTTACAAAAGAGTTACAGCGGCCTCAGGCATTTATTAACAGGGTTGGGTAGGTTACTTTTCAAATGTAATTTGTTATGTATTTTGTTAGATTACACAAGTTTTGTAACTTAATCTAGTATGTAACACAAAAACAAGGTTATTGAGACTTTTTTCTCCGAATTGTTTGATATAAAGTTGCAATTGTGAGTTAAAAAGTCAGAATTGTGTAATATAAACTCGCAATATTGAGAAAAGTCAGAATTGTGAGATATAGGGCCGGTTTCACGGACAGAATTTAGACTAAGTCAGGATTTCAATTAGGGTATTTAAATAGCTTAGGGTTTTTTTGTTTTTGTTTTTAAAGAAATCCTTTGGATTATATTGAAAAAGCTGATCTTTGGCTGTAGAATCACAGTGCTGCTGTAATCAATAATGTAAATCTAACTCCTGACCTGAACATCTTTTCTCTTTGCTTGTCTGGCTGTTATAACTCAGTTACAACAGCCCAAACTAAATTTAATAATAAAAAGTCAAGGGCCCAGCTAAAGCAAACCCTGATCTCCATGATGGTGATTTACAAATTGTGATTTTGATTCTGCTTGTTAATAGATTGCCTTCCTGGCACATTCACTGTGTTAAAATCATTAACACAGGGAATGTGTCAGAATTAACACAGCAAGTGTTGTCCCTAAACTCACACAATGATATGTAAGAATTTCACACATTTTGAGTCCATTTTAATATTTCTAAGAGTGTGTATTGCATTAATTTTAAGTAGTCAAAAATAACACATCTTTGACATAAATTGTGTGATTTATGACACATTAGTATGATAAATATTTTAACACATTGCCTGTGTTAAGAAGAATAACACACAGGTTGACAAAATGTGTTGTTCTTAACTAGACACACAGGATATATAAGATATAGTATATATGATATAGTATATAGTATTAAGATATAGTATATATGATGTATGTTCTTAACGCATCTGTTTTAAGAGTGAAAGAACATGGCACAGACATGTTTTAAGATAAGTCAGAACAAGTTGCTTTCAGTTAAAAAAGCTCAAACAGGCATTTTAGTCTGGGAATAGCTTAAGCCTTATCTGTGAAACCAGGAAGACAAACAAAAGTCAGAATTGCACATATTTATCACACAAGTCTGACTTTATAACTTGCAATTGTGAGTTCATATCTCCCATTTCTGACTTTATAAAACGCAATTCTGAGTTTAAATCTTGCAATTCTGAGAAAAGTAAAAAAAAAAAAAAAAACTCACAAACAACTATCACAAAACATGAAAACAGTTGTGGATCATTCAGGTAATGACAGGACAGTTAAGATTCAAGGGTATGTACATTTCTGAATGAGGCAATTTTTATGAATTCAGATATTTTATGTTGTGGGATAAACGTAAACATCCATTATGTGAAATAGCTTATTCAGAACAGTACTAGATAAAAATAACATGCAATTTTTATGATCCCTCTTGGCTTATTTTGTTAAAATTATTAAAATGTTGCATATTCTGCAAGGGTTATGAAATTTATGAGCAGAAATGTAGCTTAGGATGCTTTTGTCAGAATCATCAATTGCTGTTTAGATTAATTGCCCGTCGCAGTTTACATTATTTAAATGACATTAGTAATGACTTTGATAATCTAAAACATATTTCGGAAGTAACTGTAATTCGTTTACCACCCATTAAATATAACTGTAATGACATGCAGTCACTCAAATTTTGTATTTTAAAGACGTAACGAAGTTAACAGTTACTCCACCCTGTTTATTGATAGGAAAAACACGCCTCCCAAAAATTGCTGTATTGTGGTGCGTTTAGCTTAATGTGGCGATGTAAACCTTTGTTTGTTTGCATAAAAATGCAGTCAGCACAGCAAATAACACAGTATCTTGATTCTTGATAAGGAGGAGGAACATTTTTGTTACATTACAAATCAAGTCCCTCGGCTACGAGTCTCTATTATGACATACTGACAAACAAAAATGAAGGTGAAACTTTAAATGTGAACGCATACGCCTATAAACACTCGCTCTTACGGTACACGAGTACTATAATTATGTTACAAACAGCAAAATGTGAACTATTTTGAATCTTAATATATTTTGTAGGCAATTTTTTAAACCCAGACGATAAAATATTAAATGCATATTCTCTATAAACACTTAATTTCATAACATCAGAGATTTTCAGACAGGGAAATCACAAACACTTAACGCTACAGTTCCCAGATTTCCATAACCGTTTATGGGAACCACATCAGGCCTGTTACGAGAAATGATCCTCGCATGTGAATATAGCCAACAGCGCAACACGCTCAAACAGCTTTCATTTAGAAAATACTGTTCAGACTGTTATTTATTGAATATTGATGTTCATATCTCATGGACGCACGCGCTCAGACAGATAAACAAATACAACGACGTAATCGACGAGCAGTTTTAGCAATGTGACACTCACCAGAACCAAAGACGCAGTGACACAATAACGCGTAAAACACCCCAAACTGGAATATAGGATCCATCGGCATTGTGGTAAACCGGTTTTCAAAAAATTCTCAGGCCGACTTCAGAAGCGCGTCCGAGACCCGACAGACATTTCCTGACTCGGCTTTGTGCTCGTGGCTCTGAGCGTTTGCCTCTACTGGACTCGATCTGGGTTGCCAAATATTCAAATTCCCCCTGACACAGTAAAAGCGCGACGGGTTCCGCTTTATTTCATTATACACAGTATGAGTTATTTTCTTTATTTGATTGGTAAAATATGTTTTTCTAATATATAAATACTGCTGACTTGATGTGTATTTTAAGATTTAGTTTTTATGTGATCTGGCAACCCCTGTGGAATGATACGGTGCTTTCCACCTTATCAGGCCTCAAGCAAAAAGCTTACATGAAACAAGTACACTAGAGCTTACCTGAAGGATTGGTGAAACATTAGTTTCGATATTAGCCTACTCATCAAAGGTCTATATATATATATATATATATATATATATATATATATATATATATATATATATATATATATATATATACAGAATAGTGTAGAATGTTATTGCTGTTCAATGCTCGAATCTGATTGGTTGATCAACGTTCTAAGGTGTGCAGTTATTTTCAGGGAAATGCATGGCTAAAGTAGTTCTAGCAGGTCTTACAGTTCCATATAACTTCGCCAAATGATTTCAGATTTCAATAGGTCCTACAGCTTACAACCACAAAAGAAACAAAACCCACAACGACACTGACCAAGCAAATAAATCTAGTAAACAATAGGGTGAAAACAACAAATTATTGTTATGGTTTTTGCCACAAAATATGTTTATTGTGTCCTGAAAGCGCACTCTCTCTCTTTCAACTGTACACAGGTCACACTTGCACAGAAACGATTTTGCTCTGATGAATTAATCAGTAAAATAGTTTAGCACCTTAAGAGCTACATGACTCACCAGCGAGGTAATAACTGTGTGGTTCTTGAGGTACATAAAATTTTAGTTTCGCTATTAGTTGAGACGCTGCTGCCGTGAGAGATGCACAGATCAGATAGTCACGCTTACTCTCTCTCTCTCTAGTATGTTAATAACTGTATCAACGGTATTATTCTGCTATCAAGGCTCAAGCCTCCATTACTACTTCTGAAATGACATTTTGGAATTAGCAACAGAGGCTTAATGCATAAGAAATTAGTCCCACACACACATCCCAATTTCAAATAAAATGTTCCTGATAATTTACTCACCCCCCATGTCATCCAAGATGTTCATGTCTTTCTTTCTTCAGTCGAAAAGAAATTAAGGTTTTTGATGAAAACATTCCAGGATTATTCTCCTTATAGTGGACTTCAATGGACTCCAAACGGTTGAAGGTCAAAATTACAGTTTCAGTACAGCTTCAAAGGGCTTTAAACGATACCAGACGAGGAATAAGAGTCTTATCTAGCGAAACGATCAGCCATTTTCGAAAAAAATGTAAATGTATATGCTTTATAAACACAAATGATCACCTTTCAAGTGCTTCCGCCAAAACCACATTTTCGTATTCTCCAAAAAGTTTACGCTGTATGTCCTACGCCTTCCCTATTCTACTTACGGAACGAACGCAGTGCCAGTTACATTTTTTCTGTAAGTAGAATAGGGAAGGCGTAGGACAGCGTAAGCTTTCTGAAGAATATGAAAGTGCGCTTTTGGCGGAAGTACTTGGAAGGTGATCATTTATATAAAGCATATACATTTACATTTTTTTTTCAAAAATGACAGATCGTTTCTCTAGATAAGACCCTTATTCCTCATCTGGTATCGTTTAAAGCCCTTTGAAGCTGCACTGAAACTGTAATTTTGACCTTCAACCGTCTGGAGTCCATTGAAGTCCACTATAAGGAGAATAATATTGGAATGTTTTCATCAAAAGCCTTCATTTCTTTTCGACTGAAGAAAGAAAGACATGGACATCTTGGATGACAGTAAATTATGAGTAAATTAGTAAATTATCAGGAAAATTTTATTTGAAAGTGAACTAATCCTTTAAGGACAAAAACCTGACAAATGTCTTGAAATACAACATCGAAACTGTGTCTTGAGGTGTGGTAACCGTAGTACAAGCAGAATAATTGACTCCGGGCCGTTGAATTCTTAGAAGATAATACACACCCGAAATGTAACTTTGCGTCATGGCCGTATTACCACCTCGAGTGTGCATTATTTTCAATAAGAATAAGAATTCAACAGCCAGTCGTCAATTATTCCTTACATATATCGATTTACCCAGCTAATAAATTTATGTTTAAAAAACGTTGTGGGAACAGTGATTTACAATGTTTCTACACTGTAAAAAATAATTGTTGGTTTAACTTAAAAAAAAAAGTTACCTGGTTGCCTTGAAATTTTGAGTTCATTGAAAATAAAAAAAATTGAGTTAATAAAATGAAGGTGACTGGTTTAATCAACAGAAACTCAAAATATTATGTTATCTGAACTATATTAAGTTCATTTGACGAAAGATTAAATGTTGTGATAAATCAAGAAAATTATTTTTTACAGTGTAAAACAATACAATTTTTCTTGTTGTGATTAGAATGTTAAAAGATTTCAATAATGTTAGTACAATATTTTCCTAACCTTATTTTTTGTCGCAATGTAACCTTATTTGAACTTTTATTTGTAATATTCTAAGAAGGTCAACATTAACATTCATCAAAGACAAATAAGGATGTTCCAAAAATGTTGTTCTCAGAACATTTTCTTTCAACATCATAGTAAAAACAACATCATAATTACATTCCAAGAACGTTAAGAACGTTTCTCTAAACATCACGAGAACGCATAGCAAAGATCAATAATGTTACAAGAACATTCTATAAATGTTATTTAAAGAATGTTTGATCTTTAACAAAAAAAAGTCTTATCCTTTACAAAACATTACTGAAAGTTGTGGTAATGTTTCCTGTTAGCTGGGTGGTCAGAGTTATAACCTACTGTACCTGTTTATTGAAAAGAGAAACTGAAACACATGTGACACTTTGTTCCAATATCAATGTGTCAAACTAAAATTTATATAAACTTAACAACACAGTTGAAAAATCCAATCAAAATCTACTTCTTCATAATAGGCTAATCTTATACAAACTTGTCTTAATGCCAGCGTAGTTTCATTGATCTCAGTTAGAAAATATTAGGAATTTTAGATGGATGACAGAATTCACAAATATGTGTCAATTTACAATACTGAAATAGCCCTTATTCCAACTTCTCCATGTAACAAATATAGCCCTTATTGAATGAACAATACATATTCAGTTTATCCCATCATTGTCAGGAAAGTGATATTGTTGGCAGTAAATTTCCATGCAAGATCTGTATTTCAAGGTCCTGTAAGTTTGATGATGTCTTCTTGTTCACTTTAGAGAAACACTTAAGTTACTTGCCTTGAGCAGAAGGAAGTTTCTCCTGGATTTGCACACATGTACAATGGTAATATTGGATGTCAGTTATTCTTATAATATCACAAGTTACAGGACATTGATGGTTAGACACAATGGACTGACATCCTCCTCCTCTCGCAGGGGAAGCAGTCCCTAGAGAGGCACGCACATGTATTTCTGGACCTTGGCCATCATGTCCAGTTATGGTGACTTCTGTCTGAGTGCTTTTCAGGACAAGCCTCAATGTGGAGATGAGAACACGCTTGCCTGGAAACAAGCATTGAGGGCAGTGGTTCTCAACTGGGGGCCACGGCCCACTAGGGGGCCTCAGTGATTCTCCAGGGGTGCCAGATAACTTTAAACTATAAAATTAATTTAAATATATTAATATAATTCATTACATTTTATTACTAATACGTTAAATTAAAAAAAATTAACAAAGCACCACCTCTCTCGCACCTATTCTGTGATTATTTCTAAGCAGCCCAAGCCATTTCTCATTGCGCTGTGTGAAATATAGACTGAATGGCGGCTCAAAACACCCAACTGCTTCATGAACATATGATACATAAACTACATCTCTCAGTCGGATAAAAAAAAAAAACCCAGTGTCGCTAGTGCATGCCAGGGTCAGTCACATTTCCACTATCACTTCCAGGGCTTGATCGAGCCTCGTCGGGGCTTCCTCTGGGCCAACGGTCAGAGTTTTTTGGCCCGCCGAATACCTTGGTCCAAAGCGGGCCAACTGGGGCTTGAGGAGTGCCCATTAACAGAAGTGAAGTTTAACTGAGTCAAACCGTGTATGTATGCTCTCGGCTCACTGTTCACTGTTTACAGTTCAATATTAATATACTTTTTATAATGAATGTTCGCTGAAGAAGCGTGTTATGTAGAAATTTGTGCAAATCAGTGGTGTTTATGTAAACATGGGCATCAGGCGCTCCAAACATAGATACGATTGCTTGTTCTGACAGAGGAACTGTTCACTGATGACATCGACCACCTTCAGATCACTGAGTTCCCACACATTCAGAATGTTTTTGTTTTTCATTTGTATTTTGGTTTATTAATTCTGAATGGATTCGTATAGTAGCTATATGCAGTCCTTTGGAATTTCCCTCTTTGGTCCCTCCCTTTGGTCTTTTTTTGGTATGACAGGATAACAGAGCAGAGCAGAGCAAGTACTTTTAAGTTGCACAGAATGTCTGCAGTGACAATTTTGTAAAGTATGTTTGCAGTATTGATTCGGACAGGTGGCCCCCCTTGGAGTAAAAAGAACCACTGCTCTAGGGACTTTCATGGAGTATGTGAAGTGGGTACTCCTCCACAATGATTCCCCCTTCACAATCTGCGAGAGCGAGGTGGGCGTGTCAGCCACTGCCACCAGCCCAGCGAAGCCTGAGCCCACCGCAGATGTGGAGCCAGAGCCCACCACAATACCAGCGCCAGTGACAAAGGAGCCCAAGCCCAATATGTCTGACCAGGTGCATGAGCCATTAACATCGTGTCATGGAGTCATGGAGTCCAACCTCCTCAACTGCGGCTGACGAAATGCTTATAGAATTTGAAAGTAAGTGCATCCTGCCCATTTCTGCTTCCTGCACCGAGCCTTATCAATACTTAAGTTTTATCATTTGAATTCCTGCCCTGACTCCCACTCCCACCTCCTCTTCTTGTTTTAAGTCTGCCTGTTCCGTGTCAATCTAAAGATCTGTTCCTAAATTTATGCCGGTCCTGTGTGACCCTGTTAAGCCTGTCTGTTCACCCCCTGCACTGCCCCATCCTCTAGCCCTGCTTACACTGCCTTTCCTCAGCCATTTGGTTCCCTCTCTGGTCATCATTGATTTGCCTCAGTCAGAGTATTTGCCAGCTCAGCCCATGATGATTGACACAGTAGCTGTGCCTAGAACCTCTGTGCCCACTACAATTCATATGCCGAGCAGTCGGCTCCACCTGGGACCATTGTCCCTTCAGCTCCACCGGGCTCCCTCATCCCTCCGGCTTCGCCTTGGTCAGTCGTCACTCTACCTGTGCCACGGACTTCCGGGCCTTCAACTGTGCTTCATCCCTCCACCCCTTTGGCTCCATCGGGCTCCTTCCCCCCAGTTCCACCTTGGTCCTCAGTCACTCCGCCTTTGTCTCAATCATCCGGCGCCCTGGCTCCACCTCGGTTCGCCTTGGTCGCATCATTGGTTTGCCTCGGTCAGAGTATTTGCCAGCTCAGCCCATGATGATTGACCCAGTAGCTGCGCCTAGGACCTCTGTGCCCACTACTCCTCATATGCCTGTCGAGCAGTCGGCTCCACCTGGGACCATCGTCCCTTCAGCTCCACCAGGCTCCCCCATCCCTCCAGCTTCGCCTTGGTCAGTCGTCACTCTACCTGTGCCATGGACTTCCGGGCTTTCAGCTGTGCTTCGTCCCTCCACCCCTTTGGCTCCATCAGGCTCTTTCCCTCCAGCTTCCCTCCTTCCCTCTCTGCCATCTGCCTGTGTCCTGGCCCTTCAGGGAGGGTTCCCCAGGGGGTTCCACTCTGGCTCCTTTTGCCTCTGCCTCCGCTCTGGCTTTTCCCGCCTTCTTCGCCCTGGTCCTGCCTGTCCTGGTTTTCTGCTCTGCGCCCCCTGCCCTCTTTTAAGTTGGGGGGAGGGGGATAATGTCAGGGTTAGGTCTCTTTTTATCTGTTTAAGTTTTACTATGAGTTTGTTTTTGCTCTCTTTTCTGTTTTCTTTTGTTCGTTGCCTAATGGTTCGATAGTCAGACTGGTAATCCGAAGGTCTGATACCAGCAGGAAATGACTGAGGTGTCCTTGAGCAAGACACCTAACCCCTAATCGCTCCCCGGGCAGCACAGCAAAAACAGCTGGCACTGCTCCAGTTGTGTGTGTCCACAGTTTGCAGTGTGTGTGTGTTCACTACTCACTACTCCTAATGTGTGTGAACTAACTTGGATGGGCTAAATACAGAGATCAAATTCCAAGTATGGGTTACTATACTTAGTCTTCACATGTCACTTTTACCATTTCCCGCTTCTAGTTCATTTCTGTGGTACTCATGGTTTGATTTGGTGTTTGCACCTGATGTTTAGTTGATTGGTTTTTTCAGTGTATGCAAGCTCTGTCTTTCCTTCAGGTCATTGTCTGTTCTCATCAAGATTATGCTGGTTCTTGTGCTCACTTTGATTCAGCTACATGATTCATTTGGTCATTATATTTATAATTGCACGAGAAGCCATATGATCAGTTTTGAAAAGATTAAACCTTTGTAAAAAATATGAACAATAAGCCACAACAACACGTCTTTCCATTATTTTGACACATCAATTTAACCAATTTCAACTTTGTTTGACTTGTAAAGCCAATTGACTTGTAAAGCCAATTTGGTTATACTTAAAAATTTAGGGCAGCAACTGAACTGAAGTTCTCAAGTTGAATTAGGTGGAATTTTTTTTTTTACAGTGCTCCCCCTGAACATTCAGTTCTAGCATTTGTTACATCCGTGCCACCGCAACCACAAAACTTTGCACTTCAGCATTTTATTACTGTTTTTCAACAGCGTGTCAAACCACATGCAAGCTAAACATTTTTAAATGGGAACTTGAAGAAAGGAACATGAACGTGATTTCTAATAACATTGTCTGTTTGTTTCTCATTATCCTAACAAAGATAGTTATGAAATTCTTTGCACAGCTATTTGCACAAAGATTATGTCATGCTGATATTCAGATATCACTTAAATATTGTACAAAAATATTATCCATGACTGTGGGAATGAGATAAGGTTTACTGAGCCACTATATTTAGCCCCAGTGTGTGACCAAGATAAATGTCCTGCAGAATAGTGAACATGTACAGGATACAGATGGTCTTTTAAATTATTGTTGACTCCTTCACCTGCTCTATAATTCTGTCTGCTCTCGTACTGAGGAGGCTACTTAATCACATTTCAGTATTATTCATATCAGCAAAACATGATAACTGGTCTTAATTATTTACTGTAAATGATTAGAAAAATATTTGGTAACACTTTATTTCAGTGGTCCACTTTAGACATTCTGTAGACCAAGTAACAAGCAACTATATGTCAAATAACTCTCATTAGAGTATTAGTAGACTGTCTGTTTAATATCTGCTAACACTTTATTTTGATGCTCCCAACAGATACTAACTATAAGTAACTTTACATGCTCATGTCAGCTTATTCTACTAACCCTGACAGTCTACTAATACTCTAATGAGAGTTAGTTGACATGTAGGATCAATTTTAATTCCTACTTATAGCCAACAGGGAGACCATCAACATAAAGTGTAACAAAATATTTACAGTGAAAAGTAATGGGGTGAGAAAATGGTGTTCGTAAGTTTTTCATTCTTTTTAAATGCCTGCAAGAGTCTACGTTTGAATGCTAAATGTGTGCATTATATAAATGTATTGAATGGTTTAGCGTTTCTGCATCATGCATTCGCTGAAAGCTCTATTATAGGCTGTTGGTTCCCCTGTGATATATACCCTATATAGAGTGACAACACACAGGTCAAAAAGAATTTAATGAACTGCATTTTTTTTTTTTTTTTCCTGTGCAATAACAGTGGAAAGTAGCTTTGATTTTAAATAACAAACCTACTAGCCCGTGTCTGCTTTTTGCTTCGACTGAATAATTAACACACACTTGCATCCTGTTTGGTCTGTAACACCTACTCCTTCTGAACATTGAAAAGAGGAGGATTCATTACGCCTCCTCTGGACATTCTAATGTATTACACTAAAAAAAAAAGGGAACAAAAAGGGAAAGTTCATGTGATTCATTGCATGATCCATATATGAGTAATACATTTGTTTGTGAGTAGTTCTGTCGAAACACAGCGTGCCCATGGAGAAGATTTTAGTTTAAAATTTACATAAATGTAGGCTTTAAAGACTATATTTCAGGTCCCGTAACTGTTTTGAATGTTTCACTATTTTAATCATGTTTTTACTTTCACTTATTTTAAATTACATTTTGAAAAATGTATTATTCCATTTAGCTTCTCACAATTATAATATTTTCTGTAGCCTAAATATTAAAAATGGTTTCATGATTATGTTCACAAAATATTAACAGTTCCCTCCTAATTTATCTTCTTTTCTAGTTGTTTTTTAATTATAATAACCATAATAAACATTATCCATAATTCTCTATAAATCCAAGTTACAATATGTTTTAATGTTGTATGTTACTTAACACTTGTGTGACCTTATAGACATTTTTGTCATTTTCAGTTTTTTTTTTTTTTTTTAATATATCATTTTGCCTGTGTTAATGCCAACTGCATAAATTTTGGCACAGATGTGTATTTTTATTGGAATTTTACTATTTCACCCTCATGTCCTTTAATAAATCTATTTTACACTAGCAACACAAAATAGTTCCACTCAGGACCCTAAGGACAAAAATATCCCATTAAAACTGCAATTTTTAATCCCAGGGCCATTTAACTATAACATTTTGCAGTCTTTGTTAATAGGCTTTCATTCTATCGGCAAGGATTCAAAATAAAAATGTTTACTATTATTTTTTATCAGATGGTGCCATTTTTTTCAGGATTGGCCTAAAAAGCAAATGTTCACTTTATTCTTGTTTTCTGCTTATGCATATATTATAGAGCCAACTGGATAAATTATGCAGCTATAATTGTGTGGGTGTGTTGGTATGGAAGTCAAAGTGTGGTTTGTATGTGTGTTATAAAAAAATTGTGTGTGTACGTGTGTACTGCAAATCACAAATCCAACCACTCTGTACACCAGTGGAGTTTTGCTGGCATCTAATGGGGCAAATTTGGTACTGCACCAAAAAAAAAAATCTTATTGAAAGCTCATTTTTTGAGATATCAGCCTCAAATTTGGAACACAACTTGTTTAGATTTATGGCTTTTCTAGCAGTTTTAGAGTTCAACATGTTTCATAAAATATATATTTTATATAAAATAATGTTCATAAATCATTTTCATAAACTTAAACCTCTATAACTTTTTTGGGGGGTTTCACATTTTAAGCTTTTTTACTTCAACATAATTCTGCCAAGGGCCTTCTTTAAAATTAGTCCAAACTTAAGTATGTGCTCCCAAGCTTCTAATTTTTATGACATCTTTTTTACACAGACATTTTGTCTTCTATGGACCTATGAGTAACTTTTAATTGACGCACAAGAGTTAAACCGAAACCAAAGTTATTGTTAAGCTTTAGGATTCATTTCACATTTACATGAACAAGGATAAGGTACACAGAACCAAATATGAATATAAATATGGTTTGTAAGCACATTACAATTGTATCCTATTTATGTTTTTGAACCTTTTTTTTTAAACATTGTTCATTAATACAATCATTCAGTGCTTAGATTTCCAGCACTTCCAGGAAAACCTCACTCTTGCTTCATACTCATGATTTTATGGTCTAAGCTTAGTCATCTGCATTTTTTTATTGACTGTCTCACGTTGTTCCCAGATGTAGTTAATATTTTCCTTCTTGGCTTAGCTGCTGTGCTCATGCATAGCAAGATGCTGAGGACACCGTCTTGTGGCTTTGGCAGCCTCAGTGGACTTGGTAAGCCCAACCCCACAGTCCATGAATGATCTATGAATCCTCAGACGTGCAGACCGTGAGATGGACATGTGTTCGACTGCCTCTCAGCATGACAACGACAAACAGGTATTCCTTTTTTGCTCTCTCTTTGTTTAAATGTGACTTACTGTAAACCTTTCAAGTGTTACAAAAGCCAGGATACAAACTCTGAAAATCAGGTTTGCCATATGAGGACAGTGTTTATCTAAGAGACAATCTAACCACTTTAATAAACCATACAAATCATTGCCTAGGGTATTATCTTTTGACAAGACAGATGTTTTCTTAGATTAACTAGAGAAAACAGTGAATCAGCACAAGCAAAGCTGCCAGGAATTCTTTCTTTCTGCATTAAGGAGAAAGACTGTACTGAGAAGCTTTATGAATGGGTCCATTATGTAGATTCTTTATGAAAAGGATGAGTTAGTTGAAAATGAATAGTTGGTGGTTAATGTTTAAAAGAGCTTTAACGCACTGTTTGCTCTGTGAGAGAAAGTGAGATGGAAAGTTAATCCTGAACGACACACCCTGGAGTTATTCAGGAGAGAAAATGGAGGACAGCTGCATGCGTTCTGGACCAGGCAAGATAAATAGTGGTTGCTAACGGCACGTCACCTCCGGCCAGTTTTGTTGCATAATAAGAAGCACAGGCATAGTTTAAGACTCTGGAGGAAGAAGCCAATCCAAGCAGCAGGACTGGTGCTGAGGAATTTTTGTGAGAGTCTAGCTCATAGAGTCGAAACCTTCAGGTTTTATGTTGCCAAAGAAAGCTGATAAAAGAAGGTAAAGCTAGCCTACTTTGTTTTTTGATGAAAGGCGCAAGTACTTGAATGTAAAACTGTAAGAGAATGTTTTAAACATGCTGATGATGCAATTGACTGTGAGCTGTTTAAAATGTGCGGTGCTGTTCGAAACTTGCTTCATTTGTATTTAATGAAAAAAAAATGAATTGCAATTTCTGCTGTATTTCTAGGAGCTGGCCTGGAAATACAGTGAAAGTCAAATTTTCTTACCTTTCAGTGATGGCCTGCACTCTTAGAAGAACAGGTTCTATACAGTACCTTAAAGGGTTCTGTCTTGATACAACCTTTTAGGGGTTCCCATCATTTTATGGATTTAATTTGAATGAAATTTTGTTTTAATTAATCTTTTAACCCTCTGGTGTTTTTCGGTGATTTCAGATCGAAAAAAAAAAAAAGTTTTTGAATAAAAAAAAAAAAACGCTACTTCATTGGAATGGTAAGAAACTCTGTGACTTTTGTAGCAGTCAATATGTGACCACAAAAAGCAAAAGACGGCCTTGATTCGAAAAATTGTTGTCAAAAAAAGTGTCACACTTTATTGTGTGTTGTTTGTTTCAGAAATGTCCGCCATAGGAAATGAATGGGAAATATGAACAATATGACAAAAAAAGACACATGCCACCCATAACAATCATAAACTGGTGTGACTATAACACAAAGCAAGATTTTGCAAATGCATGAAATAAAATCAATGATTCAGCCAAAATGCGGTAAAAAAAAAACAGACAGCAAGGAAGGAGTTACACTATTCCTCTTCAGCACTGAAGTGATCACAAACCCTTTATTATTCACATCACAACTTCATAAGAACTCAGACCCCGGCTTTCTGTGTTTTCAGAAACACTGCTGCATCTCTTCAAATGTGAAAGGCAAAAATACAGGAAAAATGAGCAGTGGATAACTGAAGTTTATCACATCACACACACTGAAAAAAGTGAAACTTCTGTGTTGTTCATTTAAAGTGCATTTTTACATTGGACTAATCATGGTTTCTGGTTTAAACCTATTTTTTTCAGTTTGCCTTAAAGCAAATAACAAAGCCCCTAGAACAAATTAAAAACAACAATTTGACTTAAGTAGTATTTTTATTTTAAACCAGATGTTTTCATGTCACGTGACCACATGACGTCACATCAACTAACTCCACATCAATATTCGAAAATGTGTTATTTTAACGAAAATACGTGTTTTTCATACACATTTATGGTTAGTGGCAGGATGGACAATTAGGTTATTACTTTACAGACAACTGTGTTTGTGCACATCCCAGATAGCATCAATGATTGAAATAACGTTGAATCAATGTTAATGTGTCAATGGTAATGACATTGAATCAATGTCACTTTTGCACCCTCAATTAATGTTAAATCAATGTTAAATTTCAACAATAAATCAATGGTAATGGCATTGAATCAGGGTGATGTTGGTTCAACATTATGCTTCCACTCTCAGAAGATGAAACACAACTGACTCAAAGCTACACAGCCTGAAATCAACTGAAGATAAAAGAAGACATTAAATCTCTCAAGATCTCAGCAGAAGTTGCATGCTGGGAGCCACCATAGTATACAACTCATAACGTTTTGTCTTGTGAGAATAAATTGATTTAGGTGTTATTAAAAATCTAGTTTGTACTGAATCAGAAATTTAACTTGAGTAAACTTAATAAAATTCATTGTAACAAAATTACAGCAATTTTTTTAGTTTAGTCCGAAGTAAATATTATACTTGGATGTTATGGTAAAAAGTACGTTTTTCCAATGTAAAAATTTTAAGCGGTACTAAAGTAAAAATAATGATTTGGTCTCCATAAAAAACAATATTTTAACTTTGTTTCAATGTAATTTTTTTTACTTTTGGCTGAAGAACTATTTTGATTGATATTAAAATAAAATTTAAAGTTTTAACCAAATTAAAAATATAGTTTGAGAAAAACTAATAAATTTAGCTGTAACAAATTACAGCAATTTTTTTAAGTTGGTCCAAAGTATCATTTTTTTTTCAGTGCAACTGGCTCAACCTAATCAACCCCATTTGGTACTATAATCTTCTTGTCTGCTGTAAATCTTTTGTAGCTCAGAAAAGAATAATAATAACACTTCACAATAAGGTTCAGTCACAGTGCACAGCATAAATGAGTACACCCCCTCTGAAACTTCTGAAATTCAGCAATTACTCAATTACTTAGAAGACATGTTAGGGTTCTTTAGAGATATAATGTTACAGCGAGTCTGCTTAATCAATTACCAAAGAAGCATGTCAAAATTATTCAGGAAAATAAGATTTTCTTATCAAGGTGAAAAAATGTTGTGTAGAAAAAATGAGTACACCCTCCTAAAAGTTACTAAATAAAACAAAATAAACATTTTCTGGTGTAAGTTTAAGGCAATGTTTGATCAACAGGTAAGTATGTTGAATCAAAACATTTAAAGAGAAGTAATTTCTTGACAATTAAAAGTGTTATATAGCCCACTGAATCATTCTCAGACTTAATGCTGACAACAATGGAAGCACTTGGGAGAGAACTTATTTCTTAGCACAAAAGAGGACAGTGGTACAAGAGGACGACCAAATCATTGAACATATAGCAAAAGTAACACAGAAATTCAAAAACAATGAACTTGTGACAAGGCCCCTGAAATAATCAGGCCTTCATTTTAAGCTTTCATTTAGTGATTTTTTTTTTTTTTTTTTTTTGCTAGACAAAGAGCAGGAGAAATACCAAGCGAGTGTCTCAGAGCCAGCAAAAGCTATGAAAAGAGTGACTGTTTATCTCACAGAGTAAGATGCAGCCTGCAGAAATGACATTGTTCTCCTCACTGGAACTACCTACTGTAGCCAAAGCACAATAAAGTCAGTTAGCCATTTCCAAAGCCCATATTTGCAAAATATAGATTCTGGGAATCTCATGAGACCAAATCAATCATTTTGGATCTAACAGCATCCAAAATGTTCTGGTGTTGCTAGAGGAGGAGTGTTACTTTAACACTGGGAATCGAAATAACCTTAAATATGAAAGTATTATGTTATTATTTAAGACATCTCCTTATTTAAAACTTTTTGGCATAAAGAGTTCTTTAAAATTGAGTCAACAACCCTATATAGAACCCTGTTTAACCTTTTTTCAGAAATAGTGCATAATGAAATGCTTTCTTCATTTTCAGAATCTGAACACGTTCAGTTCCCTGGTTAAACTTGTCATTGTGGACCACTTTATGTTGTCAGTTGCTGATGTGACCTGATAGACTGCGTTCACCATGTTTCCCTGGATGTTGTTCTTTTCAGCCAGCTGAGACAACAGCTCAAACGGTCCCCTAAAACCATGGCACTGCTGAAAGTGGGCTGCACATCAGACCGTCAGAGGGCTGAGCCTGTTTTATTGTCCTCTCTACATCTTGCATTGGCTGACTAACCAAACACAGCACAACTTCTTTTCACACATCACTGAAACATCCTGGTGGGTTGCAGTTCTTTCACTTGTGAGGAAATTGGCTCTGTTCTAAAAGCTGTAACCAGCTGCCTGCGTAGACAGAACTTTAAGGCACACTCTGTGATTCCAAAAGGGATAACGATTATGCTGCCTTCTAAGACTCATTCTTAAAGGCAAATTCAAAGTATCCTTTACAGAAGTTAATAGCAACAAGCTCTGTGATAATCATCGGAGATGATGGAAGCACTATCAATTGTAAATATAACTAGATTGAAAAGTTTGTAGACAAACTTTGATTTTGGCTGTATGAAAGTTTGAAAGTTTTATAAGCTTTAAATTTAGTGAAGTGGAAAAGAAAGAAAGAAACACATTGCTAACATGAATTAACATTTTTTAGCACATTGTTAGCATGAATTAGCATATTGCTAGCATGCTTTAGCACATTGATAGCATGAATTACCATGTTTTACCACATTGTTAGCATTATTTAACACTGTTACCATTAATTATCATGTTTTAACATATTGTTAACATGAATAGTATGTTTGCTAGCATGTTTTACCACATTGCTAACATGATTTAACACTTTGCTAGCATGAATTAACATGTCAATAGCATGATTTAACACATTAGCATCCTGTTAACATGTTGTTAGCATGGTTTATCACATTTGCTAACATGTTTTAGTATGTTCCTGACATGAATGAGCATGTTGTTAACATGTTTTAAAACATTGCTAGCATGTTTTAACATGTTGTTAACATGATTTAGCAGGTCGATATCATGTTTTACCACAATGCTAACATGATTTAACACATTGTTAGTATGAATTAGCGATGAAAGATTTAAGATTTAACATGATGATAGCATGAATAAGCATGTTTTGCTAGTATGTTTTAACAGATTGCTAACATGAATTAGCATGTTGCTAGCATTTTTTCCCATATTGTTAGCATGTTTTAACATGTTGGTAGCATGTTTTATCATGTTGCTAACATCAATTATCATGGAAAACTGGAATTAAAACATGAATTGAAAACCTGAAACATCAATTAAAACATGAATTAACATGTTTTAGCTCTTTGCTAACATGATTTAACACTTTTGCTAGCTTTGCTAGCATGAATTAGCATATCGATAGCATGATTTAAGACATTGATAGCATGAATTAGCATGTTGCTAGGATGTTTTACTACATTGTTAAAATGATTTAGCACTTGGCTAGCATTAATTAGCATATCGATAGCATGATTTAACATGTTGATAGCTTGAATAAGCATGTTTTGCTAGTATGTTTTAACAGGTTTGGTAACATGAATTTGCATGTTGGTAGCATGTTTTATCGTGTCACTAACATCAATTATCATGTAAAACCTGAGTTAAAACATAAATTGAAACATGAAACATCAATTAAAACATGAATTAACATGTTTTAGCTTGTTGTTAGCATGATTTAGCACTGCTAGCATTTATTATCATGTTTTAACATAATGCTAACACAAATAACATTGTGCTAGAATGTTTTACCACTTTGCTAACATGATTTTGCACTTTGCTAGCTCTGCTAGCATGAATTAGCATATCGATAGCATGATTTAAGACGTTGATAGCATAAATTAACATGTTGCTAGCATGTTTTACTACATTGTTAACATGATTTAGCACTTTGCTAGCATGATTTAGCATATCAATAGCATGATTTAACATGTTGATAGCATGAAGTAACATTTTGCTAACATGTTTTACTACATTGTTAAAATGATTTAACACTTTGCTAACATGAATTAGCATATCAGTAGCATGATTTAACATGTTGATAGCATGAATTAGCATTTTTTGCTAGTATGTTTTAGTACATTGCTAACATGTTTTAGTATGTTGCTAGCATGTTGTTAGCATTTTTTAACATGTTGATGGTTTGAATTAGCATGTTTGTCAAGCCAACGTAAATAATTTTAATAACTAAAATCAATAGCTCTAATTCCAAATTGAACCAATATACCCCAGTATTTTGATTTCTTCTATATGTTTTAATGCTACTTAAAGTATCACATGGTTAGCTTAGCAACATGCTAACATCATATTCTATTGAAATCCATAGTCGGTCAAATCTCCCATGCGTGTTTGTAAGAAGAGTGCTGCAAATCGTAACTCATTAGGTCCCATTAGGATGCTGCTTTAGCTGTCAGCAGACTCTAGGCAGCTCAGCAGGTTTTGGAACAGAGCCATGATTGTTGCTGTTTGGCTGAACAATTACTCACTCTTCTTTCTTGCACATGCAGGGTTCAAAGAATCCCTTTCGGAGATGATCCTGTGCAGTCAGATGAGTTTCGCAGTGCTGTACTGCACACTGTGGCTCGCCGCGCCTGCCGTCCTGCGCTCGGAGTTCAAGGTGGCCTACGTGACCGAGCGCAACGTGTGCACATGTACGCAGGAACCAAGCTCCTGTGAGAAGATGAACTTCAACGACTGCAACAACTGCAAGGACCAGTCATCAGTGCTGCAGAGGGCCGAGAGCCCCGTTCAAAAAAAGAATTTGACGGTGTGGTACACCTCGCCTCTGAATGTGGCCCTCCTGCTGAACAACTCTGAGGTGCGGCACCTGACGCTGGTCCAGTGCAAGCCCTCTGACGACCAGCCCGTCCCGTTTGAGTACTTCACAGTGCAGCGTTTGGAGGTTCTAACGGTCTCTTACCCGTTCTGGAAGCATGGACAGCGTTATGAGATCATCATAGGCAAGGACAGGGACGCCCCGTATCAAGAGGAGGCGAGAATCGCTGTCATTCATACCTCTGTGTTGACCGGGAAAACAGAGCTGAAGTCGTACACAGTCCAAACCAAAGTGGATCACAGTGGCATGATGTCCTTCCCGGGCATTTTTATGTCTCGCATCGCGCTTTCGGAAATGTCCAGGATATTTGTCACTTTTCTGTACTGAGGGAGGCATTATTCCACAGCTGCACCATGTGGAATTTAAACTCTTTACTGTAGACGGAACAGTTGTTGTTGTCTCTATAACACAAATAGCTGTTAATGTATACAGAAGTGGCCAAAAGTGATGTCCGGAGAGAATATTTGTTTTTTAATGACCCTATAAGTTCGATATGAGGAAAATATGGGTAACACTTTAGAATAATGGTCCGTCATTAATACTATGCAGTAAGTAATGCAGGACTAATAAGTAGTACTACATTAACCCTTCAGCTACTTCTATTAACTAATATAGAAACAAGCTTAACTAATCAGTAAGTAATATCGAATTTAGGACTAAGATAGTTAATTACTAGCTAATCAGTAATTACAGAATGAGATTGGCATCATTAATAACTAATAGGTAACTATGACAAATTATAAAGAATTACAAATTAAAGCTGCAGTCCGCAATTTTTCCTCTTTGTCGCCATCTCTTGTTTGAAACCTGCAATTGCAGTCATATGCGGAACAGTTATCTGCACGTGCGTTGTGCCTCGGCACAGGTCGTTAGCGCGGATGAATCCAATGCTTGCTGTCAGTCACCGCACCGGTGGATACTGTATTTCAGAATCACAGTTTCTACATCTTGAAAGTATGACCGATATAAGAATTTTCACTGGAAAATATCAGCTGAACAAGTAAGTAACATTTCTGCCACTTTTGTTCTGACCAACTGAGGAAAAAAGCATTAGGCCTACAATAAATTGCGCTGCCAATGATGATTAAATCTAACGATCGCTTAGCTCGAATCACGCCAAACCGTGCAAATTATTATTACTGTTATATTGTTCTCAAATTGTTAATGTTAACAACATCAGCATTACTATGACTATGTGTATATTAGCGTTACCTGTAGATTAATTTCTGTAGCCACTCAACAGTCGAAAGTCTTGCTTTTGACCACGGGTGAATCTCCAGTTGTCACTCATGATTGGACCTTTCTGGATTACAATCTGCCATCAAAATAAATTTCATTATTTTAGCTGCTGTGAGAAAAGGCTATAAATGATCCGCTACCAGCAGCATCCTCACGTGATAAAAACGATTAGCCTGGACTCCTTCCTTTCTGTTTACGGACATGGCGTATAGAGGCACAGACGAACTCCTGCATGCTCAAATTTCCCGCGAAAATCCACCATGTCGCTCTTATTATAAAACATTATTACAAGCTTACCATTGTGAATCGAGCTAAGATAATGAGATATATTTGAACACTGGCTGGTTATGTACTTCATATCATTTTTATCCAAAAAAAGTTACGGACTGCAGCTTTAATTACTAATCACATCATTAAAGTTTCTTAGATTTGAGCAATTGTCTTTTTTTTTTTTTTACTCTCAACATGATCATGAAATGCATAATTACTCAAGTGTTACCTAGTCACTATGCAGGAACTACTAGTGATCAGGACCATTATTTTAAAGTGAAAAACATCTTTTTCTACTATAGTAGTTCTTGAAGAATGACTAGGTACTTGATTAATTAGTGATGCATTTTACGACCATGTTCTGAGTAAAAAAAGAAAATCTTCAAGAACTACTAGTGATCTTGACCATTATTTTAATGTGAAAAATGATGTTTTCGAGGTAACACTCGAGTAATTAATGATGCATTTTATGACTATATTCAGAGTAAAAATGATGACTGATTACGTCTCAGACACATGATAATGTTCTTTACAATTCGTTAGTTAGTTAATAGTTATTAATGATGCTAATCTCATTCAGTAATTATTGATTAGCTAATTAGGAACTATCTCATAAATTTGATATTACTGATTAGTTAAGCTTGTTTCTATATTAGTTAATAGCAGTAGCTGAAGGGTTAATGTAGTACTACTCATTAGTCCTGCATTACTTCCTGTATAGTTACTTATCAATGACCGACCATTATTCTAAAGTGTTACCAAAATATGTTATATTTTTTAAATATTTTCAATATGATGGAAGAACAAAACACTAAGCTTGGTTATGGCATTTATCACACAATTTTTTTTGGCAAACTACAGCTACAGGTTTTCTTTTACTATGCAAAAATATTCATAGGAAAAAGCATACATTAACTACAACATAATCATTTATTAATATTTCGTTGGTTCTCTCTTGTTTTTACATGTGTTCATAATTTCTTTGTATGACAGCCTGGCCAAAAATTATAGGCATGTTTCATTGAGTTATCACAAATAAATCAATTGACTCCAAGCACAACTACGCAATATGCTTACAAAATCTTTTTAATAACATTTGAATAAAGAGTGAAGATTTTCTGAGCCAGAAATCACTTTTGGCCACTACTGTACATAATATATACAATTTGATATGGTTATTACATATACATTTCAAACAATAATATCTTTCTTTCAGAATCAAACATTATTATGATACAAAACTAGAACAAAGTAAGGGCAAATTCATTTTCTGAGGCTTTGCACATTTTCTGACTTGCACATGCGCTGCTGTTTTACTGAGGATTTAATTCTCTTAAGATGAATTGTATTTACAATAATTCTGAAATAGAATAATATTATAATTTAAAAAAAAATTATTTATATAAATAAAAAATGCCAAAGAATTGTGTGCTGCTGTTGTGCAAGATTCCGCCACCCTGCAGAATCCTAGCCTATCATTTATAATATCTGTTCATATCCAACCCCTTACTGGAAATACGTGTCTCTGGCGAAATTTCTGCAAAATGATATTACATTGCTTCTTGCACGTTTCGCGACACATCCAAGGTGATGTCATCCAATACGGAGTCCCACACTTGACATGCAAGAAAAAAATTTAAACAAATTTACTAATCCGTGCGCACGATTTACTATTTCGTTCCTTTGATTTATAAATCATGCGCATGATTTATAAATCGAGGGAATGAAATAGTAAATCGTGCGCACAATGTAGCCTACTATTTTTTTCCTGCATGTCATGTCCGGGGCTCCGTAGTCCAATGAGTGGGGCTAACAGCGTGTTCAGTTTGATCAGAATCAGATGCAAGTTGCAATGTTTTATTACGTTGGTTGCTGTATAATGCGGCAGTTGAGTGGCGCTAAAAGGTTAATGCTTTCCTAACACTTGACCCTACCCTAAACCTAAAGCAAATGCGAGATCCAAATACATGTGCTGAAGCAACCGCGCCATTTTTGCTTGATTAAGTCTTTAAGCTGTTTCATCGTGACTCGTGTTTCACGGGACTTGTACCGCTGCGCTCCACACCCTAAGTGCAGTGCTGTATCAGGTGAGCTGCCGAACAAATTTAATGTGTTAGAAAAGCCATACATAGGGAGCTGGTGATGTGATGCAAATGTCAAAAAGTATTAATTTACAAATCATCCACTATCATGACTTTAGACATTGTTCAGATGTTTTATTTCAAGACATTTATCAGGTTTTTGTCCTTAAAGCACTTATGCATCTCACCCTAAGCCTCCATTGTGAATTCCAAACCATCTTTTTAGAATGGAGGAAGTGAGATTTAAGGTATTTATATGACTAATGCTGTTGTTATAGCGAGAGAAAGAAAGAGAGATTAGAGTAGATTGATTACAATAGGAAGTCAGCATCCCTATGCCCTACTCACTCTGAAGGGCAGAACATGACCATAAATGATAAATTACTTCCTTGAAGTGACCGTTGCACGTTCCCTTCGCTAACAGCCGTGTGGAAGGGTCCTTCATGAAGGGATTCAGTTATTCACTTTTGTTTGCAATGTGCATAGAAATGACATCCCCTTCCCTAAGTGCCTTTCAAGTCTGGAAAAAAGCCATTTGGAATTCACTGTGTGTCTTGGGGCCTTATCATGCACCCAGCGCAATATGGTGCCAGGTGTGACGCAAGTGTTTTTTTGCTAGTTTCAGCCCGACGCAGTTATCATTTTCACATCCAGCGCCACATTATTTAAATAGCAAATGCACCCATTTGTTCACCCATGGGCGTGCTGATCTGAAAACGAGGTGCAGGGATGGGCAAAAATACATCAAAATGTATTTTAAAATAAAATACCAAATACCTCAATTTTAAATGTATCAAAATAAACTACAAAATACAGCAGCCACAACATGTATCAAAATAAACTACTGTATTTTTGTATTTTGAAAATACTACAAAATACTTTTCCAAGGGAGCATGGAATTTCTTTGCAAGCCTTCCATCAGTTGGCCCATTTGATCGATCCCTTCACCATTACGCTGACTTGATTAAGTAAACAATGTTTGATAGCAATAATGCAACCATATGCAACCAGTTCAAGGCACACATATGTAGGATTTTTAGAATAAAATATCCAAAAACAATGTTATATTTTTTGTTGACTTGTGTACTTACATTATCCCAAATGTTTCCAAGAAATTCTAAATCCAGAAAAATAAGCAATTTTAACCAGGACACACACCCTGTCCATGTGTCGCCTAGTAATGACATCATTACCCTCGATTTTTTTTGTCGAAAAACCATGGAAACTTCGAAGACACTTTAGTACTGTATATTATGAGTTTTATTAGACAGGGAAGCAACTGTTTGGATACATTCATCGACAGAAAACTCATCATGTTATATCGCTTAACACATTAAGGGCCAGATTTACTAAACGGGGCAAATTAGCACCTATAGGCCAACATAGCTTGGCAAACGATATGTTCGGATAAGGTCTTACTCTGGCATTTCAAAGAAATTAATAATCCTTCCACCACGCGGTGTCTCCTCCTAACAGCAACAATTGCAGCCATGTCACAAATTGGATTCAGACATGCTTTTTTAGGGCGTTAAATAATGGTGTATATACCAGTAAATTGACGAGCGCAAACATTAGTAAATTGCATTGTGTGATTCATTTAAATACCCTCCTCCCTTAAGTTTTGCATTTGAAAGGTAAAAGATTTTTATTGTGTGCATAAACATAAAAAATGTAAATAGCGAATGCATCATGGCGTGATTTTAAAGGGAATTGGAGATGAGACTCTGACTGGTTTATTGCACGTTATGCCCAAAAACAGACTCATTACTCATTAACAGAATAGGGACAACCCTTTTAGACCATGCGCTGGGTGCGCTGACCATTTTTCCCGTTGTTAAACTAGAAAAAGTGGATTCGGACACTCCCTAAGTGCATTTGTGTTGTGTGCTTTAGACCATGCGCTTAGATCGTTAAAATAAGGCCCTTGGTGTTGACACTATGGGGAACGCCCTTGGCGTGACCAGTGTCTGAACATCTGTAAACACGCCAATCCGTTGGCAGACGGCAGTCCATGATGTCAGACGCAGAGCGCTCGTGCATATAAGGGCGCCTAACACTGTGTCTATAACAGACGTGAGCTGTGCGATGCAACAAAGGCAGATAAAACTCATTATAATCAGTGATGCTGTCTACACTGGATGTGGTGCCGCACAACACAACAAAAAATTGCAGACAGTAAACTGATGCCCTGTTCGAATTCTGACATTCTTCAAGTGCTCACGCTACTTCTCAAATGAGGAACAAATGAATTTGCAAAGGTTGCTTGTGGTAGTGTAGACGGAGTGAAATTACTGATAGTGAAATTATGATGATAGTGAAATTACTGATCTTACTCCCTCTGGCTGGCCTGCATACGGAAAGCTGCTTGATGTAATGGCCTGCACCACAGACAGGTAAAATTTGACTTAGGCCCTTGTGGCGAGGGGGGCGTGGTTCAGCGAGGTCTGCAGCAGGAGAAAGCATCAGGAGAGGCTTGGTAAGTGAGCGGGTTAAATGTAAATCACGAACACCTGTTTCTCATTCCAGTAATTGGCGCGGAGACAGGATAAAACGCCGCGAGAAGCAGGAGTGAGAGAGAGAGAGAGGAACTGCTGACTGTGCTGTTCCGGGGTCCGACCGACCCGCTGGATGATGGCCCGCCGAAGGTCGTCGAAGACCAGGAGGTTCTGCACTGGCAGCTGCTGTGCCGCCACCTGTGATTCCCCCGAGAGCAGCGGGACCAATCTCATCGACCACTAGTCCCGCGGCCAACCACTCGCCTCAGCGGAACGTTCAAACAGGTCGAGGAAGATTTCGGGGTCGTCCAGGGGACCCATTTTATTCAGCTGGCTGCCCAACGGTCTACGTGCGATCCTCCCGGTTGATCCAGCTCCGGAACCTCTCGCGGTTCTCCTGCTGGGTCTGTAAGATAGTCTGGAAACAGCGTTCCTGGTCATTCCTCAGGTCCAGCAGGGCCTGATGTTGTTCTTGATGTAAGACCGCGAGGGAGGCGATGATGTCCGCAAACGGGGTGGGGGACGAGGATTGCATGGCAGCGTCCACCAGTCTTCCTTCCCGGGTTTCGGCACCAGTGTAGTAAGATCAAAGTTCATCTGGAAGGAAGAGGACGGAGTCGCCGATTGACTGCTGACTGAGCTTTATTCAACAACTCAAAACTGTTCAACAGAAAGACTGTGCAACGCACAACAACAAAAATAAATAATCCACAAAGGGCTTCACTCCAGTCTTGGTATACACAATTCCCAAAGGGCTTCACTCCAGTATCGCTGTCGTGACCAGCGTCTCAGTCAGCAGTTTCTCTCTCTCTCTCTCTCTCACTCCTGCTTCTCGCGGCATTTTATCCTGTCTCCGCGCCAATTACTGGAATGAGAAACAGGTGTTCGTGATTTACATTTAACCCGCTCACTTACCAAGCCTCTCCTGACGCTTTCTCCTGCTGCAGACCTCCTGTTTATACCTGGTATGAAGATGCGTTTTGGTCGATCGGATCACAAGTGGATGAGGAACACACATTCCCATTTACGCCTGGTGTTTTAATCCATCTCTTTTGTACACTTTCAACCACTTCTGTCCTAATTTCTTTGAGGGGAGGGTCTATGGGCGGGTGAATGTATGTTTTTATCAGATCTTTCGATCTAATGGACAAAATAAGCCCACGCAATTTACATATGAATGCGCCCGAAGATGACGAGAAAAAAAAAAAAAAAAACGGAGAGCATCAGCTTTCATTTCCGCTCTAATAGTTGCAAGACCGGCCGAACACTGTGAGTGTGTGTTAGAAATCAGGAATGGTGAGAGAACTTTGTGCTTGGTGTGTTTTTCATCTTCAAACCAAAAATGGGTCTTCAGCCGACAAAGTTTAAATCCACCTGGCTAGCGTGCTTCTCATAATGTTTACACATTAGGTCAGTAGGTGGAGAGTACACAGTCTTTTATGACTGTTCGAACACATTTGTCCACAAGAGCATCTACACTATGAAATCAATCCAGTCAAATGCGTTTTCGAATACCTCTGGAAGTGGCTGAAAGTGGACAAGCTCAAAACATTTTAGACCGCATTTACACCTGTATTGTGATCCGATCGACCAAAACGCACCTTAATACCAGGTGTAAACAGGGACTAAGGTGCATTAGAAGTGGGAAGTCGCTCGTCCCCTCCCTCGTGGGCCTTCCATTCCTTCCAGACCTTCATACTGAGGTGGAGAGGTCCTGGAAGAACCCATACTCTGCAAATTCATAATTTGTCTGCTTTAACATTCAAATTATTCAAATTGGGAGGGATTATGTGAGCAGACATATGTGAAGATGCCCCATGTTAAAGAGACTCTGGCTAGGTATCTCTCTCAGAATGAGGTATTCTCATTGAGGGCTCCGGTTTTACCATCGAAGCTGTGTCAGACCACCTCACGGCTCGTAGGTAAGGCGTATGCGGCTGCAGGTCAGGCTCTGCACACTATGGCAGTGTTGCAGGCATATAATTGAATTGAATTCAGTGGTGGACAGTAACTAAGGCACCATTTACACTATGTTTTTGTTTTAAAATGCATACGTTTTGCTACAGTTAAACCTGTTGTTTACACTACGCCGGTGTTCTTGAAACACTGCAGATCGCGTTTTAGTTTGAAAATGCTGGAGTTGCATTTCATTATAAACTTACCAAAACTTCTGAAAATGATGCCATGGCTGCCTACGTCAGAGATTATATATAATAGGGAGATGAGAGGGTCTGTATCTCTTACCATTGGAGAAAGCGTAACAGCTAATTTAATCATGTGTGGCACCTCTCAGCCTATCGTGTAATGGCAGTGACATCAGTGCCCGCCATTCAAAACTCCTTCCCTGTGTACTGCGTTCCCAGCATTAGCGCTTTTTTGGCAAAAGGTTGCAGGCTTACCTTCCAGTGGCTTTGACACAACATCTATTCTTCTATCTGTAATGCGGCACATTTGCTGTGGGGAATGCCGTAAATGAGTCCAACCTGTCGCAACATTCCCTAGTCTGCCTTCTCTTAAAAAAAATACATTTTTATCAAGCTAAAATCTACATATAGTTGCCAACGAATGTATTGTTTAGTTTAAAACATGCTGAAGATTAGCGAACAGGCTGTTGATTAATCAAATTATTAGCTATTTCCCCACAAAAGCTGTTTAATCAGCATAGTGAAGCCTCTCATCCATTGACTTCCATTCAAAAAACAGCCTCTGGTCTCCTTCCCATAGCTTTAGCCGTTACGCTTTTTTGGCTAAAGGTTGCAGTCTTGCCTTCCAGTGGCTTAGGCTACGTTCGCTCTGCATATTCTTGACGACCGTGTAAACAATAACACGGAGACTGCATTGCAATCTTTGTTGTAATTTTTAGCAGCCATTGTGCAGTTAAACTGCATTTTTGCTGCAGCAAAAATTACTGCAGCAGCTACCTTCATGAGCAAGAGGCACTTGTACGCGCATACCCAGTCAACTATTCAACTTACGGAACGAATGTGGCGCCAGTTCCGTTTTTCCGTAAGCAGAATAGGGAAGGCGTAGGACATACAGCGTAAGCTTTTTGAAGAATACGAAAGATGGAAGCATGTGCGAGGCGATCATTTATGTTTCGCTAGATAAGACCCTTATTCCTCGTCTGGTATCATTTAAAGCTCTTTGAAGCTGCACTGAAACTGTAATTTTGACCTTCAACCGTCTGGAGGCCTTTGAAGTCCACTATAAGAATGTTTTCATCAAAAACCTTAATTTCTTTTCGACTGACGAAAGAAAGACATGAACATCTTGGATGACATGGGGGTGAGTAAATTTTTAATTTTTCAAGTTACTTTACTCAAGTATTTTTTATTTTCAGTAACTTTTACTTTTACTTCACTACATTCCAAAGCATGAGAATAAGATTGTATTTTTTACTCTGCTATTTCATAAAACATTCTCGTTATCTTAAACTGAAGAAATCGTTACATGCTGCATGTCCAAATTGTGCACTCGAACTGATTCTTTTCAATCATCCTGTTAAACCACATCAAGCAATTAATTTGCGTTCAGCTGTTCTCGAGTCAACAACTCACTGATTCATTGATTCGTTTGGAGCGAGTCTTCAGTGAACTGAATTTACAAGTCTGACTGAAAATGTGCAAAGAATTGGGGGATGCTCGAGTGCGTGCGTGACTGATGGCGAAAAGTAAGTTACTAATGTTGAATTTTAGGATTAATTATTGCAACTGAAAATTATATTTAGGTCACAACTAAATCTGTCGTAAAAGGTGATCTGTTTAAGCCCACTGAGATGCTTTAATGCAGTCACCTTCACATCAATATGCCTACAGATCGAGATCTCGATTCAAACACCCACGTGATCTCATTTCTAAATGACATCGATTTTCATGTGTCTGTGTGAGCCAGAGAAAGAAACACACAGTCTATTGTTATTTATGTGTTACCAATATCCAAATTATCAGAGTAGGCTAATAGATAAAATTTGAGATAAATTAAAGATAACAGTTTATAATTTGGATATAAACACGGAAGTCTACGTTAGCGATCAAAACAACTAATCACATTTTAAACTTGCCGCTTCAAATAACAGTTGTATCGATTACATCGTTATGGCACTAGGTGGCGACAACTGACTGTTAATATGTATTTGACATTAAATGATTCATTCAAAAGATTTGTTAAAACAAAAATTGATTCATCCAGTAATGAAACAAGTAGCCTAGTTATGAGTGAGTAATTGAATCATTTATTTAAAACCATTTTTTAAAATAATTAAATTAAATTAAATAGACTGCAGAAATTAATATTGTGTTTAGTTGTCTGTTCAGAATCGTGGGAGAATCATCTGTATTTAAAAAAAAAATGGAAAAGAATCGTGCAACTCTAACACAAATTAGACAAAACTGCCGTAGAAGTTTCTTAAAATGTATTAGCCCTATGTGACGTCTGTTTTTATATTGTTTGTCAACACACATTACATATTATGTATCTGCATCCACTAATCTTCCATACTGACTAGTGCTGCTATTTAAGAGTTCATAATCATTCATAATTAATAGTATTATATAAAATATATAATGTAAAAATGAATTATGTAAATGGCCTATATAAAATTCGTTCATCGATCAATACTTTTTACTCAAGTACATTAAAATCAAGTAATCAATTTGTTCTTTCACTCAAGTAAAATTGAAAAGGAGCACTAAATACTTTCACTTGAGTAATATTTAATTGTACATATCTGTACTTTTACTCAAGTACTTGATTTGTGTACTTCATCCACCACTGATTGAATTTATGAAGTTTTAAATATGGATATTTTTCTTACAAGAACACATCACTTTGCTTCAGAAGACCTTTATTAACCCCCTGGATTCATGTTTATATATATATAAAAAGCCCGGGATATATATATATATATATATATATATATATATATATATATATATATATGGATGGATGCATATTTTTAGCTTCAAAAAACAGCCCCCCCATTCACAACCATTATAAATCTTGAAGGACTAAGGATATTTTTAAATATATCTTCAATTGTGATTGTCTGAAAGAAGATAGTCATATACACCTAGGATGGCTTGAGGGAGAGTAAAGCATGAGATCATTTTCATTTCTTATTTATGTATTTATTTTTATCCCTTTAAGTCCAAGTTCAAAGTAAAACTCTGAACCGCTTCATTGTGAACATACTGAAAACACTGACAGCGGGATGTTAAACAGGAAGGGTTTGTCTGGAGAAAAGTTGGAAATAGTTTGTCTTTTTTATCCTATTGTTTGTTGGATAATGTCTTTGTATATTTTGGTTCATTTGCTGTGGTACTGTAGGCTGAAAGCCCTTTGAAATAGGCTGAAATCATTTGGCGAAGTGATATAGAACTATAATGCGCTCAACTACTTTAGCTGTGCGTTTCCAGGAAAATAACTGCACACTTAGAACGTTTGTCAACCAATCGGAATCAGCATTCAACAGCCCTGTAGTATTCACCTTATTAAGATTAGAGCGGCGCAGCCTTTGCAACCTGACTGCGTCGAGGCTTCTGGTTTCATCCGCTTCCGGTTATTTCAGCTGTACAAAAACAGTCTGTTATGCTGCTTGACTGACTTAGAAAAATATTGCCCACCTGATGAGTCCCTGTAATCATAATTTGTGTGAAAAGAAGTAAATGTTGTTGCTGTTTTTCTACCTAGTGTTCATGTCAGCTGAAAACTGCAGTGAATTGTATGTATAGGTTCATCATGTTTGCAAAAATGTAGGTGGCAGGTGTTTTTTTTTGTAGGTGTAGGTGGTTTTTAGCATAATAGATTGTGCAATATATGACATTTGATGATTTTGTAAAATTTCAGGCAATAAATATAGGAGTGATTCTTATTAGAGATACATTTTGCATTTCAAAAAGTTAAGGAATAAAACTGTTTATTGACAGAAATTCTTTCCAGTATTTTATTGAAAACATATTCAATTTGAATAATTTAGTGCATTCCAAAAACAAGTTACTTCCTTTCATTTTTACTTTTAATGAAAAAAACAGATTTCTTTATATTGTTTGTCAGCTCAGTTACTTTCAATTCTGTTACATAATGTCAACATTGTATCTTGGTAACAGAATTTGACAGTAACAGATTTAACAATTTAAAACTTTTTAGCCAAAAACTCCACTTGCTCCACTAGAGCACATGGCACTGATGAAATCATGACTGTTAAACGACCCACTGTGTGATCTGTGATTAATTCTGTTTTCCTTTTGATATTGTGGTAACAGTTTTGACCTTTTACAAAAAGAAATTTTTAGATTAAAATTTAGATAAATTTCTCTGAGAGAGCACAAACATTTCAGTGCTTCAGATCTTATCAGTGAGGGGAAGTGACATCATTTCCTGTATCTTACATAGTTGTGCGAGATAATGCCACCAATTTAAAGACAAAAGTAAGTATTAATCGTTTTGTTGTCTGTTCAGAATCGTGGGATAATCATTCTGATGATATCATTTCAAATATCATCTGTATTTGAAAAAAAAAAAAAAGAAAAAAAAATGGAAAAGAACACAAATTAAACACAAATTAAAATAACTCATACACATTCTGCTGTAGCAGTTTCTTAAAATGTTCTGCATTTAGCCCTATGTGACGTCTGTTTTTATATTGTTTGTCAACACACATTACATATTATGTATCTGCATCCACTAATCTTCCATACTGACTAGTGCTGCTATTTAAGAGTTCATAATCATTCATAATTAATAGTATTATATAAAATATATAATGTAAAAATAAATTATATAAATGACCTATATAAAATTTGTTCATCGATCAATACTTTTTACTCAAGTACTTGATTTGTGTACTTCGTCCACCACTGATTGAATTTATATTCATATATATATTTTTTTTTTTGGATGGATGGATGCATAATTTTTAGCTTCAAAACACAGCCCCCCATTCACAACCATTATAAATCTTGAAGGACTAAGGATATTTTTAAATATATCTTCAGTTATGATTGTCTGAAAGAAGATAGTCATATACACCTAGGATGGCTTGAGGGAGAGTAAAGCATGGTGTCACAGTTCCCTCTGTTCCCGGACTCCATTTCCCATGATCCTTCGTGTTTCCACACCTGCACTCACTTCCTCGTCATCTCCCCATCATCACTCATCACCTGCACCTGGACTTCATCATCTGCACACCCTTTATGATGGACTCACTCCCTTCACTCCTTGTCTGTTTTTAATGTTGTGTAATGCGTGAATGGTTGTTTCTCTCCTTCGTTGTTAATAAATACCCTGTTTTGCGGATATCCGAATATGCCTCATCTCTACTACAACACCACACATAACAGAAGAACAGACCAAAACGACAGGATTTCCACAAGAGAATGAGTATCTTCTTAGTTCCTGAGCCCTCAAAGAACCGCGGACGCAAGCTCTTGGCGGAGGACCGCCTCTGGACTGCCAGACAGGACAACCGCCCGCTGGAGAAGTATGTGGAGGAATTCGCCAAGCATTCTTGTAAGGTGAACTGGCCAGATGCTATCTTTAACACCTGTTTTTGAGGGGTCTGGACGAGGAGACGATTCGTTATATTGAACCTGAATGCCTCTTTTCCCTAGTCGAGTCTATTAATCTGATTCTCTTTTTTTAATGGTTCCGAGTTCGAAATTGAAGAGGTTCAAAAAGTCGTATTTTCCTCGTCCAGCCCTCTCAGAAATATGGTCCGATTTCCTCCACCTGCCACTCCAGTGGGCATTCCCCGTGGCTCCTGCCTGATCCTACACCCATGCCGCCCAAGAGGAAGTCCTCCAAGAGGTCCAGGCGGCCCAAGAGAGTGGTCGCTTCCTCACCTGAGTCTCCGGTGAAGCCAGACTTCCTCTTACGCTCCTGCCTTCCTCGAGCCCGCTCCAGTCTTCCACGAGCCGCCAAAGGAGGCTGAATGGCTAATAGACTTTTGGGCGCAACCAGCAGTCCCAGCCTCCCGTGAGCCCGCTCTAATTCTCCTCGAGCCAGATCCTATTTTCCAAGGGCCTGCTCCAGCCTTCCACGGATCCGCTCCAGGCTTCCACGAGCCCTCTCCAGCAGCCGCCAAGCCCACTCCGGCCTTCAAGCCCTCTCCAGCCCTCCACGAGCCAGCTCCAACCCTCCAACACGAGCCAGCCCACGAATCCCTTCCTGCCACCAGGGATTTCCCCAAGAAATTTTTTGGGGGGGGCCCCATGTACCCGTGGGTGGGGTACTCATGGGCGGGGCTCCAGACCCGCCATGGCCTTCCCGGGCTCCAGACCCGCCATGGCCTTCCCGGGATCCTGACCCTCCATGGCCTTCCCGGGCTCCTGACCCTCCATGGCCTTCCCGGGCTCCTGACCCGCCATGGCCTTCCCGGGCTCCTGACCCGCCATGGCCTTCCCGGGCTCCTGACCCTCCATGGCCTTCCCGGGCTCCTGACCCGCCATGGCCTTCCCGGGCTCCTGACCCTCCATGGCCTTCCCGGGCTCCTGACCCTCCATGGCCTTCCCGGGCTCCTGACCCGCCATGGCCTTCCCGGGCTCCTGACCCTCCATGGCCTTCCCGGGCTCCAGACCCGCCATGGCCTTCCCGGGCTCCTGACCCTCCATGGCCTTCCCGGGCTCCTGACCCTCCATGGCCTTCCCGGGCTCCTGACCCGCCATGGCCTTCCCGGGCTCCTGACCCTCCATGGCCTTCCCGGGCTCCTGACCCTCCATGGCCTTCCCGGGCTCCTGACCCTCCATGGCTGCCTGAACTCCTAGACCAGGGCGCCCACCCCCCCTCCCCGGTTGTTCCATCTACGGAGCAAGGCCGCGCCTACCGGGAGAGGGAGGTACTGTCACAGTTCCCTCTGTTCCCAGACTCCATTTCCCATGATCCTTCGTGTTTCCACACATCTTGGTAACAGAATTTGACAGTAACAGAACTGACAATTTAAAACTTTTTAGCCAAAAACTCCACTTGCTCCACTAGAGCACATGACACTGATGAAATCATGACTGTTAAACAACCCACTGTGTGATCTGTGATTAATTCTGTTTTCCTTTTGATATTGTGGTAACAATTTTGACCTTTTACAAAAAGAAATTTTTAGATTAAAATTTAGATAAATTTCTCTGAGAGAGCACAAACATTTCAGTGCTTCAGATCTTATCAGTGAGCAGAAGTGACATTTCCTGTGTCTTACATGATTGAAACAAACACTATAATGACATCTCAGTTGATCATTCAATATACTTGATTTTTGACAAACATCCCATGTTTCGGTCATGACAGTAATGTGTTGGTAGTGACGACAAAACATTACAGAATTTTAACTCCCATACTAAAACATACTAAAATACTGATTTGCATAACTGCACTATATTTTTTATACTTTATTTCCCCCAAATAAACTATTATGTCCCTTTTGTCACTACCAAAACAATGACGTCAATACCAAAAC
Source organism: Megalobrama amblycephala (assembly GCF_018812025.1). Taxonomy (NCBI): domain Eukaryota; kingdom Metazoa; phylum Chordata; class Actinopteri; order Cypriniformes; family Xenocyprididae; genus Megalobrama; species Megalobrama amblycephala. The sequence goes on along the minus strand of NC_063053.1, from coordinate 35,119,043 downwards.
ATGAAGTTTCGGTTGTGACAATTTTAGATGCTTTTGAGTCTAGCTCCAAGATGATAATCAGCACATGGTTATCAGTTCTGAACAGTTTTACACACATAAAAACTAAATTTTATGGAATAACACCGGAAAAAGTTTGCTTAATTGCAGAAAAAGGTGTTTGGTAGTGACGTTCCTTAAAGTTGCACACAGATTTTCAGACATTTGAACACATTTAACTCAGAAAGATGGACCTATCTACTCTGAAAGAGAGGCTGTGAGAGGGAGGAACACAGGAATATTTCCTGATCAAAACTGTAGAAGTGTGTTAAAATCAGTCTCAGCCAATGGACTCAAACACGCACTGTTTCGGTAGTGACATGAAAATGTGGGACTTTCTTGATTTAAAAACAAAATATAAAATAAATATATTTTAACTTCACTTTTTAAAAATAACAAAAAATATATTTTAAAAAACAACAATGGAAAAAAATGCAAAAAAAATATTTCAATATCATTTTCACAAGTTGAAATATTAGGGTTCAGGACAGACACCTCCCAACTGAAAGTACTCAATAAATGATGATTTTATATATATTAATCTTACTGATATTTTAAATATTATTATGGGATTACAATTACAATTACAATAGATAATAGAAGGACCTTGGTAAACATCTAAAATTTGAATACTTAAATGCTTTTTAAATGTGTTTTTGGTTGTGGGACAGCAGTTTTTTTGTAGAATTGTAGACCTACTTAGTACACCTTCAGCTAATGGAAATCTCAGTACTTTTTAGCCACAAGGTGTCAGTAAAGTTCTATGTGATGTGATGGGTCTCTCTTCCTGTCTGCTCTGAACTGGAAATCTCACAGCAGATGCTGGTTGCTTAGATAAGAGGTCAGTGAAAGTGTTGCAAGTTTAGGTTAGAAACATGTTTAGGATGTTACGATACACTCTCAGAAAAAAAAGGTAGTAAAGCTGTCACTGGAGCAGTGCCCTTTCAACAGCTACACGTCTTCTTAACTAAAGAGTGCATATTAAAGGTACATATTAGTAAATAAATGGTACATATTAGAACTTTTTTAAAGGGTACCGACCCAGTGGCCTTTTTTTTCCCTGAGAGAATATCTGTTCATCATAACCTGGAGTGATATAAAGTCCAGATTGTGATAGTTGTTACACGTTTTTGAGCACTATTTATTGTAGTACCTTTCCATGACTTTTGTAGTCCTTCAAAATTAAGGACTTTATTATAATATTTTACGGCACAGCATAATTTGAAAATAGAAGTAATTTCCATGTCCATTATATGACATTTTAAGATTGTATTTACTTCCATGATTTTTCCAGAATCAGTTTTAAAATTCCCTGATATTTCCAGGTTTTCCATCACCTCGAGAAGCCTGATTTTAGAGGATTTTTACCAAAATTCAATTCTCCAGAAGATCCCAATAGACTCCCCATGAAAGGTAAGAATATTTAAACCTGTCTTCTTTGTAAGAAGTCACAGTATTTGAAACAAACTCACAATTGACATTACAGATATGATTGGTAAAATGCTAAAACGTTTACCAAATGCAGTCTGATCCCGTCAGCGTAAAGCAAACAGAGACCTGTTTTACAGATCAGGGTCAAAAGGTCAGGGTGGGCAGGATCGCATCACTTTCATGACGGCAGATGTTGGCATTTACAATTAATAATCTACCCAGGGAATTGCATTTCCCAACTCAAAACGCACATCTTGCAATTAATAGAGACCAATTAGCGAATGCAGAACTTGCAGGGAAGAAGCAGACAATCGAAAGCTGCGTCTCCCCCCCGAACACGCGTCTCGTTTTGCATCTCAAAAACATCCAGCGTATGGATATCAAACAACACCGCACCTGCTGAAAGACTAGGCGTTCGATGAAAAATGACAAATCAAGGCTGTGTTTTGAGCTGATTGCTGGGTGAACTCTCGCTGATATAGTTGACCTCACTAATGGGTGCCAACCGGTTGAACAGGGGTGGGAAAGCACAGATTGCTCCAGTGCCTCGAACCGAACCCGCACGCATGGCTTTTATTTATTCGTTCTTTTTTTGTTGTTGCACGAAAGCCTGGGAAGTCTATAAAAACGAGCCCTTGGTCTCCTCATCGGCAGTTTACCACTAAAACATTTTTATAATCAGACTTTATTGTTCATTCGCTCCTTGTGGGAGATGCGCCCATGTTCATTTTTTAAAAGGGCAAATCAACCATAATTCAGTTTATAAACTGCGGCGGGGCTGGCGCATGCATGGATGAATATTCATGAGGCTTCCTGAAGCTGCCACTGCACGGTGATTCATTAGGCATATGTAAATATCACTCACTTTAATTGCCCCTAAACTGACTCAACATAATGTTGTCATTAGCAAATTATTACTTATTTGTCTTACTAATCGTACAGTATGGCACAAATGCAGCGTCTCTACATATATGATTACAATTATAAACCTCTTTCTCAGTGGCTGCCCGCATGATGTGTGCCGTCCTCACTCCCGAGATGGATTGTGGGTAAAGTCTGGTAATGAGTTAGCGAGGTGTTTAGAGATGTGCGACAATTAAACAAACGGGCGCTTTTGTGGGTTTAGGCTCACGGTGGGCTGCTGTCTCCAGCACCAGACCTCGGCTTCGTTTTTCACGTCCTGTCACTGCATGCAAGTGAGAAATCACCATGATTATTATTATGATGGTCCCATACAGAATGTAACGGTGGCACTTTTTCAAAGAAACTGTTGTCATAATCGGAAGTCCTCTGAGGTTGAGAAAAGAGAGAATAGTCTGATGACAAACATAATGGTCCGATCAGCAATGAAAGATGTAGACATATTTTATGTGAGGACAGTTAAAAACTGACATGGTGTTTAGCAAATTTAACCCATAGATGTTGTCAAACGTTTTCTAGACATTAGGGATGCACTGATTTTGGCCGATACCGATAATTCTTTATATTCGAAAGCCGATAACTGATATATTGGCCGATAAATCTAAATCCAAATTTTTATATCATTTTTTAAAGTCTGATTATTACAAAAACAAAAATCTCACCATTAAAAGCCGTGTCCCAAGCACAAAATTATAATCTTCTCATTATACTTGCGTCGTACATTGTATTTAACTGTACTTTCCTTTTTGAAATGATTCCAATCATATTTCAAGCAATTCATAGCCATCGTGGTGAACAGTGTGCATCTGGAGTGTCTCAGCTGAAGGAAATAATCCATTATTTATTGGCTTTAATATATCGGTCAAATTTTCTTATCATTAAAAATTAACATATATCAGCCGATAACGATGTGCATACCTAGTAGACATAATCTAATTATAACTGGTTATTGATTTATGTCTTGTGTTAATAAAAAAGTAAGATACATTACATTATTGCACTTGCATGTACACTGTAAAAAGTCTACTCACTAAAAAATCTACTATTTTTTAATCTAAATTACAAGCAATATTATTAATTAAATTCAACATATAATAATTGAGTTTGAATTAATCAAATTAATTCCTTAAAAGTCAACCATTTAAAATGTGTAAAATTAGCATACACCATTACAAAAACCACAAACTGACATAAAAAGCAAAGAGTCAAACTGCCCAACTAAAATAACACTGATCATCGTAATGGCGACCAAACACTTTCAATCAAATCAACATCGACAACTAAACCTCTGTTAATTCTTCTGTTTCTCGTTCCTTCGGTGATTCTGCTTGTTATCATCAGGTGTCTTCAATGTTGGCAATAAAAAAATAAAGAGTTCTTAATTAATCTTTGACGTCTGTCTGTTACTTAAATTTGAATAGTTGGCATTTAAGGAATTAATTTAATTAATTCTAACTAAAATTATATTTGTTGAATTTAATTAATAATATTGAATAATAATATTTTATGGAGTAGATATAGCATATTACTTTTTAAGAGAAATTTAATTATTAATAAATAAAGACAATAACAATTTATACAATTCAATTTATACATAAAAGTTACTGAAATGACAATTTCTTAAAGATTATCATTATCGTATTGTCCTTTTCTTTTATAGAAGGCACTATTAAAACATTTCCATTGCAAAATGTAAATAATGTGAAATAGCAGAATAATCTGTAGTATTTGCATTGGGAAAGACTGATTTCTTTATGGTCGTGATTTATGAATCACACCTCAGTCATTCACCATTCACTTTCATTGTAGAGGAAAAAAGATGCAGTAAATGACAGAATATATTCAGATGAAAAGTCATTTTAATTGGGGATCAATTCTATTTATCTATCTATCTATCATGAAAATATAATTCTTGACCCTTCAGTTAAGTCTACATGGTTAAGACTATCTGTTATGTAAATTTGTTTCTAAGATAATATTGCGCAGGTATTGTTTTTTCTTTCTCTATTTTACAATTTGTGTACTTTATTTGTGTACTACAGTAATCTTTTATAGATTATACATTAAACTTGGCATAGTCTACTGCAAATATTGAATCTTAAAATAAATTAAAAGCAGATAAATTAGATTTTTATTGCTATAATGCATTTTATTGGTTACATTTACAATTAAATGCTGTTGTATTTGGAACACTGCCAAAGATAAATGATCAGAAAGGCTCTTACTTTACCTTTATTCACCGTAGCTAATACTATTAAAATAATGATTGTTATTCTGAGTGTTTGCTGACTGTCTGTATCATCCACTCAGTAAAGCACTAAGTACAGTTTATATAGTTTCACACATACGTATTTAAATACTGAGCCAAATGTTTTAATCTCTACTTTCACCAAATTGTGATTTTCAGAATAATCCTGATATGTATTTGCATTTGGAATCTTTCTTAGTTCTTTCAGAATGACTGAACCGACAAAACTTGAAGGTAATTAGATGCTCTCATCTGTCACAGCCTCTCACTACAGGACTGTTTAGTAGTCAAAGCATGATTGAAGGTTCACGGTAACAAGCCTTCCATTGACCCCACCAGACACCCAAACTCATAATTGGTGCTGATTTGATTGATTCATTGGGGAATTCATTTGGACTGCACTTGTTGAGAACGATTTGGCTTACTCCTCAGCAGATACACCTCCTCTTCTCCCTCTAACTCACCATGTTCCTTATGTGCAACTTATTTAGTTTTTACAACCTTATAATTCATCTGTTTCTTTATGGGGCTGACTTCGTCCAAACAGAGCAAGAAAAAGTAGGTTACACTTTACAATAAGGTCCCATTACTTAATGTTAGTTAATGCATTAACTAACATCAACAGACAATGAGCAATACATTTGTTACTTTAGTTAATACAAATTGCTTGTGTTTCTGTAATGGATTGTCTGGGTTTGTTTCTGTTTGGGTTTCACAACAACAATGTACTAAATTTGGAAAAAAAAAAATTTTGGTTGTACAGACAACAACGTTGTCAAAATGATCCCTGTTCATGCGGATATATGAAAATAACTAAAAACGCTGTATTCTGCTGTCAGGCCAGTAGATGCTGATGTCACTTTGTAAACCATTTTGTCACCATTTTCATGAAATCACATTTTTGTAGTTTACATGAAGTCTTGTTTTCAAAAACTTGCACTTTGAAACCCGTTTTCAAAAGTTTGCATTTTCAGGCCCGCAAAATGCCGTTGTGTTGTAAATGAACGGCCAAAACGCATAAAAAGTTTTCAGTTTTTAGTTAAACGTCCCCTTAGTTCTAGTTTTCAGTTCGTTGCTATGGTTTCTCATTGATTTGGTTATGTGTCACACCTGCTGTTCATTTCGTTGATTTGTTCACCTGTGTATTTAAGTGTTTCTCTCTGTTCATTGTCAGTTCTCGTCTCTCTATATTTGATTGTTCTGTTCCTGTCTATAGTCCTCAGTTCTTTTGTAAATAAAATGTAAACTGCTGCATTTAGATCCGTTATTTGCAACCATCTGTGACAGTTTCGTAGCACTAAATTATTTTTGCATATGCACAGAAATTAATGAGCAATGGATATTCCTAATTTTATGCTTAATAGGACACAGAATTCTGATTAACACAAAAACTCTTAGTATATTTATATAGTGCATATATGCGGAATATGCCCAAATGGACCATAATCCCAAAACTTGATTTAGAAACTTCGGCAACACTTTACAATAATAATAAATTGTGTCCATACATCTCAACAGAGAACAGTAGCTCCAGCTGAATCACCCGTATTAAAAATAACGCCGAACAGAGGAGAGTCTGCTGGCGAAAAGAGAACGTGATAAAGCTTGTAATAAAACAAGAATCAACATTGGCTTGGCTTTTCAGAGATAGCGAGAACTCAGGGATTGAAATGTTGTAAAAGTGACTCGGAGATGATGGTGTTTTCATTACTCAACAGATGAGTAAGGTGTTTTATTGAACAGTTAAATTTCATATGTTGCTCTCTAACAGAGTCGATTGTAAAGCATTATCTATTCTGAAGGCTCATTTCATTATGGTTGTTGTAGCGCTGAGCTGGAGTTTATTTTCATGGAAGTATTGTGTATATTAATGGGTAAAGCTACAGTAACGTCTTCAGCTAGTCAGCTTGAGATCCTTTCCATTTAAACTGGTTATATCTGGTTCTATATTTTATAAACAGTAGAATAATCTCTGCACAGTCACGCAGAGCCAAAGCACAACCAAAACAATGTTCTTCTGCAAAATGCATGCTTTTTTTTAAACACTATAGGGACAAAAGTTACATTTTGTGTTCCTTTTATAAAATTACTATTGATCATGTTTCATGTTAGTTCACAGTGCATTGTTTACTTTTGATTTTAAAAATGTATTAGTAAATTTTGAAACAAAGCAAACCATTAACAAAGATTATTAAATACTGTAGTTGTTAGTTCATGTTAAAGTGTTATTTCACCCAAAAATGAAATTTCTGTCATTAATTGCTCATGTCGTCCCTAACCTGTAAGACCTCGTTCTTCTTCAGAACACAAATTAAGATATTTTTGATAAAATCCGAGGGTTTCTGAGCCACAGATAGGCAGCAACGTCATTGCACCTTTTGAGGTCCAGAAAGGTATTAAATACATTATTAAAACAGTCGATGTGACTGCAGTGGTTCAACCTTAATGTTATGAAGAGACGAGAATACTTTTTGTGTGCAAAAACAAAACAAAAATAACGACTTTATTTAACAATTTGAACTGTTGTCATACGCAGTTGGCGTAGTGAACACAGTGCAGCACTTCCGTGTTCCAGGTCCGAACACCGGCTCATTATTGGCCGACGCTGTTGTTAAATTTGAAACCCTCAGATTTTATCAAAAATATCTTAATTTGTGTTCTGAAGAAGAATAAAGGTCTTACAGGTTTGGGATGACATGAGGGTGAGTAATTAATGACAGAAATGTCATTTTTGGGTGAACTAACCCTTTAACTAGTGTAGTTAACCAATGTTAACAAATTAAACCTTGTAGTAAAGTGTTACCGAAACTTAATTTTATGATCACGTCATTTCATTTGAACTGCAGTTCTCTTTAGAAAATTCTCTGGCATTAAACTAGAGGTAGCTGGATATAAACATGCTTGAACAATAAAACATACAGTAGAAGAAAACATCAGCTGCTGTTCACTGAGAAAGCAAGACATACATTTTTATTTACTGCTTTAACACATTTTGTAACACAACAGCAAAGTAAATAAAGTTTGCACTGCTACTGCTATTTCTCACTGTTAGTTCATGCAAGTTAATACATTAAAATAAGGTTCATTAGTTAACATTAGTTAAAATGTTACTGAAGCATTTGAAGAAAATTAGGTGTAGAAATAATTTTCTTTCAAAAATTGCTACATTTCACAAACAATTACAAAGAGACAGCAAGCAACACATTGAATTAAATGTGAAAATTCTAAAGTAGAATCACTAAAATATAGTATTTTCTTATAAAACAGTCTTTGTTTTATTTACAACTTCGAAAAATCTTTTTTACAGTGTATTCTTTGTCGTGCTCTAACTCGCTCTGTCCGGTACATGCTCTTTATTTATTTATTTTTTTTACAACCTCACAATTAAGCTGTTTAGAGTTCTTTATGGGGCCAGTTGTGCTCCGTACAACAAGCATGACAAAACAGGACCTAAAAAAAAAGAAAAGAAAAGTGAAAGGCTGGACTGAGTAAGACAGGGTGGAAAGCTAATAAAGTAATGTGATGGATGGCTCTTTCTCCCCGAAGGTTTCCACACCATGTAAATTGGCCCAGACAATGCATTATGGATAAGGCGTTTGAGATTATAGCTTGTTAATGTGTTTCCCCCTCCTCTGTTCTCTTGGCCCCTCTGCTTGTGTGCAGGCAGGGACATGGCCACCTCATTGTCGGGGCATGTGGGTCTTTAGGTGCAGATGGGGAGTTTTGGGGGGGGTCCTGTGCTGCAATCTGCCAGGCACCACAGCAGCAGTGTGTGTGTGTTTGGCAGTTGTGTGTATGCGTGCATGTGTGTGTGTGTATGTGTGCTGTAGAGGCCGAGCTGACAAGCAGTCAGCAGGGGACGGGACTGCAGCCATATGCCTCTGCATCACCCCTCCCTCCAGAAGAGCCAGTGCCGTCCGTGTATCCTCGTGTCCTCAGAGACTGCAGGCCATCTGTTTGGGGCTGAGGCTTTCTTACAGCCACGATGGGTGTGAAGTGGGACTGAGGATGTTCAGGCCTCCATAAATGGTGTCTTAAAAATTACAGTGGGTCATGTGCATCGTTGTCTTCCTAATATGCTTTATACAGCAACAGCAGCACTTGAGCTATGTCTCCATCAGTGCGGAGTTCATGTGTGCGATCAAGTTACTTTTAAAAGTAATGTGGTACAAAATTACATGTGTAACTAATTACATTACTTTTTAATGTTACATTACAAACACTCATTCTCTCCCAGGCCTTTGCAAGTGTTTAACGCAGTAATGCATTCAACAACATAGCCTATATAACATACACCTTCATTTTCTTTTATAAACACATTTAGAATATTATTATATTCTGAGCACTTAGAATATTTCCTGACCTCTAGAGCAATAAATGCCATACAAAAGATCTCCTAAAGAGGACCTATTATGCTTTTTTCCATGTTCATCTTTCTTTAGTGTGTAATGTTACTGTTTGATCATGAAAAAGCTCTGCAAAGTCCCTCCAGCAGGAGTTCTTCTCTATATCAGTGTCAGTGTTTCTGAACTCCCTGAAACTCCTCCATTGTAGTCTAGAGTTTTCTTCACAATATTCCTCATTTAAATAATTCATACGCAGAATAAAGGGGCGGGGCCTGATTGAGTTAGTTAGTAGTGTGTTAAAACTGGCGGTTATGATAAGGGGCGGCCACTTGACCAATCAGTAGTTTGAAAATGTTTAAGCAAATTAATTAAACTGAAGTAATATACATTACTTTGTTTTAAAGTAACTCAAATCTTAATGTGTAAATGTATAAAGTAATGTGTTACTTTACTCATCACATCAAATAAGTAATCTGATTACAGAGTGAAAGTTACTTGTAATGTGTTCCCCAACACTGGATCTTACTGAAGGAACAAGGAATTGCTTTTTTCATAGATGCATTTCCCCCACAGGAGATTGAAAATGGCCTGTTGTAATGTATAGTGTAATGTATAGTGACTTTCCATGACTTTTCCATGTCTGTTCCAGTTGTTTCTGATAAGGATTCTTACATTTTGATTCAATAATGAGCCATTGTGAGCAATTCATTGAAAAGAACCAACTGAACATAGCAAGTTCCTCACAAATTGAACATCACTCTGACAAGATTTACTCAACATGACAAATATAGCCGATGAATTCTCACATATTTAGAATTGGATATTTATTTAAAATTTGAACTGAGGAAAAATAAGGTTTAAAATACCCTTCTATTTCCAACAAAGATCAGAGTCTTTTTTTTACAGTATCAAATCTGGTAATAATGATAACAATATATTAAAATTTCTTTCAACAGGCAAATCAATTTAAACAGAGATCAGGTTGTATTCGAACCAGAATGCTTTTATAGTAATCGCACACATGCAACCCGAATTCTGGAAATGTTGGGACATTTTTTTTTTTGTTTTTTTTAAACTGAATAAAATGAAAACTAAAAGACTCTCAAATCACATGAGCCAATATTTTATTCACAAAAGAACATAGATAACAACAAATGTTTAAACTGAGAAATTGTACACTTTTATCCACTAAATCATTTCAAATTTGATGCCTGCTACAGGTCTCAAAAAAAGTTGGCACGGGGGCAACAAATGGCTGGTCTTCGGACCATCAGACGACACTGCATCACTCATCGTCATGATTGTGTCAATGACATTACTAAATGGGCCCAGGAATACTTCCAGAAACCACTGTCAGTAAACACAATCCGCTGTGCCATCTGCAGATGCCAACTAAAGCTATATCATGCAGAAAGGAAGCCATATGTGAACATGGTCCAGATGCACCGTCATGTCCTGTGGGCCAAGCCTCATTTAAAATGGACTGTTTCAAAGTGGAAAAGTGTTCTATGGTCAGACGAGTCCATATTTGACATTATTGTTGGAAATCACGGATGCCGTGTCCTCCGGGCTAAAGAGGAGGGAGACCTTCCAGCGTGTTATCAGCGTTCAGTTCAAAAGCCAGCATCTCTGATGGTATGGGGGTGCATACTGTAAGTGTATACTGTATGGGCAGCTTAAATGTTTTGGCACTATGAATGCTGAAAGGCATATATAAAGGTTTTAGAGCAACATATGCTCCCCTCCAGTCTATTTCAGGGAAGGCCTTGTGTATTTCAGCAGGACAATGCAAAACCACATACTGCAGCTATTACAACAGCATGGCTTTGTCGTAGAAGAGTCCTGGTGCTGAATTTGCCTGCCTGCAGTCCAGATCTTTCACCTGTAGAGGAAAATACGTCAAAGATGGCCACAAACTCTTCAGCAGCTGGAAACCTATATCAGGCAAGAATGGGACAAAATTCCAACACTAAAACTCTAGAAACTCATAACCTCAATGCCCAGACGTCTTCACACTGTTTTGAAAAGAAGAGGATATGCTACACAATGGTAAACATGCCCCCTTCCCAACTATTTTGAGACCTATAGCAGGCATCAAATTTGAAATGAGCTCATTTTGTGAATAAAATTGTAAAATTGTAAAACATGTTATCTATGTCCTATTGTGAATAAAATATTGGCTCATGTGATTTGAAAGTCTTTTAGTTTTCATTTTATTCAAATCTAAAAAATGTTCCAACTTTTCCAGTATCGGGTTTCAGGTTGTAGTACGACGAAATTATAGTGCAAAAAATGTGCTTTACAAGAGACATTATTTAAGCAAATGTTACATATATTTGAAAACTTAAGTAAATATTAAATATCAGTAAAGTTTGGAATAATTAAGATTCTTTTTTTATGTTTTTGAAAGAAGTCTCTACATGATCAGAAAATACAGTAAAACCATTAATACTGTGAAATAGTATTACAGTTTTCTGTTCGGATATACAGTAGTCAACATTTGAAGTGGATCAAAACTTTTCATCAAAGTTGTCCTAAAACCTTCTTCTTAGGACAACTTAGTTCTCAGGACAAATTTGATTAACTTTTTTGATCCACTTCAAATGTTGACTACTATATTTTAAAAATGTGATGGCAAAGCTGAATTTGAATCCTTCAGAAATCATATGTCTCTCCAACACTACTGTATCTATCAACACTAGCAATTAAAAGTAGTTTTTAAGCTTCTTGAAGTTTCTGATTCATCCATTGTCATAAACTGTTATTAAAATGATGACTATTAGACTGTTCTAGCCTCGACTGACACTTCCAGCTAATGTTCAGACGGTGTTGATTTGATGAAATTGGTGCGCCATATGCTAGCAAAGCCAGACACCTTCATTTGCCCAAACAACCTTACTGCAGGTCTTAACGGCGACATCATTTTGGCTTGTTTATCTAATGCGTCTGTTAATGTAATTTATAGCATTTTCACGCCTCGTGCAGCGCCAGCGCATGCTAAGGAGAAAGGCATAAGATATGCTAATGTCTTTGTCAGCCCAACTTTGCCGCAGTAAAACAAAACATTTGCATTTGATAGAGCACGTAATAAAGTGGGCATTAGCATTTTAAATGCGTACAAATAAAAATATGGGGAAAAAAAGCTATTCAGACTGTTGGCAAATTAAATACACAGCTACATGGCACAATCATATTGCTTACATTAAAGAGCTCAGAAAGTTTGGCCTTCTTTATCCATCAGTCCCAAGTGGTTAGCAGTTATTCTCCATTGATAGTCAGTACTGTAATATATAATTTAGGGATTTTTGCCAAGGCCAGTGTTCCCCTCAGAAGTTTTATTAAAATGTATGTATGTATGTGACTTTTTCTTTTTCTTTTTTTTTTGCTGCATGGTTACTGTACAGTAGTGAAATATTTGAGCGAAAAATAAGCTGATATTGAACATGCAAGGTGGCATAAAGGCCATGAAACTGAAGCCAATCAACAGGACATGAATTTGCAAATGGTGAAAATATTTATAAAGATTACATTTCATGTCACATACCCTCCCAGTGACAATATATAAAATAATCATGACACTGGTCATTTAAAATGAATCAAACATCAGAAACATCACACTGATTTTAATGTGCTTTTATTTGGCCTCAATGTGTCCTAAAGGCTAGCATTACTTAAAATATGTTTGCAGTCCTTTATGAGTGAATCACTGTTACAGTTCCTGCCTCATTTCCCATCTTGTGTTTAAGAGGAGTCCCTCTTATTTTGAAGTGTGTTTTTGTTCCTATTGTTCCTGCTGTTTGAATAGGGTATATGTCGGAAAACTGGTCTCATTGCATCCACTCGTCAGAGGAAGTGTCAGTAGTATAAACTTTTAAGGTAATCAGTGAATCTACCTAGTTCACATTGTTATAGGTGTTTTATTCTATTAAATATCTAAACTTTGGTGTGAAGAAGAAACATTAAAAAAGCTTTTAAATATCAATCTGCATATGCGGGGGACATCAGTTATGCTCATCTTGGCTCGCTCCTTTTAAGTTATCTTGAATAAAACAGCGAATTTTTCATGAAGCACATACAAAAGACCTAAACTGGAAGCAATCTAATCTGTTTTACAGAAAACGGAAGTTAGATTGCGCATAACCCCTATTCCTGTGATTAGTTCCTGTTTCCATTGGCCTTCTGTAGCCCCGCCCCTTTCAGCGCTGCGCTCGTTGTGTTCCACAGCATGAAATGTACACTCTAAAAAATTCTTAGTTAAAAACAACCCAAGTTGGGTTAAATATGGCAAACCCAGCGATTGGGTTGTTTTAACCCAGCGGTTGGGTTAAATGTTTGATCAACATGCTGGTAATTTTATTTAATCCAACTATTGTTTAAAAATGACTATATGTTTTGCTTAAAATTAACCCAAAATATGTTGGAAATTAAAAATCAGACACATAATTACTAGAGGCAACAATAATAATCAAAAGGTGAACATTTATTAATAAGCAATTTAATAAATGTTTATTGTTTAATTATTATTTATTAAACTTATTAATAAATATTAATTTCCAACCTTTGGCACAGTCATTTTTTAACAATAGTTGAGTTAATTAAAATTACCCAGCAGGTTGAGCAAACATTTAACCCAATCGCTGGGTTTGTCCATTTAACCCAACTTAGGTTGTTTTTAACCTAGCATTTTTTAAGATCTTACGGATTTATGAATAAACTGCTCGTTTTAAAATCTTCCCGGTCTAATGACATTTGTGACATCCGCTTCAAACATTACAGTGCTCATGAAAACTTTCATTACAATAAGTAGTAAATCCACTTCACCAGATAATTAATCTTCGAAAGCGATGCCACAGAAATATAAAGAGCTACCACAAAAACAGAAGTTCAAAGACAAAATTCTATAGTTGCCCTTTTTTGTTTTCATAGTTACCCTCGTTAGTCTCCATAGCAACTCATTACCCACACCTGTTCCTTGTTCCAGCCCATGTTATCTTGTGTATTTAAACCCCAGTGTTGTTTGGTGTTGTCCTTGATGGATGTTACATGTGTGCTTGTTTCAGTTCTGTTTTTCTCTGTGTCTGGAGTATTCGGTTTCTGACTGATTTTACTTTCATTGTGTTTGTTTAAATAAATGTTTTTGCTGCATCTGGATCCAACTCTCTCTCTCGTTTCAGAAACAGCCTGCGCTACAATCGTGACAGACACTTTAACAGCGTTTCTCATTTGCACTAAATTAAAGTAATTCCCATGAATCAGTTCAAAATTATTTTACACCATCACTCATATATGATTTTAGTAAAAATATACAATATTGTTTAGTAAAAGTTTTTTGTCAGAAATATTTTTTATAAAGAAATTAATATTTTTATTCTAGAAGGATGCATTAAATTCATCAAATGGGACAGTTAAGACATAAGTAATATTTCAAAAGAATCCAGAAAAAAAAAATCATGGTTTTCACAAAAAGTATTAAGCAGCACAACATTGATAACAATCAGAAATGTTTCTTGAGCAGCAAATCATCATATTAGAATGATTTCTGAAGGATCATGTGACACTGAAGACTGGAGTAATGATGCTGAAAATTCAGCTTTGATCACAGGAATAAATTATACTTTACAATATATTCAAACAGAAAACAGTTGATTTACATTGTCATAATATTTCACAATATTACTGTTTTTACTGTAGTTTATGATGAAATAAATACAGCCTTGGTGAGCAGAAGAGACTTCTTACAAAAAATATAAATAAAAACAATCTTACAATCTCATAATTTTGAAATATTGTAGTTTATTATGTAAAAAAAAAAAAAATGGTATAATGAAAAATATTAAGTCGTTGTGTATTTAGTGTGGAGAACATGCATGATTTTTTTATCTACTTTTTTTATTTAATTTTTTTTTTTTTTTACATTTTTTTTTTTTTACACTTTTAGACCACTTCAGAGCAAATATATTATTATTGAGATACCAAATATCTTTGTGAAAAGATGTGATGTGCCCATATTCTAACAGCAGGATAACTACAACTATTAACTGCAGAAGACTGAGTTGTTCAGCCTGTCAGAGAGGCGTCCTGTAGCCATGAGACGAACGGCTGCTATTTCATACAGATGGCATATTAAATTCCCCTTCTCTTCTCCTGCTGTTCTTGGCCAAACTTGTGCTGAAGTCACTAACATAGTCAGTATCTGTAGTCCTAGAAAACAAGATCTGATGGAGACTAAATTCTCCATTTTATGCTTACTTGGCAACACGTGTTCTGTTTATCCTTGTTGATTCTGACTGTTGTATTGTTTGCTTTAATTACAGCTATTTTGGATCTGGCTGACAAGCTCAGCATTTGTAGATGTTGTTTTCATTGCACAGTGAATGTGTGTGTGTGTGTGTGTGTGTGTGTGTGTGTGTGTGTGTGTGTGTGTGTGTGTGTGTGTGTGTGTGTGTGTGTGTGTGTGTGTGTGTGTGTGTGTGTGTGTGTGTTCGGCTGAGGCATGCTGTCCATGCTCGTCCTATTACTATGGAAATAAGGCTGGCGTGACAGGTGGCTTTACAACCAACACAATTAACTTCCTCCATTAGCTGATGGGCTGACAAAACGCAGGGAGCCACTACATGCGCCCAGACCCGGGCCCAGGAGGCAATGACACCCTGTTTGCAGCTGCATATGAGAGGGGTGGAGAGGATCGCGTCCCCCTCAATATCTCTAAATTACCCTACTTGCTGCTTCTCTGGGTTTCTCCTTAGAAAAGGCCTCTTTTTCCAATTCTAAATTGCTGTACTGTCATTTGTAGCACAAGGGTTTTGATGGCCCTTTCAGAAGCTCTCTGCTTCTTTAAGAATTCAAATTGTTGGTGCTAATAATACACTTCAATTGCATGTATAATTGGTTGATTTTTGTTTTACAAATATTTTGAGTAATATAGGAATAATTTACTCCTGGCCTTTGAATTATTAGCAAAATACTGTACCGTATGTGTGTATAATAAAACACTTTTGTGGGAAAAAACATGGAAATAGTCATTTTTATCCTATTGTTTGCTACATTTATTTTCTTAATGTCTCTGTGGGTTTTGGTCCTTTTGTAGGCTGTAAAAGACATCTGAAATAACTAAAAACATTTGATGAAGTGATATAGAACTGTAATGCAGACCTGCTGTTCATCAACCAATCAGAATCAAGCATTCAACAGCCAGTGGAGTGACAAATTGGGTCTCTCCCGATTTCGAGGGAGGACCTGACTATTCATGACACCGAGATCAGCTACAGGAGTGTTTAATCCTAACCGATTATGAAATCTGGTTTCATTACACACATAAGGTGAAGCATTACAGATTGTCTGCTCTCAGATCTCAAACATACACACACTACATGATTTAAAATCCATGGCACATCAAGATATTATTACGATTATCACACCAGAGGGAGCACTTCACGTGATGTAAACAAAATGGATATTGTTCTCCGTCTCCTTGTAAACTTGTTTCTCATTGGCTATTGTGAAAGCAGTGATGGAATCAGAGTCATAATCACTCGAAGTTAAAATCCTAAATGTCAAACATGTCTGATATTATTGGTCGGCCCGATGTGTCTGTGAGCAAATCAGGAGTTTAAGATTTGATCTGGAAACGCCTCACATTACCAGATAATCTGGTCTGAACAGTCCTGGACAAGATTTGTTCTCAAATTGTTGGGGGAAATCAGGGATGAATCTGCCCAAAACTCCTGTAGTCTGAGCCAGATTAAGATTTGTTTATGGATAGAACATGACGGAATGCAGTTCTTCTATGAAATGCTTTTAATTTTATAATAAAATAATATCAACTAATAAAAATTATTTGAATTTCAAATTAAAAATAAAGTCTTTCTTATAAAAAAATACCAAAAAATGTGAAATATCAAATCTAGTAGTTTTTGTGGAATCATTCACCCAATAATTATTATATTACTGATATTTTGTAATTTTATCGCTACAAAATGTTGTATTTTTTTTCCATGAAACAGAAAATGACATTTTTGTCTAAGCTTTTCTGTAGGCCTACCACAAATGTGGATGGTAGATTATACAAAAAGGCCAAAAATCAGTCATTTGAAGCCATTCAACAGCTTTGTGAGAGACACAACATGAATTATACCTTATTCACTGAGTATCTTCTTCTATATATTTGCATTTGAGGGGTCTGAGGATTTTTGGGACCCTGGAGAAGTTTTGACATGCCCTGACATTTGTGCTTTTTTCAGTTGTTCATAAACATATTAATGAAAAAAGTGTCATTACACTGTATTCAGCACAAACTAGGCTACAATAATATGTGAGGAACATGTATGTACATGTTTGTGTTTTTGAAGGAATAACGTTTATGCGTGGTTATTGAAAAAACAAAAATCTTAAGTCACTGAAATAAAGCCAAAAAATATATATTAAATCTTTGTTCACAAGACTTCTGGTTATTGGAGGTTGTAGACTAGAGTTTTTGCTTCAAAATGAGGTAAAAATTATGCTGCTTACTCCTTCATATAAAACAATAGAGAGATTTAAATTTTCTAAAACATCTTTGGTCAAGAAACACAGTATGCGTGGAGGCGTGAATAATCATGAATAATGGGTGATTCTCACCTGAGAAGACAAAATAATCACATAATAATGACCTGAAATGACTTGCATATTAATGAGGCCTTTCAGTCAGGTAGGCTGTGAAAAAAACTGTGAGACATTGATCATGTCTCAAGCTCATGGTGTATATCAAACATACAGAAAAAACAGCAATACTGTGAAATATTATTACAATTTAAAATAATGGTATTCTATTATATACTTTAAAATATCATGTATTTCTGTGATGCAAAGTGTCTGAACAATTATGTTACCTCTATGGCATTTCATATAGGCTTTTAGCTTAAAAGCATGCACATTTGGAGAAATATTGATGGATTCTCATATGTTTGTCAATTTTCTATACAGAGGAGTAATATTCAGGATTTATTGTCATTACTATGAGTGCTGGATACTGTGTTTTCAATTCATACTTGCATCACGTTTGGTTTGATATTGCTGATGTCAAAAACCATTGGTTAACAGGTTTGAAATGACTGCAAATGAGATTTTACAGAAAGATTTTCAGTGTATAATGGCCTAAATTTCTTCACATAAAGCTATCATGTGGCTTCTGAAGTCATATTGACTTTTATGGTGCCTTTTAGGAGCTAGGCAGTATGGCCATACACTAATAGAAAAAATGAGTTTTCTGCTTAATGTCTGAAAAATAAATAAACAATACAGATTTGTAATGCATTATGATGAGTAAATGATAACACCAATTTCATCTTTAATCTTTCGTATTAGCATTTCATCCAACTAGATATGTGTAAAGCAGCAGGCTATCAGCGTTTGCCACGTCATTTGCCTGATTTTAATCCAGTCCTGTCATGTATGTGTGGTTTGTAAGTACATTGTGAGATTAGAGCAATCAGGCAGAATGAATGCACTTTGTTTTCCATTTGTGGGTAATTAGATAAGTGTTAGTTTAACTTCATGCTGGCCTTCACCTCCCAACTGCACTACCTGAAAAGCTAATGGCCCTTGACTAGTGAGTACTAATGAGGTGTTTCACAGTCCTTCCCTCAAGAGAGAGAGAGAGAAACACAGACAAAACACCCTGAAATATGCAAGACTGCAGGTGCAGATACACATGTGCCTTATATATGACTGGAGGATTCATTACATCTAATGACGAGTAATCAGTCTACGCATCTTTGTTCTTGCGTAGATGAAAATGCAAGAGAAAGCAATGGTCATTTCCTTTGATCAATCAACACCCGTACATAAAAATAGAGCTGTCAAAAACATCAATAATTACCTAAATGTATTTAATAAAACATTTTATTATTAGAAAAATGCCATGTGGAGACTTCCATGAACACTTTTGATGATGCAAAATTCTTTGAATCAGAGTTTTAAATTGATTCAACTTCACAGAAATTAATCTTAATAACTCTAGCATCGTTTTTGAGATTTCTTTCTTAACGCTGTAATACTTGGAGGTTACAATGAAGCGTCATGACACAAAGTGGTCTAATGAACTGTTCTTTAGACTTAATGGCCAATAAAACATTGCAATATTCATAATTTTGCTTATTTGATTTATATTTTGCTTAATTTTATTTAAGCAAAACCATCAAGCGTATATCATGAATATTTCATTTATCGCCCAGCCCCACACAGAACACAATACTACAATAAGGGGCATCTGATGGTGATTAAAGTGAAATCTACTTTTGCGCACCTCCTTCGGCCTGATGACCACTTACATCAAAGAGCCCCATTGGACTGTGAATGTCTTATGCATGAGTGTAATAAAAAAGCCTTTTCATGGGGAAAGACATGAGAGGGTAAAAGGTGAAGCTTGGCCACCAACACTCAGAGTTTACTCAAGGCTGACCTTAAGGCCTGCTGCTTCAACAGGGGGCGGGAACACAGTCTGAAAGGGTTTACATCACTATAAAATCACACATCAGCATTTCCAAACAGTCTCTGTGGAGACTGTAGGAGACTGGAAATAAGTTATGAGGAATGTCTGTTAGTCTGGTCATACAATCTGACCAAGAAATTGCAGCATAAATGTTTTACATAATGTCAGAATGACCTGCATTAAAGAAAACTTTCATACACTCTAAAAAATGCTGGGTTAAAAACAACCTAAGTTGGGTTGAAAATGTACAGACTAAGCGATTGGGTTGTTTTGACCCAGCGGTTGGGTTAAATGTTTGCCCATCCTGCCGGGTAGTTTTATGTAGCTCAACTATTGTTTAAAAATTACTGTATTGCTCACTTAAAATGAACCCAAAGTATGCTGGTAATTAACATTTATTAATAAGTTTAATGAATAATAATTAAACAATACTGCTTTAAGAAGTATTTTTTTTATAATAGCGCTGCAGTGATTTTGTATTTTTTTTAGGCCGACTGGGAAGTTTGCATCACCCTTAACAAAAACCTAATAGGATTTTTCCACTGGCTTTTGGATTATTGCAGAAAACAAGTTCTGTGACAAACAAAAGTTTATGAATTTTAAAGCGACTAGTTAGTAGATGAGTTTACCTGTTTGACCAGATGACATTTAATGTCCCCGACAACCTCTGTAGTCCTATTTAGACACTTGTTAGCAATCACTTTTGTCAAGACAAGTAAAAGCTTTAAAAAAAATCATGAGGGGGTATTACTGATGTATTTTATATCATAGAATAAAACATGAACATATCTTGAGCTTGTGTTCACCACAGACCTTATTTCAGGCATTTAACCAAAAACACAATTTAAAAATCCCATTGACTTCTGGATGATGGAACTGGAAGTTAACTCATTTCCAGGTTTTGGCCTACAAAAATGCATAATTCCTGCAGCACAGTATTGCCACAAGTAGTGAGATGCAAGGCCGTGATAGGGAGACCAAAAATAACCATTTAGAAATCAGGCATTTTAATAATGTCACACTGACTTGAAATGAAGGAGAACCTTCATAGGTCCCATCCCAAACGCCACTCTCAGCCCATGCAGTCCTCCTCTATTTTAGTGACGTAACGCCACATGGATTATTCTGTAATTGTTCACTATGGAATCGAGGGCAGATATCAGCCGCAAATGGACGCTCTTGAGTAGCACAAATCATAAATGTGCAAAACTGTTACTTTCAGGAGTAAAACAGCTTGTCACTAGGGTAGTATCCTTAAAGAAACCACTTTTTAACTTATATACCCCTAAAATGTGCATAACTTATAGTCCGATCCTGCTCCGGGAGGGCGACCATCCTGCAGAGTTTAGCTCCAACCTGACCAAACAAACTCGCCTGAAAGTTTTTATATTCCTGAAGACCTTGATTAGCTGGTTCAGGTGTGTTTAATTAGGGGCTAAACTCTGCAGGGGTGTGTTTCCCGTACAGTGACGTACCTTGCTTCTTAACTACAGGCGTTTCTCAGTACATCCTTGGATAGTTTGGACTTGGGAGGACGTAAGTCCGGTGATTCCGCAAATGGCACAGCACGTACTCGTTATCTTCTACTCATTATCTTCACTGCATGTATAGTATTATAAAACACAACCCTGACTCTTTTTGTTTACATTTTAAAAATATTAAACATTTTGTGTGCATACTCTGATTATCTTCACTGTAATAAAATGAAATATAATAAAACACAATACTGACTCTTTTTGTTAAATCTCAGTTTTAATAATCAGTAATAGCAATTATAAAAGTATAGGTAAAAGGTGTAAGAAGCTATAATAAGAAATAAAGCAAGCAATTTAGTCAAACATATAAAGTCAGCGCTCTAGTAGGCTTCAACGCTAAAGTTAAGAAGCCTAAATATATAAAGTTATGAAACGTCAGTTTGCCCTCAGCCAAAATGATTTGCCAGGGAACAAATTATAGATTCATGAGACCAAAGATCACCCGTTAGATATACAAAAGACGAATTATATCATGTTTAACCACTAGAGACATCAGAGCCAGCGGCAAACGTCAGAAGAATTAGCCGAGGTACAGCTGTACATGAGCGTCCGATGATCGCCTGGATCTCACAACTCAGACAACGTCAGATCAAATTTTCAGAAAGGCGCTATCTTTATCAATAAACCACAGATTTGACATTCTCGCTTAAAACTACATATCATGACATAATAACAGTAGTATGTTTAAATTACATGGGGTTTCTCCTTTACTATTGACGCTTGCTGGTTAGTGCGAGATTCATTCTGGGATACCTGGCTGTCTCAAGTCCGCACAAGTCACTTCTGATAAAAGGGGTGGATCAAGAACACATCCAGGGATTTGAACTGTACTTGGCAAGATGTGAACTTTGAATTGGAACAGTACTTGGGCAGCGACTGATGACGTTTCACAAGAACACAAGAACTCAAGTACAGACAAGTACGCATATTGAGAAATGGCTTACCATAGTACAATGCATCATTGGAGAAATTAATTTGCTAGTCACAACTGTTTCCCAAAACCATAGTATGATAGTCACACCTCAGCAGCTTTCTCCACAATGTAATTCCTCCGAGATGCTGCTGTAGCGAAAACTACTTCTACGTGACTACTTCACAGTTTTTGTTTCTCCATTATTTTGTTTTATTTGACGATTGATTCACTGCAGGTTCCCTCTTATGTCCTATATGCGCACTCTTCAAAAACGGCACTGATTGTTGACACACTAAAATATAAAGACTGAAATGCATATAAATATTTAAATGGAATGAAAGATGTAGATTGTACTCAATAGGTGTGTTTACATGGAGCATAGTATTCCGATTACAATCGGTTTAAAAGTCCGAATGAAAATACTAAACTGGAATAAAAATGCCAAAATTGAATGAAATTTCAATCAGGTTGAGAGGGGTGGTAAACCTTTTTCTAATCCGTTTGGTAGGATATGTAAACACTTGATCGGACTGAAAACTGAAACTGGAAAGTTTTGCACATGTGCAGCAATGGTGCAATGATGTAGCTATGAAGCAGTATAATATAATAAATCACTGTCGTTTCAATCTAAAATTCTCTTTGCACTCATTATCTGTGTATAAGTGGTGCAGAGCTTGCTCACACGTGCTTACTTTGCACTCTCATCTGCAAACGCCTTGTTTTGGCCGTGGAAATAGGCGTTTTTACAGCTTGATTAATATAAGCTTCTCATGTGCTCGTCATCTCCTAATTAGGACCCGATATAGTTAAACATGAAGTCTGCTTTTTATTATACGTCCATATGAGCTCCTCAGTATTATCAGCAGCAATTGCATTTCTCAGGAGCTAATTACCCTCCTCCATCCCCAGCTCCTCCTTTCTTCAGTCAGGACTGGCCTTATGATTCCCCAGAATCAGACTAATTCTTGAAATATGTGCATGTTAAATTATTGACATTAATTATATCTGCATATGTTGGTTTTGTTCTGTTTACCCTAGGGGGGTTATTGCTGCTCTCCCTGCTCTTATCCATGCCGCCAATTCAAACAATATGCAATTATCAATCATATTTTATGATAGTGGTCCTGACAGAACAATGCTTTTGGGAGATAGTATCGATTTATCGACGGTACGTCTTAATCGATAACGATAGAAAAATATTTGATAGTTTCACTTGAATGCATTAAAATGTAAACATACATAAAGTTCGTTTGCATGAACTACTCTCAAGCTCGCTTCATCCCTGGATCACAAACAGATGCGCTACGAGTGACACGCAAACATGTTGCCGTGGAGTTCAGTTGCATAATCGCCACGTGAAATCAGAACACACAAACATGAAAATGAGTGCTGTACTGCCGGCGACGAGGAGATTGTGAATAAAAAAGGACATATCAGCTCGTCAGCGTGGCAGTTTCATGGTTTCCTTATATCTTACAGTTGATCTACTTCAAAGTTCGTCTTGAGAGCAGTTGTCATGTCGGTATTAACAGCTGCACAGTGTTTTCAACAACACAGTGTCTTTATCTCTGTGTTACATATATTCAAATGATCACAGAATTACTGAGATAAAAGTTTATAGTTTAGATAAACACTAGCCTAACATCTTTGTTATCGAGCAAAATTGAGCAAATCAGCTTTTGGAAGTGAAACTTTTCTTTTGAAAGAACCTCTAGTAAATTACGTTATTTCGTTTTATTCAGAATCATGATCTCAGTTTGACAAAACAAAAAAGTTTCTCAATTTATCCAGAATTGTGCAGCTCTAAGTTTCTTTAACGCTTATTTAATCTTCATATAAAATATAAGAAAGATTTAGGATTAGGGCCAAGCAATAATAAAAAAATAAAACCATCTCAAGATTAAAGTTATTAAATTTTGAGAAAAAACCCGTTAAATTTCAAGAAAAAAGTCTAAATAAAATGTTGAGAATAAAGTCATTAAGTTATGAGAAAAAAGTTGTTAAATTACGAGAACAAATTCGTTAAATTACGAATTTGTTCTCATAATTTAACGACTATTTTTCTCGTAATTTAATGACTTTATTCTCATAATTTAATGAGTTTATTCTCAACATTTTATTTAGACTTTTTTCTCAAAATTTAACGACATTTTTCTCATAATTTAACGAATTTGTTCTCGTAATTTAACGACTTTTTTCTCGTAATTTAATGACTTTATTCTCAACATTTTATCTCGACTTTTATCTCGAAATTTAACGAGTTTTTTCTTGTAATTTAACGAGTTTATTCTCAACATTTTATCTCGACTTTTTTCTTGAAATTTAACAACTTTAATCTCAAGATGGTTTATATTTTTATTATTTCTTGGCCCTAATCCTCTTCCGTAAAACTGCATTGGTTTAAATAATTTAAAAAAAAAATTCTACTGGTCTTTTTTGAAAAAATGTTATTAAAATGTTTTCAATAATTATCGATACCGAACAATATGAAACATTATATTGTGATATTTTCTTTAGCTGTATTGCCCAACCGTACCCTAAAGGTACAAGTTCTGCAATTTTTTGCTTTGAAAAAGTATTTGCCCCTACAGTGCTGTGAAAAAGTATTTGCCCCCTCCCTATTTTTTTTAATTAATTAATTAATTTTTTTTATTTTGCATATTTGTCACACAAAGATAACAAGAGAGAATACAAAATGCATTTTTTTTTTTTTTTTTTTTTACATGATTTCATTAATTAAGAGGAAAAAAGCTGTCCAAACCTACCTGGCCCTATGTGAAATAGTAATTGCCCCCTAAACATAATAACAGGTTGTGCCACCCTTGGCGGCAACAACTGCAATCAAGTTTTTGCGATAACTGGCAATGAGTCTTTCACATCGCTGTGGAGGAATTTTGGCCCACTCTTTGTAGAATTGTTTTAATTCAGCCACATTGGAGGGTTTTCGGCCTGTTTAAGGTCATGCCACAGCATCTCAGTTGGATTTAAGTCTGGACTTTGACTAGGCCACTCCAAAACCCTAATTTTTTTTTGAGCCATTCAGAGGTGGACTTGCTCGTGTGTTTCAGATCATTGTCCTGCTGCATAACCCAGGTGCACTTGAGCTTGAGGTCACAAACTGATGGTCGGACATTCTCCTTCAGGATTTTCTGGTAGACCGCAGAATTCATGGTTCCATCAATTATGGCAGAGCAGCCCCAGACCATCATACTACCACCACCATGTTTGACTGTTGGTATGATGTTATTTTCATGAAATGCTGTGTTAGTTTTACGCCAGATGTAACAGGACACAGACCTCCCAAAAATTCCAATTACTTTTTCACATAGGGCCAGGTAGGTTTGGGCAGATTTTTTCCCTTAAAGGATTAGTTCACTTTCAAATGAAAATTACCCCAAGCTTTACTCACCATCAAACCTTCTGAAGTGAAGTGATGCATTTGTGTAAGAAAAATACCCATATTTAACAAGTTATAAAGTAAAATATCTAGCTTCCCTCAGATTGCCTTCCGTATTCAACTTATGAAAAAGCATAACTGAAGTCACATAAGTTGAATACTGAAGGTGTAGGACGTAGTGTAAGCATTTTGAACTGAGAGGCATTACACTTTCTTCCTACACTGAATACGGAAGGCGGTCTGGTGGAAGCTAGATATTTTACTTCATAACTTGTCAAAAATGGATATTTTTCTGACAGATGCATCGTTTCACTTCAGAAGGCCCTTATTATCCACCCGGAGCCGTGTGGAGTATGTTTTGCTTTGGATGGATGCACTTTCTTGAGCTTCATACTCATTGGTCCAGTTCACTGCCATTTTGAAGCATAGATGCGTCAGGATATTTATCAATATAACTCCGATTGTGTTCATCAGAAAGAAGAAATTCATATTCACCAAGGATGGCTTGAGGGTGAGTAAAGCTGAACTAAAGTGAACTAATCCTTTAATAAATGAAATCATCATTTAAAAACTGCATTTTGTATTTATTTGGGTTATCGATGTGTAATATTAAATTTTGTTTGATGATCTGAATCATTTAAGTGTGACAAATATGCAAAAAAAAAAAAAAAATACAGGAGGGGGCAAATACTTTTTCACAGCACTGTACATCTGTTGCTTAATTGAAATAAGAAAAGTAGCAGTCTCGTTTTGGCTCTGGGATCTTGTAGGGCATTGTTGATGGAGGGAGGGACTCTCTAATGGGAGACAATCCAGGGGAACATTTAGGCAAGCCCTCATAAAGTTGTGACCCTCCCACTGGTTTTACTGGGTTACCAGGGGGCTGGAGAGGGCCGTCCAAGCTGAATGACAGTTATCCAGAATAGGTCATAAAGCAGCAGAGGTTTGCAGCGTTGGCGAGCCGGAGGAGAATGAGCACAATGGGATGAAGCCTGATGCACCCTCTCAGGGTACAAGCCTGGGCTCTTTTCAGCCGTATTGTCTCGAGTGTGAGAGCCTGGTGCTGGTGGGCAGAAGGAGCAGCAACGCCTCATCAAGCTGGTGTGATTTCTCTTCTGAAGTGCCTGTGACAATGGCTGCTTAGGAGAGACTTAGAGGGAGACAATGCAAGACCACCAAGCATTTTACTGGGATAAGGTTCGGGACAGCCAAAAAGTGCCTCCCCTTCCAAGCCCGCACGGCCTCATTTTAGATGAAAATCCTTTGGATGAGATCAATGTGGTTTCTCGTTCTCTGCCCTCGCTCGATCTGGCCGCCAGCACATCTGTATTTTCTCCATCGTACCTCCCACCTTGCGGCCCAATGGCTAATGTGTAATTAATGAAACAACCGCCCTCATGTCGACTCGCACAATGGTGAGCGGGCGCTCCTCGGGACATGTTTTGGTGAATGAAAAGGCCAGCCCCTCTCTCCTTACATGTAACCCTCCCTGAGCACAAAGCACCCTCCCCTGTATCCAGCTTAGCCGCAAAGCTTACATATTAATCTCTTCTCGCGGTTCCCCATCTTGACGAAACCCTCATGCAAGCCTTCATTTTCTGGTCATGTGCACCCATTAGAAGGGGGCGAACCGGACACAGAGTGACACACAAAGCAGAATGGAGGCTACCAGGCTGAAACTGAGCTTGAAAAGAGACAAACAATTGTTGGCGCTGAAAGGGACAGTTAAAGTGAGCCAGCGAGAGGCTGTTACTGCAGTGGAGTCCCGCGCCGGACTTTACGGCCTGCCAGCCTTGCGGAGTCAGCCGGCCTCTGTCGCTGGATGTATTCTGAAAAGCTGGACTTGTTGGCCATCTGGCACATTTTAGCCTCTCGTGTTGAGTGATGTTAAAGCCCC
The DNA here is from genome assembly GCF_018812025.1 of Megalobrama amblycephala. Taxonomy (NCBI): domain Eukaryota; kingdom Metazoa; phylum Chordata; class Actinopteri; order Cypriniformes; family Xenocyprididae; genus Megalobrama; species Megalobrama amblycephala. Next base: position 35,091,851 of record NC_063053.1, on the reverse strand, counting down.
GATTTATGCTTCAGGTGAAATCGAAGAACCGAATCGAAGTGTGTGACTTCATTTTGAATAAAATCTGGCCAAAACAAAAGTGTTTTGGAGTTTGTATTGTTGGTTCAAAACAGCTTGCCAGCTAGCTGTTAAACACCCTCGAACCGCCCTCGGTCTGTGGCGATTACGTAACAGCCGGGTGTGATCTGGGCCTCCAACTTATTTGACGTGGAAATCATTTCCGGTGTATTCCATCCCATACAGAAGTTTAATATATAACATGCAGTCAAACCAAAATGTATTCAGACACCTTGAACATTTCATTTATTATTATTGGTAATAAAATATGACAAGATCTCAGAGTTAAACTGTCAGAAAAAATTAATCTTAATTATGTCAGATAACACTTAAGCAAAATATGGTCAGGTCAAAGTGTCTGAATCATTTTTGGTCCCAAATTTGTATCAGTTTTACTGGTAGTAGTATTTTGCTATCCTCACTTACATAAATGACTATAGTGTCCTGCACCCATATATAAATATATCAAAAATATCAAAAATGTCGAAAAAGTTTTGATTTGACTGTATATTCCCTAAATAAAAACTATACTAAAATCTATTCAAAATGCCTTTATTTCATACTAGGTGTACTTCAAATCCATTCAAATTTAATGACATATGTCTGAAGATTTACTGATATAAAATTATAATTAAATTTATTTTTTAAGTATTTCTTTATTGCACAATGCATTTTTTTTAATATTATGCCTAAAACGTGTTTTAATATCACTATTAATAAGGATTGTGTTATCTTTGTATAAAATCAGTCTTTAAATGTGAGATATTTAAAGTGTTATTACTTGCAATAGTTCCACTACTTCAGCACTACTTCTGCACAATTAAAGTGCATTAAGTACAAAATTAGTTGTTCCAATTTAGCAGACTTTAAGTATACCAGAAGTACAATTGCAGGGTATTTTTATTTAGCACATAAATATGTAAATATATTTGTAGTACACTCAGCACAAAATAAATGCATTTTAAATACATTTTAGTATATTTTGCCCTATATCAAGAGTGATATGTATATCTATATATGTTATCTATTATGTATTATTATCACATACATACATCCTCTGGAAATATGAAGAATTGAATTTATAACAAAGTGTAAAATACCCATAGGATAATTTGTATATAAATACTGTACATATATTAATTATACATCTATATAATAATCTTTTTACAATATTATGTTATTATATGTTACAAAATATATATGTTTACAATATATATTTAATTTATATATGAAAGTTTATGAAAACAACTTGTAGCCTATACCAAAATTCTGTATGTATATTAATATTTCTTAAATTTTAACATTAATATTTTGGATATATATATATATATATATATATATATACACACACACACACACACACACATGCATACCATTTATGCTTTCAAATATCTTAAACATAAATGTGCTTCTTTCATATGTACATATTGAAGGAAAACATACAATGATTCTGGGAAATATTTCTGTTTGTGTATGCCGGAACTACAGAGCCCCGGACATGACATGCGGGAAAAAAATAGTAGGCTAAATCGTGCACACAATTTACTATTTTGTTCCCTCGATTTATAAATCATGCACACGATGTAATTTTTTTTCTTGCATGTCATGTGCGGGGCTCCGTACAGAACAGCTTCAATTGGGTAAAAATAAAAAATACTGTGAATTTCAGTTATGGCATATAAGGGACACTTAGTTTCAGAATTCACAGACATAACGTCATTTCAGAGACATTAACATCTTTGAACGTCTCCAAATTAAAGGTGAAGTTTGCCATTAAATGGAACTGCAAAAATAATCATGCCTCAAACTCACAGTTGGTTGAGCCGGTGTTGCCGGTTCGGGCTGGTCGGAATATTCATACAAACAGACCAATTTTTAGATAGCGTCACAGTGTTGGCACTTTTCATGGGACTAAACCGGTCTTATGTATAGTTGTCTCTACATATTCAAGCTACGATGGGATATGATTTCAATATTACACACATCTTTGAGTATACTAATGTTGTACATGGGCTACAGCATTATTCAAGCCTGTTTGATAAGACATTAATTGAATAAACATAATGTTTTGGAGCAAAGCATGTTGTAATGAGTTCTGGTATTTATTGAATCCTTTACCAGTGTGGCTAATCTTTCAAAGACGTTTCTGAGACTGACAGCTTTGAAAAGTAAACTGTACTTGTTGCTGGAGCAGTTACAACTTCACACTGCTCAATCTAAAGGGAAACATAAAGGTATAATTTTTTTACACTGAAATGTTAATTTGTGTCGTTTTGCCTAATGAATGCAAATGACTTCTTTGAGGGAAATAACCTTGAAAATATTAATTAGAAACCTCACATTCATTGTACTGCTTCTTACAAGCTCTTTAATTAGGGAGCTTTTATCGTTTGATCGCAATGATAATTAGATTTCTTAAATTTCAAGGTTTGTTTACTTGTAAGATAACAGAATATAGAATCAAGGGATTCAAAGTTTCATTGATATCTTTCTCTCAGAAACCCTATGGCATTGTAACAAAAAAGAACAAAACTTTTCCCAGTTCTGACACAAATAGTATATTCATCTGAAAATGTTCTCTTTAAAAACCTACATCTGATTTAATTTGTCTAAGGGAAACAAAGTAACAGTGCTCATATTAAAAGTTTGTAACATGATGCAGATTGCATGCAATAGCATATCATAAAGAGTGAAAATTATATGCATATTATGGTTGCAAAAAATAATTGAGAGATTAATTATTAATTAAACCATACATTTCTGCAGTCATATGATGAGGATCTTTCTCTAGGTTAACCAGGCTGTTAACACTGAGCATTCTAGCGTGGACGAGCAGTAAATCGTGTCTGACAGAGGCCGATGTAATCCGGGCCTCTACCACGTCACCTATTGTCTGAGAGCATTGGGCCCTTCAGGGGCTGGACGTCCCTTACTCACCCGCGCAGTTCTGTCAGCGTGCCAACTGTGCCATTAGCATGGGCGGCTTCTATGATACTTCCTATTAAACTGATGAATAAACTTAACATAGCACACATTTTTGCACTAATTTTGGGAAGAAATATTGTGCATAGAAATGTAAATGTATTTGGACACTTTCTCTGCTAGGACACTCACTTACTTCCCTGATGGTTTGTGGTTGCCAAAATGTTTCAGACAAATGAAACAAGTTCTTAGAAAACCTCTAGCATCAGTTGTTTGCAGATGCCACTAGGTTTGGTATTTAGTTATCTAATGCAATGGAATTCATACTTTTTTAAGTGTGGCTTAAATGAGCAGATAGATTGTGGAGCCAATGTAGAATTTGAAGCAGCTTGAAATGTCTGCAAGTGTTGTGCTTTTAAAAGCTTTTTGACGTGCCTCATACTGTATACTTACTGTTGTAGTCTTAGTTATTGGTTTTGCAACCCTGACCAATCAAACTAAAAACATTGGTGAAGAACCATTTTCACTCAGAAATAGCTAGTTAATTTCACAATTAATTACAAAGAAACAGCAAGTAACACATTGAATTAAACATGAAATGTTGAAGTAAAAAAACTGAAAAGTTTACATTATTATAAGTAAAGTTTCCAAAATGGGGTTTTCACAACAATTCCATAGAGGAACCATGTTTGGTTCCCCAATGAACCTTTCATGGAACAGTTCTTAAAAGAACCACTTGTTCTTAGTGTGAAGAACATTTTAAAAACCTAAATAACTCCTTTTCACTATAAAGAACCTTTTATGCAATCAAAAGATGCCATGGATGTTAAAAGTTCTTCATTGAACCATCAATGCCAATAAAGAACAATTTATTTTTAAGAATGTACTCTAGTAATCTTTATTTACAACTTTAGAAAATATTTTTTGGTTAAACTTTATTTCAGTGGTCCACTTTAAACGTTCTACGAACTATTAGTAACTTAGTAACTTTAGTAACTTTGCAACTACCTCTCATTAGAGTATTAGTAGACTGTTCGCAACCCTGACCAAAAAAAAAAAAAAAAAAAAAAAAAATGGTGTAGAAACCATTGACGTAGTTGCAAAATTACTTGTAGTTAGTAAAATGTTTTGAAATGCCTTCAAGTGTTGTGTTTTTAATGATTTTTTTTTTTACATGCATCATACTGTGTGCTTACTGACCTTGTCTTAGTTATTGTTTTTGCAACCCTGACCAATCAAACAAAAAACAAAAAAATTGGTGTAGAAATTGGTGTAGTTGCAAAGTTACTTGTAGTTAGTCACATGTTTTGAAATGCCTGTTGTGCTTTTAAATGCTTTTTTTGTGTGTGTGTGTGTGTCTCATGTATGCTTATTGTCGTTGTCTTAGTTATTGTTTTTGCAACCCTGACCAATCAAACTAAAAAAAAAATTGGTGTAGAAACCATTGACATGCACTTGCAAGGTTACTTGTAGTTAGTAAAATGTCTTGAAATGTCTGCAAGTGTTGTGTTTTTAATTATTTTTTTTACATGCATCATAATGTGTGCTTACTGACGTTGTCTTAGTTATTGTTTTTGCAACCCTGACCAATCAAACTAAAAAAAAAATTGGTGTAGAAACCATTGACATGCACTTGCAAGGTTACTTGTAGTTAGTAAAATGTCTTGAAATGTCTGCAAGTGTTGTGTTTTTAATTATTTTTTTTACATGCATCATAATGTGTGCTTACTGACGTTGTCTTAGTTATTGTTTTTGCAACCCTGACCAATCAAACAAAAAAAAAATTGGTGTAGTTGCAAAGTTACTTGTAGTTAGTAAAATGTCTTGAAATGTCTGCAAATGTTGTGCTTTTAAATGCTTTTTTTGATGTACCTCATACTGTAGTTTTAAAGTTACTTGTAGGTTAGTAAAATGTCTGCAAGTGTTGTGCTTTTAAAAGCTTTTTTGACGTGCCTCATACTATATACTTACTGTCGCTGTCTAAGTTATTGTTTTTGCAACCCTGACCAAACTAAAGAAAATGGTGTAGAAACCATTGACATGTAGTTAGTTATTTGTAGTTAGTAAAATGTCTTGAAATGTCTGCAAGTGTTGTGTTTTTAATGATTTTTTTACATGCATCATACTGTGTGCTTATTGACGTTGTCTTAGTTATTGTTTTTGCAACCCTGACCAATCAAAAAAAAAAAAAAAAAGGTGTAGAAATTAGTGTAGTTGCAAAGTTACTTGTAGTTAGTAAAATGTTTTGAAATGCCTGTTGTGCTTTTAAATGCTTTTTTTTTGTGTCTCATACTGTATGCTTATTGTCGTTGTCTTAGTTATTGTTTTTGCAACCCTGACCAATCAAACTAAAAAACAATTGGTGTAGAAACCATTGACATGCAATTGCAAGGTTACTTGTACAGTAGTTAGTAAAATGTCTGCAAATGTGTCTTAAATGCTTTTTCGGTGTGCCTCATACTGTAATTGCAAAGTTACTTGTAGTTAGTGAAATGTCTCAAGGGGATCATCAAAATAAAGTGTTACCTCTTTATTTACAGTGTATGCAGCTATGTGTATTTTTTCTGGGAACAGGGGCCGTGCCAGGAATAACACAAGTGTGGCTGCTGTAAAAAGCCTCAACAATGAATCGGCTGCTCTGGCGTCTGCCCACAGAGACTGTACCACCGTCCAGGTCCTGGGACCGTCAGCAGGATGATGGCGGGAGGGTTGGAGTGTGTGTATGAAGGGGGTCCTGCTGTTTGGGTTTCCTTCTCCGAGCAGCAGTGAGTAAATGAGACCCCCCGCCACTCTACATCCCCGTAACGGCCACATCATCCCTTTCTCTGCCCCCTCCCGTCCCCACGCCTCCGAAACTCTTCCCTCTCCCCTCCGCTCACACACTGAGACATTTTTCCACATTGGCCGGATTAGGAACACTTTCACTTAGATCTATGTGGTCGCCCCCACAGACAAAGAAACACTTGGAGACAGGATTAGTAGGATTAAAAAGGATTCACATATGTCCAGTTCAAGCAATTGGTATTCAAAGCTTTACACTTTCAAATGCCACCAAGAGAGAGTAAAGCAGTCCCGAGCTTTTCTTTGCATTGCAGCACCTTTATGAGAAACGATTCCCTTTCAACTTCCTCTATGGTGCGGTGAATTCATGTTTTCACTCTTTTTATGCGGGGATTTTATTGCTGTGGAAAACCAGTGAGACTACGAGAGGGAAGACACAACTTCTATTTCAAAATACTGTGGGAGAGTCTTCATCTCACATATTTTCTTTCATTTTGATTATGTTCTGATGATTACCCTGTAATTTAAATTTTTAGTACACAGAAATGTTAATTGTTTTTATAATTATGAGACTTTATACATATGTATATCACACAAAACTTAATCTGCATTTATTCTGCAAACAAATTTACATTCTCACTTTTCTTCATTTATTTGTTTCATATCAGACTCCTTTAGAATTGAAACTATAATGAAGAGACACTGTGACAGTATAGCAGATATAATCACAGTGTCATTCAAACATGTCTGTATATCATCTGCTAATGAAAAGATTATTTATATATTGTAAAGATAAACATATTTAATATTTGTCTTACCAATGTATATATTTGCGCTGTTTGTAGTGCATAGTCTAAAGATAATAAGCATATTTCAGTAAGTGAGCATAAATCAGTATCAGCACTTTTTCATAAAATAATTAAATATGTCAGACAGCATTTACTGATTATCCACGGTAGAATGATCAGTGTTAAATATATATATATCTGTATGTTGGGTCATCAACAATTTATATTAACTTGAGGCCAATATTGATTCTGTAGTTACTACTAAATACATATCTGAACATATTGTCTGCTTTTTTGCTACATAAAAATGTTGCAGAATTTTGTCAAAGATAATTGGCTAAATGAGGCTTAAAGGTAAGCAAGTGTTAAATTTAGAACATACAGTTTTCATTCAGTTCAGGTGATTATAATTAATATTAATTGTTTTTATAGAATAGTAACTAATTTTATTATTTTCAAACTTGACTTTGTTTCTTTATTGTAAAGAAATATAATTGCCCAGACATACCAATGCAATTTTAGTTAGTTTACACCAGGGAATCAGGTTAAAAAATTGATGAACTAATTATGAAATTAACAAAATACATGCTACATTTAAAAGAATAACTGTATGCATTCAGGGCAAAATGTAGTCCAGAAGGTTGATCTAAATTTATGCACGTTTGATTTCAGAGCTACACACGCATGTTTGTAACAATTTTCCAGTTTACAGAATTTCAAATCAATTTTCTTGATTTATTCCAAGTTGTCAAAAACTGTAAGTTTGGCAGAACTCTGATTCTTCTTCAGATTTAAGCAATTAAATTAAAGGTTTCAGTTTTAGGGGCCTGAAATTTTTTTTGACAGTATGTGGGCCTAAAATAATAGCCCTGCACAAGAAAGCATTTAATGTTTAAACCAAAGTAATTATAATAAGCATCCTATTATATATCATATATATCTTAGGATCATTAATCTGATTGGCTAATATGATTTTAGATTAACGAAAGTGATCAAATATTACCAATACACATACAGGATGTATATTTTGTGATTGCATACATAATGTGTGTCGTGAAATGAATGATGCAAGGTGCGTTGCGACTGACCCGGCATCGTTTCTTAAGTGTGGAGAAGTATTCGCAAAGTTTCGGAGGCTCCTGGGCTGAAGTGTCCCCCCATGGTGTCGTTACAATGAATATGAATAGATGCTCCTTTGGTCAATGGGACAGTCAAAGCACACCGCTCCAGATAATGGGGACGTCATCCTAACAAGACCGTTATGAATAGAGGGGCTCCTTTTGTTTGGCTCCTCTCGAGCAGCGCTATAAATACGGAGCCCTGTGATGAGCAGCCACAGAGCAAGAGGTGCATCACCGAGCGAAATCAAACCAGGCGACACGGCCTCGGTCTACAGAGAGAGAGAGAGAGAGAGAGAAGAGAGAGAAGAGAGAAGAGAAGAGAGAGGCTCCGGTGGGATAAATCAGGTGATCAAGCAGGAGTGACTTGAAATAAAAACAAGACAAGAGAAAGAGACAACCTCCTACCCAAGCGCAGCCATAAAATGAATTCGGACTCCAGCTCCAGCAGAGCTTCCTCTCCAGACATGGACGGGATGTACCTCCGCGATCACCACCATCCACAAGACGGACGCCTGAACTCCGTGTCCTCCACGCAGAACGAGCTGCTCCAGAAGATGACGAGCGAGCACTTGTCCAAAACGCCCTCGGGCAGCAAGTACAAACTCAAGAAGCAGGTGACCGAGCAGGAGATCCAGCAGCTGCGCCTGAAGATCAACGGCAGGGAGCGCAAGCGCATGCACGACTTGAACCTGGCGATGGACGGGCTCCGAGAGGTCATGCCGTACGCGCACGGGCCGTCCGTGAGGAAGCTGTCCAAGATCGCCACGCTTCTGCTGGCCAGAAACTACATCCTGATGCTGACCAGCTCCCTGGACGAGATGAAGCGGCTGGTGGGCGAGATTTACGGCGGCCACCACTCGGCGTTTCACTGCGGGACGGTGAGCCACGGCGCTGCGCACTCGGCGAGCACGGCGCACCAGGTGCATCACCCGCTCCTCGGGAGCGCGCTGACCTCGTCCACCTCCTCGACGCTGTCGACCACTTTACCCGGACTTACTTCCATCAGGGCGCCGCACTCGTTGATGAAGAGCACCCCAACACCACCTCTGCAGCTCGGGGGCACTTTTCAGCACTGGGCGGGCCTGCCGTGCCCCTGCACTATTTGCCAGGTGCCGCCACCTCCCCACCTCCCCATCACTTCGACAGGACTGACGAGGCTTTCCACAGAAAACAAGGACGTGATGAAGTGAACGTGTACATTGTGAATGGACTGGACTTTGCATGATCTGTCTGTCTGTCTGTTTGTTTGTTTGTTTGTTGGTTGGTTTGTTTTAGCCCTTACAAATTCACTACTTCGTCCTTGTAACAAGGATCTCATCGATTGCTTTGTAAGGTAACTACTTTACAGTTATGGAGTATGTGCTGCATAACGCACTGTAAATAACGTCAGGGCCGCGCGAGGCTCGTGTACATTCACTGTAAATGAGAGTAAATCGTTCTATTCGCGGTGGAATCTATGTGTTTGAAGTTGCCCTGGAAACGCGAGCACTCCCCTTGCGCGAGTTTACCTCGGTAACCACATTTGTCTGCCAAAAAGATCATTTTACTAATTGATACTACATTAATGTGGGGTCTCCTTATGTGCAAATCTATATGCGCAAAATGTGGGTATCGTGGTAAACTTGCGTAAGGCTACCTGTTGATCATGTGATGTGGGGGAGTCGCGTGCATGTATCTTTTTGCAAAGGGCATGAAAAGACGAAACCCACATGTTCCTTGTAACAAGGATTGTGAAATGGCATTTCAGATGAAAACTGTACGACTATGGATTTAGTTCGCACTAGAGTGTTATTATGATTATGTTATTCCTCCATTGTCTGCCTGAGTAATAGCTGAACCTTCAGTCGTGTTATTTCTGTGTCGTATCTTTATTTGAAATTCTTCAGCATGGCATCAACCTGTGAGCATGATCTTTTTTCCTGGGAAAGTTTTGTTATTCCAGAGAGATTGCCGTGGTGTTTATTTTTGTACATTCTTGTTGACAAATGAGATATTTATTATTGCCCAGTGTTCCTGGATGACATTTCAATAAAACGTTGCTGTAAAAAAAGAAAGAAAAGATCTGTTTTGTTTTGTATATTTTGTAACATGTTGTGCATATTAAATGCATTGTGCTTTATATAGTTATTACACCTGCAATTGAAAGGAAAAATGCTCACACATCAAAAATTATTACAGAATATGGAGACAATTATCTGTTTGTAATATAAAAAAGTTCATTTAATATAGCTACAATCAAATATTTTACACACTTAAAAAAATTGTTCCAAAACATAATTCGTCACAGACAGAAATCATCGCTTTCTCCACTCAACATAAATACGCTTGAGAGAAATTAATTCATATATATATATATATATATATATATATATATATATATATATATATATATATATATATATATATATATGAGACATGAAGAATGAAACAAAGAAAGAAAATAAAAAAGATGGAATGTCCTTAAACATTAATTTGTGCATGCCATAAAACATGAAGTTAAAAGCGTATGAACTGATCAATGTAACTGAAAATATCAACAAAAATACTGTTTCAATGCAACAAAAATATCAACACAGCAAAATTAATTTTATGAGAAAATCTTATTCACTAGTATAATGATTAAAAAACGAGTAACCTACGTAAAATTGGCTAGAATGTTACATCGATTAGTCTAATAATAACAACAGTTTAAAATAAAATAACATATTATTATCATTATTATTATTAGCCTATTATTATTAATAATACTAAACAGTTCCAATTTATATTTTTATTGTAAAGGACACAATGCTGTATTTGGTTAATCTATTCTGGGATTTTTTTTAAATACGAAAATTGCTGAAGAAAATATATTAGCCTATCTTATTTATTATGGATGGCATCCTTAAAAATAATAGAATATTTCCTTCAGTATATATCAGCGGGAGAAGTAAATGATAAAACTGGACACATTTGAAACACAAAGGCAGTCCCTCGGGTCCTTTCACAGACTCCGCGCAGATCAGATAGGCAGCAGCTGAATGTATGTTTGTAGAGATTACAAGTTAATTGTTCATAGGGGAATGGGAGAAGAAAACATCAGAGAGAGAGAGCGGATTACAGGACCCTAAATGCAGAAGATTAGATATTCAGGACTCTATTCTTGCGGGATGTAAATGAGGCGAAGGATTAAAACGCTCTTTGTAACTAACTCGTTGAGGGGCTCAAGTCTCCTTTTAGACAAGTAACAAGAAGAGCCCGGGCGAGAATGGTGAGCTAGTTTTACACTTTGTTTTTAGGGACTACAAACAGTGTATGAACACTGGCCACGACTCGAGCCAGATGGAAGGAGAGCAGCAGCTCGCGTCGGGACAAACGCTTGAGAAACGCCGCGTTGGCAATCGGCATTTGCGTAATTGGATTCGTTCTACTGTGCAAAGCATTCATATTTATCCACTGATTTTCAGAATCAGCGAATTCGTATTTGTCGTCAAAGTTAAGGAACTGGGCGACAAACTGGGTTGATCACGCTTTACAGTGTTCGTGTTAAAATAAGTTTGAATTTCCAGAAGAAAATAGCAATGCTTGAATGGCAAAAGTTTAGGTTTTTGGTTAGATTTATGTACATTTTATATATTTCTCAGCATAATAATCACTTTATAGATGATAAAATAAATCTATAAATGGGAAAAAAGACCAATCATAATTCAGTAGCTTATAGAAATAAAGAAAGAAGGCCATCGGCGATTCATCATGCGTTTCCATTCAAACAGTTGAGGCTATACAAGTCAAAGTATTTAAAATAATTATAATAATAATAAAAAAAAAACCATTAAATGTAAAAAGTTTACATTTTACAAAGCCTTTAAACAGACAGTAAAACCTTCACATAAGAGTGAAATTTTTATCACGAGTGGAGCTTACAGCTGCAGTCCGGAATTTCTGCCTCTTTGTCGCCATCTCTGTTTGAAACCTGCAATTGCAGTCATATGCGGAATTATTATCGTTATGTGCGTTGTGCATCGGCACGGTTTCTCAGCGGATGAATCTACACTGTAAAAAATTACCGTGATTTTAACAGTAAAAGACTGTAAAAATGCTGCGGTGAAAAACTGTTAATTGGTTTACAGAAAGTTTCCGTACTATATACGGTGAATAACTGTAATAGATCTAACGGTACATTTAATGTAATTTTACGGTAAAATACCGTTAAATTCACAGTTTTTGAAAGTGAAAAATAACAATTCATTGTAAAATTTACAGTGAAAAACCGTAAATTGACATTCCCACAATTCCCTGCTTGACACTTCACATTTGATATATTTTTGTTGAAATAACTCTGTTTCTTCTTAGTTTTTCTCATTTTTTTCTAATCAGTTATGTACATTAGGGTTTTATGTTACTTCTAATGTTGTTAAATTAATGTTTATTGCATTTTTAAAATTTCATGCATGTTACCATGATGGTGTTTAGTGTGTGTGTGAATGACACTGTGTGCACCTTCTATATATTAGTATTGTCCTCCTCAGCTTGTGGAAAAGCTGCTTGTGATGAACTTTGATTCATCATGTGACTCTCATCACCACTGGGTTTGGTGACTGTCAGTGTATTATAAAGGTACAAAACAGATATTAGTACTTCATTAGGTTGGTAAATTAACATTATATCAGTTAATGAAATATGTTATTTTACCGTAAATTTTACTGGGATTTTTTTTACAGTGTACTGAAATCCAATGTTAAATATACATATTTAAAATGTAAAATGCACATGTAACTCCGTAAGTATGTTTACGGTTTGATGTCATTTTTACAGTATTGTTCTGGTAACCACAGCTGCCGATATTTTTCCGTAGAAACAACAGGATTTTTTTTACAGTGTAATGTTTGCTGTTAGTCACCGCACCGGTGTGGATACTGTACTTCAGAATCACAGATTCTACGACTTGAAAGTATGACCAAAATAAGAATTTTCACTGGAAAATATAATCAAGTAAAACATGAAAACATAAAAAAGTAAGTAACATGTCTGCCACATTTGTTCTGACCAACTGAAAAAAAAGCATTAAATCGTGCTGCCAATGGTGATTAAATCTAACAATCACTTAGCTCGGATCACGCCAAACTGTACAAATTATTATTACTATAATACTTTGTTCTCAAATTGTTAATCAACATCAACATTGCGTGACTATGTGTATTTAGTGTGTATTAGCGTTACCTGTAGATTTCAATTTCTGTAGCCACTCTGCAGTCCAAATTCTTTTGCTTTTGACAATGATTGTCATTTGGATCTTTCTGGATTACAATCCGCCGTCAAAATGATAAATTTAATTATTTCAGCTGCTGTGAGAAAAGGCTATAAATGATCCGCTACCAGCAGCATCCTCACATGATAAGGCCGACTAGCTGGGACTCCTTCTTTATGTAAACAGACATGACGTAATGACGCAAAGACGAATGGCAACATGCTTGAATATCCCGCGGAAATCCACCAGTATCGCTCTTATTATAAAACATTATTACAAGCTTACCGTTGTGAATTGAGTTAAGGTAAGATGATAGTTTTGAACACTGACTGGTTATGTACTTGCTCAAAAATTGATTTTGGATCATTTTTAACCAAAAAAAGTTACAGACTGCAGCTTTAACGACGATCTTTTTAAAGTTGAATTCGTAAGTGTAGTTACATCATTTGGTGATTCAACCAAAGTTTAATAAAAATGTTAGTGATGCTCCAGGCAATGCTTGTTGTTACAGTGCTATAAGGTTTTGGGTGGTTTCCAGGGCGTTACTTAGTGGTTGCTGTGGTGGAAATAGCCCATCCCAAATGTCTCTGTGATATTCTGGTCTCAAGATATGGCTATAGGATTCATTTTAATCACCCACCACATAAGACATCAATGAAGTCGGCAAGAAACAGAAGAGTTTATTCTTCCGATTGTGAAGACCTTATGTGCCAGAGAAACACCATCTTTATAATATTGTCTTTGAACTTCCATTTTTGCGGTAGCTCTGTATATTTCTATGGCATGGCTGTTAAAGAATAACTAACTGGTGAAGTGGATTTACTTGTTGTAGAGTTAATGAAAGTTATCATGAGCACTGTAAAGTTTCAAGTAGATGTGTTATCAAATGTCAGTAGACCGGGAAGATAAGTAAGATCACTGCGGAAAGATAAACCGGAAGACAAAAGACAACGAGCAGTGCTGAAAAGGGGGCGGGGCTAGTAAAAACGGCTGAGGGGGAAAAATATAGGGCGGAGCTTGATTTTGTCCACGGGGAATTGATTGTTGATGGTTATTGTTTGCTATTGGTTTGCTATTGGTATTGATTGACAGTTTGTCCCGCCCACACGCCAGTAAACACGTCATCAGAGAAGAGATGAATTTTAAAAAATAATGATGTGCACAGATAAATCATTTATAATAATAAATACTGAAAATAATATGGCGACTTTAATGTCTGTATAGTGCAAACGGTGTGTAAGCTATGTGGCAAAGTTTAATACTTAGATGGCTTGACTATATTATGGTCTGTCTATTCTTGCTTCTTGTTTTGTGTTCCAGAAAGTGCCTGAGCTGCAGGCCAGCAAAATGGAAAGCAGCATGCGGTATACAATCGTGCGCTTCTGGAGTCAGAATCTGTCATTTGTCAAAGTCTGTGTTTATGTGTTATGTCTTCCAAAAAAGCATCTGTGAGACCGCCGATGTAGCCAATGTGAGCTCTGTGCAAAGCAATTCTCACACACTCACTCGAAAGGAAATTAAACGCCTCATGGTATTTTTCGCTCCATGCCTCTCCCTTTGTTTCCTTTAATTACAGTTTGGTGGTTAATAAACTCCTTTCCTGCTGGTGCTTCATTAACCATTCTGATTGTTATGATAACATGTTTGTTTGCAGTTTCTTTTTACAAAGTTGAGGTAGTTTTCTATGCCGCATGTTTCCAGGTTAGCAATGGTCGGGTTAACTAAACTCACCTCAGCTGCACATTTTGAATTAAAATCTCTCCAAATCAGAGGTTTGTATTAAATGGCCTTAACTATATGTGCTTAACCATGTGATACAATTATCTACGTACGTATGTTGGTGCATTTTAATATTTAAAGTATGTGCATTAATTTACATTACACTGTTAACTTCAGCCGTACCCCAAAAACTATAATCTTATAATCCTAACCACAACTCTAGCCTTTCTCCTGAACCTAAACATACCTCAGAAATTTTCCAGATCAACATGTTACACAGTTACTAATATAATGAGTCACACAGTCACGGCTATGGAAGCTTGTTTCTGCCACTGAATAAAAAATAAAAAATTTAATTGAGACTTATCTCACAATTCTTAAAATTGCATGTTTACGTCTCACAGTTCTGAATTTTTTCTCAGAATTGCATGATATAAACTTGCAATTGTGAGAAATAAAATCAGAATTGTGTGTTATAAAGTCAGAATTGTGTGATATAAAGTCAGAATTGCGTGATATAAAGTCAGAATTGAGTGATATAAATTCAGAATTGTGTGATATAAAGTCAGAATTGTGTGATATAAAGTCAGAATTGCGTGATATAAAGTCAGAATTGTGTGATATAAAGTCAGAATTGCGAGATATAAAGTCAGAATTCCGTGATATAAAGTCAGAATTGAGTGATATAAAGTCAGAATTGCGTGATATAAAGTCAGAATTGTGTGATATAAAGTCAGAATTGCGAGATATAAAGTCAGAATTGAGTGATATAAAGTCAGAATTGTGCAATATAAAGTCAGAATTGTGTGATATAAAGTCAGAATTGTGTGATATAAAGTCAGAATTGAGTGATATAAAGTCAGAATTGCATGATAAAGTCAGAATTGAGAAATATAAAGTCAGAATTGTGTAATATAAAGTCAGAATTGAGTGATATAAAGTCAGAATTGAGTGATATAAAGTCAGAATTGAGTGATATAAAGTCAGAATTGCATGATAAAGTCAGAATTGAGAAATATAAAGTCAGAATTGTGTAATATAAAATCAGAATTGTGTGTTATAAAGTCAGAATTGCGTGATATAAAGTCAGAATTGCGTGATATAAAGTCAGAATTGAGTGATATAAATTCAGAATTGTGTGATATAAAGTCAGAATTGTGTGATATAAAGTCAGAATTGCGTGATATAAAGTCAGAATTGAGTGATATAAATTCAGAATTGTGTGATATAAAGTCAGAATTGTGTGATATAAAGTCAGAATTGCGTGATATAAAGTCAGAATTCCGTGATATAAAGTCAGAATTGAGTGATATAAAGTCAGAATTGTGTGATATAAAGTCAGAATTGCGAGATATAAAGTCAGAATTGAGTGATATAAAGTCAGAATTGTGCAATATAAAGTCAGAATCGTGTGATATAAAGTCAGAATTGCGAGATATAAAGTCAGAATTGTGTGATATAAAGTCAGAATTGCATGATAAAGTCAGAATTGAGAAATATAAAGTCAGAATTGTGTAATATAAAGTCAGAATTGTGTGATATAAAGTCAGAATTGAGTGATATAAAGTCAGAATTGCATGATAAAGTCAGAATTGAGAAATATAAAGTCAGAATTGTGTAATATAAAGTCAGAATTGTGTGATATAAAGTCAGAATTGAGTGATATAAAGTCAGAATTGCATGATAAAGTCAGAATTGAGAAATATAAAGTCAGAATTGAGTGATATAAAGTCAGAATTGCGTGATACAAAGTCAGAATTGAGAAATATAAAGTCAGAATTGAGAAATATAAAGTCAGAATTGTGTAATATAAAGTCAGAATTGAGAAATATAAAGTCAGAATTGAGAAATATAAAGTCAGAATTGTGTAATATAAAGTCAGAATTGCGTGATATAAAGTGAGAATTGCAAGATATAAGCTTGCAATTGTAAAAAATTGTCAGAATTGTGAGAAATTTATTTGTATTTCTCAAAATTGTGATTTTATATCTCACAATTCTGACTTTATAACTCGCAATTGCGAGTTTATATCGCGCAGTTCTGAGAAAATAAGTCAGAATTGTGACATAAAAAGTCGCAATTATCTTGTTTTATGTTTTATTCAGTGGTGGAAACAAACTTCCATACACAGCCACCTAAAATAAAGTGTGACCAAAGATTTTAACTCAGACTTGACCTGTTGAAAAATCCTTGCACCCATTTGCTTAACTTGTGATTTGCAATATACAGTTTCTGTAGCACAAACGCAGCTAGCGAAGAAGGCAGCAGATTGCCAGCCATAAACTCGGAGGGGTCAAGCGGGGTTGGAAGAGACTCCCATGCTCCCGGGTAATTTCCCTGCGGCCGCTGTCGAAAAGACAGCTACGCTAAGTGGAGGCCTTTCTTTTCACACATGACAAATGGGTAGTCCTCGTCAGTGGACACACCTGTTACTGGAAACACTTGAGATTTTACACTTTCGAGAGTGGCCTTATTACCATCCGACCGCTCAAAGGTCCTGAACAATGGACGCGGACGCTAACAATGCTCCGGGCCCAGGGCTAAAGAGAGTCCCGTCAAAGCCAGGCTTGTGCCGGGCAACACCGGGGGCTGCAATTGAAAATAAATTTCAGTTGAATAAGGGCATGGGGCACATCGGAGGAACCCGCAAGCTTCGGCTAGAACAAAAGCAGTTGTGGGGATAAGTTATTGACTCTGCTGACAGGATGAATGCAGTTCATTATGCCTGCCAGTTACTCCAGTCCATGTCCTGGGCTGAATTAGGTGGCAGGTGCATGAGCCATTTTGCACTGCCCCCGGGGAATGCCTAAGGCCTGTCATCAGCTGATTTCATAGACAAATGTTTATCCCATACAGCCAAAACAGAAAGCATATTTCCATCATAAGAGCATTTTGCAACAGCCATTAGTGTCACCGCT
The DNA here is from genome assembly GCF_018812025.1 of Megalobrama amblycephala. Classification (NCBI taxonomy): domain Eukaryota; kingdom Metazoa; phylum Chordata; class Actinopteri; order Cypriniformes; family Xenocyprididae; genus Megalobrama; species Megalobrama amblycephala. The sequence continues at coordinate 35,074,318 of NC_063053.1, read as the reverse complement.
CATTTGCATGTTAATTGTGCAGTTAAAGCACCAATGTCCACATTTCCTATTGTTCACACTATGGCACACTGAAAACAAATTTGGTGTTGAAACAGTTTTCACTCAGATATTGCTAGTAAATACCACAATTACAAAGAAACGGCAAGAAACACATTTAATTTAAAAAGTGAAATTTTGAAGTATTGTAGTTTCTTGTAAAAAAACGTACTCCAATAAACTTCAGAAATAATTTTTGACTGCTAGTGTGCAGAAATCAGTCCACCGTTTCTATTGGCCCAGAGCAGCTTTATTAATTTAAAGTACTTTTGCATATCATATCACCCGAGAAATGTGTTTACAACACCGTCATTCTTCTGTTTATAGAGCAGAAACTTCAAGCAGAACGTCCTCATTTAAATTGTTAATTCTTCAGCGTTCATCCTGGAAGGACTTCATTGCGGATAACCAAATTACAAGCTAAACAGACTAAGCGGGAAAGCACAAACCCTGGAGCTAAATGACAGAGAAGCAGACCCTTTTTGTGTTAGTCAATCTACAACATCCAAGTCAGCATTTGGCATCCTTTTTTACTCTAAATACGACAACATAAAAGAGCGAGGCTCTCAGTTCTGTGCTCCGTAATGTTCTCCTACTGTGTCTGACAGATGGCGTTCACTAGTTGGCCATAAATGGCTGTCACTGAGTGTTTGTCTGTCTGCCAGTAGCCTATGGATAAGGGACTCCCTGGGAGAATGTTACTGCCCTGATATTGCCGAAAACGAAATGTCCTTGATTGTCAACCGCCAACGAGCCAGGTCCTCGTGCCACCCGGCCTTCTGGTCAGAGAGAGGGAGGTTTTAGGTGTGATCAGATGTGTGTTTATTTAAATTGTAGTCCGACACATGCTTGAAAGCTGCCGTGGCTAATGTATCACGAGGTGAACATGCTCTGTAAGATGTTGGGGTACATTGGGTCACCTGGGTTCACATTGTGTAAATGTTTTATTGAAGTTGCCTGAGCAAGTTAAAATAGTTGAATGTCTCCCAGTTGAATGTGCAGATACAGCTATATCTGTAAGCCAGTCGTACTGTAGGTGCCTTGAAAATGTTTCTCATTTGTGCTGTACAACTCATAAACTCCACAAATGATGGGACTTTGGGGCGGGAGTAACTGTACATCCAATCAGTGGCAGCTTGGGAAGCTGCAGTTCCTTTTGCTGCCACTAGTGGTGCAGAAATTACACATGCAACCTTTCCTGAGAATCCCCTGACTAGAGAATCAATGTAAACAGTAGCGATTTAAACTGTTCCAGAACTCACTGAGATTGGAAGGAGTGCTCTTTTTCTGAAATTAACAAAAATTGTTTATTTGAGAAGTTAATTGGAAGAGATTAGTGAGCCTGTGGAATGAATAAAGATATGATATATCAGTCTGATTCGACTCCAGTTCTCTGCATTTTGAATGGTCGTCATGAGTTGAGTATAAAGAACAGTATAAAATGCTGATGGACAAATTCAGCGCTATGTCATTTTTTGCATTACTTTTCAAATTGTTGGTTGACCAAATTGCATGGAAATCAGCTCCTCCCTTTTATTGTAATATTTGGGATAGATCAACATCATTTGCTCTGCTGTCTCTTCCTTCTCGCAAAATTCACATTTAACTACTCTGTGATGTATGTCTGAACCTTAATCTGGAAATTATGTTTTTTTTCTCTAATTTTTCGTCCTTCCATTCTACCTAATCCTACATTTCATTTCTTTGAACGTAATAAAACTACCTGTTCTATCGCCACTGTTTTTGCCATCTGCATTTAAAGGGGTCATGCCATGAGAAATCAAATTTGCCTTGATCTTTTGACATATAAGAGGTGTTTGTACCATCCTGTAAGTTTCAGAGCTTAAAACATCCTCCTCATTATAAACAAAGCATTTATTTAATCAAACTCCAAAAATAGCTTGGGCAAATACATTTGCATATGACTGCCTCCAGAGCATCGACGAATAGTTATACATCATCGCAACATAAGCCCCACCCACAGGCATTCGGCTGACATTATAATCACTGACGCTGTCTACGCTGATACAGTATACAGATGTGCGTTCAGTTTCTGAAACCATTATAATCACTGACGCTGTCTACACTGATACAGTATACAGATGTGCGTTCGGTTTCTGAAGCCATTATAATCACTGACGCGGTCTACGCTGATACAGTATACAGATGTGCGTTCGGTTTCTGAAGCCATTATAATCGCTGACGCTGTCTACACTGATGCAGTATGCAGATGTGTGTTCAGTTTATAATCACTGATGCTGTCTACGCTGATACAGTATACAGATGTGCGTTCGGTTTCTGAAGTCATTATAATCACTGACGCTGTCTACACTGATGCAGTATGCAGATGTGTGTTCAGTTTATAATCACTGACGCTGTCTACGCTGATACAGTATACAGATGTGCGTTCGGTTTCTGAAGCCATTATAATCACTGACGCTGTCTACGCTGATGCAGTATACAGATGTGCGTTCGGTTTCTGAAGCCATTATAATCACTGACGCTGTCTACGCTGATACAGTATACAGATGTGCGTTCGGTTTCTGAAGCCATTATAATCACTGACGCTGTCTACGCTGATACAGTATACAGATGTGCGTTTGGTTTCTGAAGCCATTATAATCACTGACGCTGTCTACGCTGATACAGTATACAGATGTGCGTTCGGTTTCTGAAGCCATTATAATCACTGACGCTGTCTACGCTGATACAGTATACAGATGTGCGTTCGGTTTCTGAAGTCATTATAATCACTGACGGCGTCTACGCTGATACAGTATACAGATGTGCGTTCGGTTTCTGAAACCATTACAATCACTGACGCCGTCTACGCTGATACAGTATACAGATGTGTGTTCGGTTTCTGAAGCCATTATAATCACTGACGATGTCTACGCTGATACAGTATACAGATGTGCGTTCGGTTTCTGAAGCCATTATAATCACTGACGCTGTCTACGCTGATACAGTATACAGATGTGTGTTCGGTTTCTGAAGTCATTATAATCACTGACGCCGTCTACGCTGATACAGTATACAGATGTGCGTTCGGTTTCTGAAACCATTACAATCACTGACGCCGTCTACGCTGATACAGTATACAGATGTGTGTTCGGTTTCTGAAGCCATTATAATCACTGACGATGTCTACGCTGATACAGTATACAGATGTGCGTTCGGTTTCTGAAGCCATTATAATCACTGACGCTGTCTACGCTGATACAGTATACAGATGTGTGTTCGGTTTCTGAAGTCATTATAATCACTGACGCCGTCTACGCTGATACAGTATACAGATGTGCGTTCGGTTTCTGAAGCCATTATAATCACTGACTCTGTCTACGCTGATACAGTATACAGATGTGCGTTCGGTTTCTGAAGCCATTATAATCACTGACGCTGTCTACGCTGATACAGTATACAGATGTGCGTTCGGTTTCTGAAGTCATTATAATCACTGACGCTGTCTACACTGATGCAGTATGCAGATGTGTGTTCAGTTTATAATCACTGACGCTGTCTACACTGATGCAGTATACAGATGTGCATTCGGTTTCTGAAGCCAATATAATCACTGACGCTGTCTACGCTGATACAGTATACAGATGTGTGTTCATTTTCTGAAGTCATTATAATCACTGATGCTGTCTACACTGATGCAGTATGCAGATGTGTGTTCAGTTTATAATCACTGACGCTGTCTACACTGATGCAGTATGCAGATGTGTGTTCAGTTTATAATCACTGACGCTGTCTACACTGATGCAGTATACAGATGTGCGTTCGGTTTCTGAAGCCATTATAATCACTGACGCTGTCTACGCTGATACAGTATACAGATGTGTGTTCAGTTTCTGAAGTCATTATAATCACTGACGCTGTCTACACTGATGCAGTATGCAGATGTGTGTTCAGTTTATAATCACTGACGCTGTCTACACTAATGCAGTATACAGATGTGCATTCGGTTTCTGAAGCCATTATAATCACTGACGCTGTCTACGCTGATACAGTATACAGATGTGTTCAGTTTCTGAAGCCATTATAATCACTGACGCTGTCTACACTGATGCAGTATGCAGATGTGTGTTCAGTTTATAATCACTGACGCTGTCTACACTGATGCAGTATACAGATGTGCGTTCAGTTTATAATCACTGACGCTGTCTACACTGATGCAGTATACAGATGTGCATTCGGTTTCTGAAGCCATTATAATCACTGACGCTGTCTACGCTGATACAGTATACAGATGTGCATTCGGTTTCTGAAGCCATTATAATCACTGACGCTGTCTACGCTGATACAGTATACAGATGTGTGTTCAGTTTCTGAAGCCATTATAATCACTGACGCTGTCTACACTGATGCAGTATGCAGATGTGTGTTCAGTTTATAATCACTGACGCTGTCTACACTGATGCAGTATACAGATGTGCTTTCAGTTTCTGAAGTCATTATAATCACTGACGCTGTCTACGCTGATACAGTATACAGATGTGTGTTCGGTTTCTGAAGCCATTATAATCACTGACGCTGTCTACGCTGATACAGTATACAGATGTGCGTTCGGTTTCTGAAGCCATTATAATCACTGACGCTGTCTACGCTGATACAGTATACAGATGTTCGTTCGGTTTCTGAAGCCATTATAATCACTGACGCTGTCTACGCTGATACAGTATACAGATGTGCGTTCAGTTTCTGAAGTCATTATAATCACTGACGCTGTCTACACTGATGCAGTATGCAGATGTGTGTTCAGTTTATAATCACTGACGCTGTCTACACTGATGCAGTATACAGATGTGCGTTCGGTTTCTGAATCCATTATAATCATTGACGCTGTCTACGCTGATACAGTATACAGATGTGCGTTCGGTTTCTGAAACCATTATAATGACTGACGCTGTCTACACTGATACAGTATACAGATGTGCGTTCGGTTTCTGAAGCCATTATAATCACTGACGCTGTCTACGCTGATACAGTATACAGATGTGCGTTCAGTTTCTGAAGTCATTATAATCACTGACGCTGTCTACACTGATGCAGTATGCAGATGTGTGTTCAGTTTATAATCACTGACGCTGTCTACACTGATGCAGTATACAGATGTGCGTTCGGTTTCTGAATCCATTATAATCACTGACGCTGTCTACGCTGATACAGTATACAGATGTGCGTTCGGTTTCTGAAACCATTATAATGACTGACGCTGTCTACACTGATACAGTATACAGATGTGCGTTCAGTTTCTGAAGTCATTATAATCACTGACGCCGTCTACGCTGATACAGTATACAGATGTGCGTTCAGTTTCTGAAGTCATTATAATCACTGACGCCGTCTACGCTGATACAGTATACAGATGTGCGTTCCGTTTCTGAAGTCATTATAATCACTGACGCCGTCTACGCTGATACAGTATACAGATGTGCGTTCGGTTTCTGAAACCATTAAAATCACTGACGCCGTCTACGCTGATACAGTATACAGATGTGCGTTCGGTTTCTGAAGCCATTATAATCACTGACGCCGTCTACGCTGATACAGTATACAGATGTGCGTTCGGTTTCTGAAGGCATTATAATCACTGACGCTGTCTACGCTGATACAGTATACAGATGTGCGTTCGGTTTCTGAAGCCATTATAATCACTGACGCTGTCTACGCTGATACAGTATACAGATGTGCGTTCGGTTTCTGAAGGCATTATAATCACTGACGCTGTCTACGCTGATACAGTATACAGATGTGCGTTCGGTTTCTGAAACCATTATAATCACTGACGCTGTCTACGCTGATACAGTATACAGATGTGCGTTCGGTTTCTGAAGTCATTATAATCACTGACGCCGTCTACGCTGATACAGTATACAGATGTGCGTTCGGTTTCTGAAGCCATTATAATCACTGACGCCGTCTACGCTGATACAGTATACAGATGTGCGTTCGGTTTCTGAAACCATTATAATCACTGACGCCGTCTACGCTGATACAGTATACAGATGTGCGTTCAGTTTCTGAAGTCATTATAATCACTGACGCTGTCTACGCTGATACAGTATACAGATGTGCGTTCAGTTTCTGAAGTCATTATAATCACTGACGCTGTCTACACTGATGCAGTATGCAGATGTGTGTTCAGTTTATAATCACTGACGCTGTCTACACTGATACAGTATACAGATGTGCGTTCAGTTTCTGAAGCCATTATAATCACTGAAGCTGTCTACGCTGATGCAGTATACAGATGTGCGTTCAGTTTCTGATGTACTCCAGGTGATTGAGTGTGTTGAAAACAGGACAAATGGAAGAGTGAAAGAACGTTCACTTTGACGCTGTCCAGTTTAAACAGATGTTTGCATCACTGTACAGACCATTTGTTACATGGTCATTATTTGCCATATAAGTGGGAGCTTTTAGAAAACTCTACTTTTTACTTCTGTTTATGATTTTTTTTTACTTCTAATAATGAATTTGACAAAGGCATGAGTGGTTATTACCACTCAGCAACTCAAAGTTATGGTAATTCCCACATGAGGTGAATGCACCATTAATTCTTTGTGGCACAGCTGACAGAAAGTTTGAAAGTACAGATAAAGCGAGATGTAAGATGTCTGTAGGCTGTAATATGTGTGCCAGCTCGTGTCTTGGCATAGGGAAGTATGGTAGTGCCCCTCACTGTAGGGGACAGTGTTCAACAAAATGATCTAGGCACACAATGAGTGTTGTAATAGACACAGCAGATTTCTTGTACTCATTTGTCAGGTTTACTCAGAATGAGATATTATCGACTTTACAAGACAGACAAAAATAAAATTTTTGTATACAATTAATTAAGTATACATATTGCATACTATGACACATTTAGAGACTTAAAACGAATGCATTGAACACAGGTTGCTAGCAGCGGTGGAATAATGTGAGATGATTCTCAATTAGGCAAGCGTATGGATTGCCTCTCCAGAGACGCATTATCTCAAACAAATCTGATTGAGCAAAATTGATACAGTTACTACTTAATCACACGCACAAAGGGGAGTGGTGTACGCTAATTAGGGGCACATCATGCAGCCTTTTGGTAAATGGCTGGCTGTCAGCTCTTGTCGGCCGCTGAGAGAGAAGCTAGTTAGCACTGGGATGGCTGAGACACTGACAGTTTGGCTGAACGAACGCTCCGCGCATGGCACGGGGTAAAGAATCAACGGATGCAGATGGTACAATTCAAGCTTATGCTCCAAGTGCTCATTATAGTGTGCTCAGAGTCATAGTATGCAGAGTATAACATGATCTGGACTGCTTCCTGAAAGGTTGATGATTCAGATGCTGTTAGTGGTGATCTATGAACTATTGCCACTGTGTCCTTGAGCACTTCACTACCGGTCAAAAGTTTGGAAGTTTGGAATATTTAGGATTTTTTAAGAAAGAGGTCTCCTCTGTTCACCAAGGTTGCATTTATGTGATCAAAAATACAAAAAACAATAAAAAAACAAAACAAAAAAACAGTAATATTGTGAAATATTATTATAATTTAAAATAAGTTTTCTATGTGAATATATTTTAAAATGTAATTTTAAAATATATTCAAATGTAAAAATGTAAATGTGATCAAAGCTGAATTTTCAGCATCATTACTCCAGTCTTCAGTGTCACATGATCCTTCAGAAATCATTCTAATATGATGATTTGCTGCTCAAGAAACATTTCTGATCATTATCAATGCTGAAAACAGTTGTGCTGCTTCATATTTTTGTGGAAACCTTGATACACTACCAATAAAAAGATATTGGTAACACTTTAGTATAGGGAACACATATAAACTATTAACTATGACTTTTCCCTCAATAAACTCCTAATTTACTGCTTAGTAATAGTTAGTAAGGTATAGTTGTTAAGTTTAGGTATTGGATAGGATTAAGAATGTAGAATAAGGTCATGCAGAATAAGGCATTAATATCTGCTTAATAAGTACTAATAAATAGCCAATATTCTTGTAATGTGCATGCTAATTAGCAACTAGTTAAAAGCAAGGATGCAAAAAAGGGACCGTAAAGACATTTATATGTTTCTATTTTAAATACATTTTTAACTTATTGGGGGGTCAAAGGATCACAAAATTTAGTGTAAATTTTAATATAAAATATTATATACTTCATGCCACAAGTCAAAGGCTTGGCCTTTATTTGAGGATTGCCGGAGCTATGTGAGGTTTGGCAGCTCAGTGAATCTGGCCGTGTGCCAGCAGAAATCAGTCACACTAGGTGAATCTGAATAGCATTTAAATGTAAACGACAGACGGTTTCTAGTGAAAACAAACCTACAATGACTTGAGAGATGCCTGTTTTACTTCTTATACACACTTTCTAAAGATATTATAATGTCAATTAATCAATGAAGCACACAAAGAAAATATTTAGTAATTTACTGGAAATTGCTTTATTTACCTTATAATAAACACAAGCAATAAGGTTATGAATACAGTTGTAAGGCCATTATAAGCCTCAAATCACTATATATTACTATATATCAGATCAAGGCAACAGATCGCTCTTGTTACAACTGCAAAAGTATAAACAGTAATGACAGTGTTTTCAGTCAGTTCAGCAGAGCATTCATCATTATCAATTATCAAATGTATCATTTTTCATATTTCAAATGTCTAATGCAAACCTTTTCATTACAAATGATGTAAACAATTCACCAATTAAAAGTTTTATTGACAATATATATAGGAATTTCTTGTTACTTGTGAACAAAAGACACTTAATTGTTAATGTGAACATGTTACAAAGTTTACATTATGGCTGTTGAATGGCATTGAGCTACAACGTGAAGTTCTCTGTGTGTGTGTGTGTGTGTGTGTGTGTGTGTGTGTGTGTGTGGCTCAGGCCAGAAGAGCTAATTATAGTGCGTGCATGTGTGTGTGTGTGTGTGTGTGTGTGTGTGTGTGTGTGTTCTGTGCACTGGTGTGAAAACAGAAGTGACAGCAGCGCTGGTCTGTCGTCAGTGAAGCCCCCCACGTCTGGCTAGGCCAGAGTCATCATATGGACAAATCACAACTGATCTGGGCCTGTAATGGATGCCAGATGTTAACGTTTTGTACCCAATGGCTCTCCTGAGAGCTCACCTAATCGGAAGAGAGACATCGCTGTGGGTGTGTGTGTGTGTGTGTGTGTGTGTGTGTGTGTGTGTGTGAGACTGCAGCTGATATTTCAGAATATTTATATTTCTGAGCATGATCTAAAAGCCCTTAAATATTTTTTAGAATGTGGGGTATAGATAGATAATATGTATGTGCATTACGTAACCCATTATATACCTATATAAATATAGTTATATAAAATATATATAGCTATATAAAATTGTTAAACTGATCATATAATTTGTAATGAAAATGTTTGGAAACACTTTATTTCGACAGTCCACTTTAGATATTGTACTAATGGTAATAATGTTGCAACTACATGTCAACTAACTCTCATTAGAGTATTAGTAGGCTGTTGGTGTAGAATAAGTTGACGTAGTTGCAAGTTGTAGTAGATGTCTAAAGTGGACCATCAAAATAAAGTATTACCAAATTTTGGCATTAGAAATTACAAATATGCAAAAAGCATGAATGGGTTGTAGTATGAGCATTAAAATTCCATAATAATGAGTTTGTGGTTAGGGCACTTTACATAAACCCTGTGTATGTTTTATTCCTATAACTGAAACAAGCAAAACCAGCATTGTAATGCAGACTCCTGCTGGCACTATCCAGAGCAGTTCTCCCTGACAGATCGTCCAGTGCGACAGCGTTCAGTTGTGCTCAGAAGGCAGTGGAGGGTATAATGATCTGGGTGGAATCACAGGCCACTGTTATGGGAGATACAGCAGATGTTGGGTTATATGTGTTGGATGCTGAAATGCAATATAACAGCTGCTCACCATGAGACAGACAATCAGGAAGGAGTGTGAGTGACTGCTACTGCGGACCAAACGCCACAACAAAAGTGCTGAAACTGGCCATTTCATCTGTTCTGTTTCATCTTATTATTTTGTTTTTCATTTGTACAAACATATACAAAGTGAGTTATTCAATCAATAACACACCCCTGCATATGCTGATTTTAAAAAAAAGGCCTAATATGATCTAATTTGATAATGCTGAGTATAAAATATCAATAAATACTTTCTGCTGCTCCCAGCCCCCTTTCCAGAAGAGGGCGGAGCTTTAACAGCTCAACAACAACAAAGCTGGAGAATCTCACGCAGCCAAAATGAGGATTGTCAGTAACGGTGTTCAGCCTTACATTGTTCAAACCGGAGTCGACACTGATGGAGAGACTCAGGAAGAAGTTACAACTTTTAGAATGAAACTGGACGTTTCTGAATGGTTAGTGGATAAATTTATGTAGTTGCTGTGGAGTTGATTCAACTCATCCACTAGCATGTGCCGTCATGTTCATCTTTTGTGTTGAATTGACCCTCGTTTGTGAAGCAGTCCGGCGTAAAATGACGGCATGTCAACAACACTCTACTACAACAACTCTTCCTCTTCTCTAAAGCAGCTCAACATTGCCACGCCCCCTTTGTTGAGTGTTCTCGGGGGCGGGTTTATGTAAATTTTAGGGTTAGTGATGTCAAGAAGCTCGTTGTAGTTCCTACCAGCCGTTTGTTGTAGTCTTTGAACAGAGATTTCTGTAAAAGAAAATATCTCCCTTTGCATTGAACTTTGAGCATCGTAACTTTGCAGATGTTGTTTATGATCAAACAGCAACATTACACACTAACTAAAGTTAAAAAAGTGAAATCATAATCAACCACCCCTTTAATGTCAAAGAACTTTACATAAATAAATAAGGTTCTTTCACAAAATCTGTAATTTTCTCTCTCTGTTTGGATGCAGTAAAACACATACCGATGTAGCAGAAAAATGTTTGCATTTACTTCTGTCACTGCTGGCCATAATCTTAACCTTGAAATCAGGATTAGGCATAAAATAATGTCATACATGTGAGAATGGGCTGAGAATTGAACAGAAAGTTCAGAAAAAGATGGGAATCATGTTTTTGTTGCAGTTTTTCTGCTGATAAAGGGATAATGCAAGACTTCTCCAACTTACAAATATCTGCTGAAAGCAAAAATGCAACAAAATGCACATCGTATATTGTGAGAAAGAGACATTCGAGAGCAACACTATTTTTTAAATCAGCACCCAAAATGAGCAAGAAACAAGCATTGGATTTCCTTTAGCAAATATGATGCAGGACGGTCCAATAACAAATATATTAAACAAAAGACTTTTATACTGCTCTACAGGAATCATTTTGTCCAGTTCTGTTTGGTGCACCCATTCAGTAATATAGCACAGTGATTAATGGCACCAATCTTTCTCATCTCATCCACTTTGATGGACTCATTTTGGAGCCATTCTCTATGGAGACAAAACCCATGCCGAGCAGCCCAGTTTCCGCTGTGACAAGAGGAAATGCAACAAGGTGGCGGCTGTCGCTCTCGTCAATCAAAGCCCTCGTTCGTTCTGATCCATCGCTCACTCCATCTGTGCTATAGAGCCGCTGGAGTGGCGGGGGCCGGCGACATCCTTACTATCCCATTAGCAAGCCGTTGCACTTCCCTCAATGTAAAGCTCTTGCACTGCAGGATCCTAATGTCACTGTGAATACCTGCTGCTGGAGAAGCCCCGCTGATGCTGCAGGTTTCTGCTCCGCACAAAGAGCAAAGATGGCACACTTCTGCGGTCAGTTTCTGACACATATGTCACCCGGGACAATACAGCCTGCTGTCGGCATGACCAGAGGACTCATTCTGACGTATTGACAAACAAATCTCAATATGTCAATGCTAAACAAAATGTGCCGCAAGAGATGTTCGATTTAAAATATAATAGGTATTGATAATAGATTGACAAGTCATTGTATTAAGTTTAAAACCTGATAAGTTACGGTAACTCAAACCATTTGAGGAAATTGATCTCCTTAAATCATTTACGTTTTAAAACCAGTAAGTATGAGTACTGTAAACTCATATACATTAAGTTAAAGTCACTTATATTTTAATGTTGGTTTAGTCAATCATTAGAGTAAACTCAGCTTAAAGATTTTAAGTTTATTCCACTCATTCAGTTTGTGTTAACAACTATATAGCTACTTAAATGGTTTGAGGAATCTGATTGCCTTAAATGGTTTAAGTTTATCAAACTCAAAGAAATAAAGTTCCATAAGACTAACAATGGTACAAAGCAATGATTCATGTATTTATTATTATGTATTCATTTGATTAGCTTTTAGTTAGTTATGAAAGCTATAAAAGCATAACCTACGCTATACAAACATAATTTCTCAGAAAACATTATTTAAAATAAATTAGAAAACATGGAATAAGTTCAAATTTCTTTTTAAATATGTTGTGTTCAGCCACAGACGTAATTAAGACTTAAATCATTAGTTTTTAAAATAGCATATTCGTTTTAGTAACTTATTCAGATTGAGTTCTGCTTAATATAATTCATTTTTGAGTTCACGTAACAAATATAACAAAGTTTAATTAACTTTTTGAAAATTTTAAGTAAAATGAACTTATTTAATTTAGAAATTTTCACTGTTAGGTTTTACAGTGCAGATTTCCTACTACACTAACAAAAAACAAAAAAAAAAATAGTGTAGAAACAATTTTATTGTTATATAAAATAATTGCAAGGAATCAGCACTGAATTAAACATTAAATTTTGAAGTAGAAAGGCTGAAATAGTATTTTCCTGTAAAACGTACTCCAATCACTGAACATGACTTGTTGTAAAAACAATTTTCACTCAATAATTGCTAGTAAATTTCACAAAAAAATTGCAGACTCGGCAAGAAACAGAATTAAATGTGACATTTTGAAGTAGAAAAACTGAAATAGTGCTTTCTTGTAAAAATATTGAAATGATTTTTTTACAGTGTATATTAAATACTACAATATAGTCTGCATGCTTTCTAATTTGCATTGAAGTAAATTTTTGTTGTTAAAATATCAGCATAACATGAGGACATGAATTTCTGAATGCATTAATATTAGAAACTGAGTAGCAGGAAAATCTCGTTGATATCTAAGATGACTAACGGTGATGATAGTTCACTTCACACATAACAATCAAACTCCCAGAAAAGATTACATTTACACTTACATTACACTGATGCAAATAAAACTTTGGCCAAAGTTTAGCTTTCTTTACTTAACTCCAAATGCAAGACCTCACGGCTAAAGTTTCGAGGTTTTTATTCTGAGGATTTCATTGTTTGTAAGTGCAAATTTTTCTTTAGTTTGGAAAGATGTAAGGTAAAGGATCTCCCATCTGGGAAGGATTATATTCAGTGTAGAATTAACGCTATTCATTGTGCAAAAGCAGCTTAACAATATCAAATTAAGTAGGAGCGGAATAATAATAATGCACATGTATTTGTTCATGATCAGCTGACGGCAGGCCTGTGACCACACTGTTTAATTCTCTTTCCATCAATTCGGCCTGTCAGATCTGTCAGTCAGAGCAAACACACCTCCATCTCCATCTGTCTTTACCCACCGGGAGAACAGAAAGTGATTTTCTCCTATTAGCAACTCATTAGAGTCATAGTTGCACTTTCTTCTTGAGTCTATTCCCTCTACATTAGGGCTGATTTGAATACCTGTGCTGGCCTTTGTCCCTTGGGCCGGCCCTGGTGCTCCGATGGCCTCTGTTATGTAGGAGCGGGGCCAGTCTGATAGAGGTTGTTCAGAGGTCATCCATCACCTTCTGTCAAACAGGAGGTGACCTCCCGGAGAGCCTCCGCCCATCTCCTCCCCTCCTACTGCCTGATCCCGGCATGCCGCCACATAGGGTGAGTTTAGCCAAGAATTTTCAGTGTGTGTGTGTGTGTGTGTGTGTGTGTGTGTGTTATTTCAAGTTAGAAAAGCTTGTTTAATTAGAATGTTTAATTAAGTTGAAACAAATTGGGTGTATTGCTGATAAATATATAAATCTGGTTATTGTGTATTTAAAGAGGACCTATAATGCCCCTTTCACAAGATGTAATATAAGTTTCTGGTGTCCCCAGAATGTGTGTGTGAAGTTTTAGCGCAAAATACCCCAAAGATCATTTATTATATCTTGTCAAATATGCCTCTATTTGGTTGTGAGCAAAAACACGCCGTTTTTGTGCGTGTACCTATAAATGCAAATGAGCTGCTGCTCCTGGCCCCCTTTCCAGAAGAGGGCGGAGCTTTAACAGCTCAACAACAACAAAGCTGGAGAATCTCACGCAGCCAAAATGAGGATTGTCAGTAACAGTGTTCAGCCTTACATATATAATATGCCATATAGTATACACATACACTTTTTTCCCTTTTGATTTTGGGCTGGAATGTGACCCTGATATGTTTTTATGGGTTTCACCCACATGCATTGGATCAGTATGACACTAGTCCCGTTGCTATTTATTAATTATTAATGTGCAGGTTATATATCATTCTAGTAGTTTGGGGAATGTACAGTCTACAGTGTTACCTGCTAATGAAAATAAAATATTGTTAATGTGAGAAACACATGGACAATTTGGTTCCACGAGTGAGTGGAAACTTTTTTTTTATGCCCACGCTGTTGGCGAGTGCATGAAGACCGGACGCGTGTACCATCTGTGCGCTCGAGTCTTATGTGCGGACAGCAGAGCCTGGACGCTTTATTTACTAAATCAACAGACCAACTACTGAGCCGAGCTCACAGCTGGGAAACAATCCTGTCTATCGGAATCATTTTCCCAATGGCAGGCCTTCCTGGCGGTTACAGCAAATACTTGCAGAAACGTAAGCAGACGGGGACACATCTGTTTTAGCAGCAATATCTATAAACAATATATTTATGTGTCATGCAGGTTTGTTTCTCAAACCATTTAAACAGATCTAATTAAATCAATTGAGATGTTGTACAACTGATAATGAAACAATAAAGCAATAAGCCGTGCAGTACAGCGATTTTACCACGGTAAGAGGTGTTCTTAGGCTCTAAACAACAATGAAGACAACAATAATCAACTAAAACCATAAAGTTTGTGCATGTAATTATTTTACAATGTGTCGATTTCGTATGAATCTGAATGATTTGAATCGTACAAAAACGTACAATTTTCAAAGAAACAGATCACTCAAAAGTGAGATCATACAAATGACTACGAATTAGCCACCAATTAAGCAAAATGTAAAATAGTTATATTTGCTGTGAGATTGTGTTGGTTCAGCAGTAGCCTATTTATGCAGCAATAACAATGACTGAATGGCAGATAGTGTAGTGCATATAATGTATGTGTATAGTGGAGTGTATGTACATGTAGCTAATGAAATTAATTTCAGAATCGCAAGGCAAAAAATCGTGGCAGGGAGGAAGATGAAAGAACAGAGAAGGAGAATTAAGAAAAGTTGCAAGACATTTTTAAATCTATGGAGCGAGGAGAGGATGAAGGGTAGAGTAAAGAGATAAATGAAAGTTAAATTTACAACATTTTCTATTTTTGTTTTGTTTTTAAACATAAATTAGGGGCATGTAGTGTTCTAGGAGGACTTACACTTGAAAATTTTAGATTTTGAAAAAAAAATAAGACAAAGTAATTGTATGTTAAGATGGTGACATACTAATAATTAGTGTTTTATTTATTTATTTTGCCAAATATACATTGCCATTCAAAAGTTTGGGGTTGGTAATATTTTTTTTAAAAAGTCTCTTACGTCCACCAAGGCTGTAATACTATAGTATAAAATACTATAAAAAGAGTAATATTGTGAAATATTATTACAATTTAAAATATCCTTTTTCTATGTGAATATATTGTAAAATGTAATTTATTCCTGTGATCAAAGCTGAATTTTCAGCATCATTACTCCAGTCTTCAGTGTCACATGATCCTTCAGAAATCATTCTAATATGATGATTTGGTGCTCAAGAAACATTTCTTCATAACACTTTCATTTAGGGTCCAATTGTCACTATTAAAATATGTTTATTAGCATGCATTTTACAAGGATATTGGCTGTTTATTAGTACTTGTAAAGCACATATTAATGCCTTATTCTGCATGACCTTATTTTACATCCCTTAACCTTACCCAATACCTGAACTTAACAACTACCTTACTAACTATTAATAAGCAGTAATTAGGAGTTTATTGAGGTGAAAGTCGTAGTTAATATTTAGTTAATAGTGAGAACTGGACCCTAAACTAAAGTGTGACCCATTTCTGATTATTATCAATGTTTAAAACAGTTGTGCTGCTTCATATTTTTGTGGAAACCATGGGCCTCATTTATTAAATATTGCACAGAAACCGTCCTTGCGCTCATTTCTCAGATGTGCGTACGTGTGATTCATAGAATGAATGTACACTCAGAAAATCAGCGTATGCCTCTCTTTCAGATGTGAAATCTATAAATCGCAAATGATCTTGAACTTGCACGCTGCTGAATAGTTTCCGTTCTCCATGTCTAATTAATGTCATTTACATATAAAAGATCAACAGTCATCATCTGAAACCTTTCATTTAGAATGGTGAGCTGCAAGAATAACTTACACTGTAAAAAAAATCACAGTAAAATTTACGGTAAAAAAACGGCAGCTGTGGTTGCCAGAATTTTACCGTAAAAAATACGGTAGCAACGTAAAAAAAAAAAAAAGAAATTACTGTAAAATAACATATTTCATTAACTGATATTAATGTTAATTTACCAACCTAATGAAGTACTAATATCTGTTTTGCACCTTTATAATACACTGACAGTCACCAAACACAGTGGTGATAAGAGTCACATGATGAATCAAAGTTCATCACAAGCAGCTTTTCCACAAGCTGAGAAGGACAATAGTAATATATAGAAGGAGCACACAGTGTCATTCACACACACACTAAACACCATCATGGTAACATGCATGAAATTTTAAAAATGCAATAAACATTAATTTAACAACATTAGATGTAACATAAAACCCTAATGTACATAACTGATTAGAAAAAAATGAGAAAAACTAAGAAGAAACAAGTTATTTCAACGAAAATATATCAAATGTGAAGTGTTGTAAATTGTAAATTGTACAATGAATTGTTATTTTCACTTCCAAAAACTGTGAATTTAATGGTATTTTACCGTAAAATTACATTAAATGTACCGTTAGATCTATTACAGTTATTCACCGTATATAGTATGGGAACTTTCTGTAAACCAATTAACAGTTTTTCACCGCAGCATTTTTACAGTCTTTTACTGTTAAAATCACGGTCATTTTTTACAGTGTAGATCTCCAAAAACCTGCAGTAATCTGACCAGGAAAAGTGTGTACGTCTGCTCAGACCCTGACGTGGCGCTAAGAACTTATCCATGTCAAAGACCGTCTTTATAAATATGAGCGTTGGCGTGGATTTTAGCGTACGTACACTCAAATCTGTGAGTAAGCACACTTTATAAATGAGGCCCCTAGATTGTTTTCAGGATTCTTTGATGAACAAAAGGTTCAAAAGAACAGCATTTATTTGAAACAGAAATCTTGTGTAACATTATAAATGTCCTTACTTTCGCTTTTTTGTTTCTTTTGATTAATTTAATGCATCCTTGCTGAACAGTAGTGTATACAGGTGTGCACATGTGCGATGGCATTTTATAGTATCTTTGAACTCTTCTCATCCAATCAGAGTTTGGTGTCTGTTTTATAATCCCCACTGGAAGGTAGAGCATGTGAATATGATGAAAACAAATGACAACAAGCACCAGTCTTCCAGATCCATTTCAGAAGAGCTGTGATGATGATGATGAAGATGATAAATGATCGAGCGTACAGCCGTACACAGCATTCATGGGACGCTCTCTCTCTGGTTTTGACCAGCTCTGCCGAGCCTTTGTGTGCGTCTCAGCATCATCAAAGCAGGGCGGCCCGTCCCAGAGCCGCACACACAGGCCCAGTCCGTGGGCTCCTGGCGCCAGGGCCGCCGGGACACAGAGATCTCCCAGCACCCGCTTGAAGGGTGTGAAATCAGCATGATTAATAATTACAATTATTTGCAAATGTGCCAGCTGCTCTCGCGCGGCGGATACCTTTGATTTATGATGCTGTAAACGCCTCCAGCTATTGTGCTGTCCAGTGCTGGGGGACGTTTATGCTGAACCCACCGTTACGAAATATGATTTTATCTGCTTTCAGGGCTTTACCCTGTTCACATCCTCACACACACACAGACACACACACACACCTATTCTCTCTGAACAAAAGCATCTCCTCGCTGCGGATAGGAGCAGCAATGCTATTGTGTGTGCTGTTGCTCAGAGGGAAACTTGATGTTTCATGCAGGCAGTTTCATGTGGCTTCAAATGAATATGTATCAACACCCGTTGACAATGTACTGAGCTACTGTATAATTCATATCTATACATTTTATCTAAGAGTAAGGGTTAAACAGTAAGTAAGGTTGCACATTTCAGGGATTATATATATATATATATATATATATATATATATATATGCAATTGTTTCCTAAGGCTACTTGTATCGTAAATAGTGAACGCAAAACCAGTGAAGTCAAACCAAAAATGTGTTATCCTGTTACAAAAACTATTTGTAATCTTTGTTCTAAACATGGAATGGCTCAAAATAAAATAAAATAAAATAAAATAAAAAATAACAAGTTTGCATCAATCTTTTTGAGCTATGAAATTAAGTTCAACTAACAAAGTGCATTGAGTTCTAAAGGAACCTAAAAAATTGTAGCATAAACAAATTTTTAAGTTAATTATTCAATTTTTTTTTTTTTTTTTTAAGTGCCAAATACTTTAAACATTTTGAGTGGTGGCCCAGGAACCACAATTAATCTATTTCCATTACAATTACAATGTCAAACATAACAGCATTAAACACTAGCAAGTCTTTTCCTTTACTAAAGGAAATTTTTAACATTTATTCTCCTTATCCAGTGCTATGCAAAGCATGCTGGGAGCTAAAAATCAACTGCCTGATTTCAAAAGTTGTCAAGACAATTTCATTAAGTTAATACAACTTTTATTTGTTTTTTGTTTTTTTAAATCGATTAACAGAAAAATGTCAATTTAAATTACACACAATATTAAATTGGTGTATTGAACATTATTATGTCAGCAGAACTTGTCAAATAATGTTCGCAACTTTAAAATTTAATTAAATCAATAAATTAGAACCATGCATTTATTTAAAGGGTTAGTTCACTGAAAAATGAAATTTCTGTCATTAATTACTCACCCTCATGTCGTTTCACACCCGTAAGACCATTCATCTTCAGAACACAAATTAAGATATTGTTGATGAAATCTGAGAGGTATATGACTCGTCCATAGACAGCAATATAATCAACACTTTCAGATGCCCAGAAAGCTACTAAAGACGTATTTATAACAGTTCATGTGACTACAGTGGTTCAACCTTAATGTTACGAAGCGACGAGAATACATTTTGTGCACCAAAAAAAAAAAAAAAAAGACTTTATTTAACAATATCTAGTGGTGGGCGATTTCAAAACACTGCTTCATGAAGCTTTACAAATCTTTTGTTTCAAATCAGTGGTTCAGAGCGTGTGTCAAACTGCCAAAGTCATTTGATTTCAGTAAACGAGGCTTTGTTACGTCATAAGTGTTTAGAAATTTCAATGGTTCAACACTGGGGGGCGTGATTTTTTTACGCACTCCGAACCACTGATTTGAAACAAAAGATTCGTAAAGCTTCGAAGCTTCATGAAGCAGTGTTTTGAAATCGCCCATCACTAGATATTGTTGAATTAAGTCATTATTTTGTTTTTTTTTTATACAAAAAGTATTACATAACATTAAGGCTGAACCACTGTAGTCACATGAACTGTTATAAATACGTCTTTAGTAGCTTTCTGGGCATCTGAAAGTGTTGATTATATTGCTGTCTATGGTTGAGTCATATACTTCTCGGATTTCATCAAAAATATCTTAATTTGTGTTCTGAAGATGAACGAAGGTCTTACGGGTGTGGAACGACATGAGGGTGAGTAATTAATTTTTTTGGGTGAACTAACCCTTTAAGTTGTGGTAACAGACCTTCTTTTTAGAGTGTCCGCTAGAAAAAAAATTATATGCAATATGTAGAGTAGATATTAATTAATTGTTTTGAAACTGAATATACTCCGTAAACTGCATAAAATTAAGGTGTTTAATGTATGTGCCACTAGTGGCTGCAAATTAAAAAAAAATTGCAAAAATATTGACTGTTTTCAAATAGGATTTCACAAACCCTCTCCCATCTGCCATTGGTCAGACAAACTGAAGTCCCGCTCTAAACTCACAGGAATGTGTTGTTGCATCAGCCAAAGGGCTGATAGTTTTCAGGGGAATCAACCATTGAATTATTATCATTGTCTCTGCATATGAAGTGGGTCTAGAAGTCTAAGAAGTATTTTAACATCAAAAAATGACACACTTCAACTTTAAACTCTGTCCACAATGTTTGAGAAACATTTGAGATGTGTATCTTCCATGCACTTGACTACCCTAATGAAAAGCTAATGTTTGTTTGGTGCAATGGTTGGGTTTGACTGTTTGGCATTGTACCCAGAGCAAATCAGAGAGGGCTGGAAGCGGCCAAGCAGACACTGATGATGTGTCTATCAGCCGCATCACCCTCCACCAGATTAGCACACTCATTAATCACTATAAGAGCCATATCAGATCATTTGCACACAAAGTGAAGCTGACAGCAAGTGCCCGTAAACCTGTCCAAAGTCCTAATCTGATTACTGTCCGACCGGCATCTGCGCTGTAACGGGGGTTTCTCTTTTGACAGAATGAAGAAGACAGACTGTTCATGCGTAAAATACACACCTAAATCAGTATTTAGAAAGTTGTCACTCAGTTTGGATAGGTTATGTTTTGATGACAATATTTAGTGGCATATTTGAAATAATATTATGATCAATTGATCAGACAGCCCTTTGAATGTGGGCGATTCTTTAGGGAAGGTTTCTGTTCCCTAGAAAGAACAATCATAGTTTTAAAGGATATATTATTAATCTATATTATTGTCTCTTTAATTACTTCTTCTCAATTTTTAAACTTTGTATTTAATTTATTAACAAGTGTATTTATTTGTCATTGGCTTTAAGGCATTATGTGTTGACTTTCTAGCAGCTGCCTGTTTAAACTACTGTAAAATCTTTAACACGATGTAAGTATTTTCAGTCGAAATCTTTACCACGACATAAGTAATTTTCAACCATATAAGGAACAACATCATGCTAAAATCAGAGATGTTAAATGAAATTAAAGCCATTCCCTACATTTCTCAACATTGTCTTTTAAATTACATCTAATTAAGGATACTTTTACACAACAAGGATGTACTAAAACAGAAAATAGTTTCTCAGATAGACGACAATACTCTCAAAATGAACCTCATTCACATGGATTCGTGAAAATGACTAAAATCGTATTATTCTGCTGCCAGGCCAGTAGATGGCGATGTCACTTTATAAAGAAACACTACGCGCCTATTGACTGAACAGGTAATACAGATGCGCATGACGTCACAGTTTTCACAATTTCCTATTTTTGTAGTTTACATGGAGATGATAACAGTATTCAAAAACGTGCACTTTGAGGGGTCGTTTACAGGACACCATTTTCAACTAAAATGGAAAACTTTTTTTGCATTTTGGTTATTCATTTACACGATAATGGCGTTTTGGGAGCCTGAAAATGCAAACTTTTAAAAACGGGTTTCAAATGCGTATTATATGTTCAGTCTTTAGACATGTAGTGTTTTTTCAGTGACATCGCCATCTACTGGCCTGGCAGCAGAATACAGCATTTTTACTCGTTTTTGCGGATCCATGTGAACGAGGATCGATATGACAACGTTGTCGCCTGTACACGAAAAACACAAAGGAAAAACATTTCATCATTGTTGTGTAAACGTACCCCCCCAAAACTCATTTTCCAAAGTTTGCATTTTCAGGCCACCAAAACACCATTGTCGTGTAAATGAAAAGTTTTCAGTTTTTAGTTGAAAATGGTGTTGTGTAAACAGAGCCTAAATTTGACGCACATCAGACTCTGACAACTGGCTGTGTTTCATTTAAGACAACCGATTGCATCTTAATTGATGCTTTCACACTCAGTTAGAACAAAACTGACCAAATCTCAACTTTTGAACATGCACATGAACAAGTCACTGCGGCACTGATTTATGTGATAGACAACACTATAAATACAATATAGCTAGATCTAAAATTCAGAGGATCCCTCATAACACTGTTTTATATCGTCATATCGCCCAGCACTAAAAAATGCTGTAAGGTAAAACATTGGCAGCCAAGACTCATTGATGCACGTGGGGAGTGTAGGCTGGCCGTGTTGTCCGATCCAAAAGATGAGCTTCTGTAGCTCAAATTGCTCAAGAAGTTAATGCTGGTTCTGATAGAAAGGTGTCAGAATACACAGAGCATCACAGTTTGTTGCGTATGGAGCTGCATAGCTGCAGACCAGTCAGGGTGCCCATGCTGACCCCTGTCCACCACCGAAAGAGCCAACAGTGGACACGTGAACATCAGAACTGGACCACGGAGCAGAGGTGGTCTGGTCTGATGAATCACGTTTTGTTTTACAACCCGAATTCCGAAAAAGTTGGGACGGTTTTTAAATTTGAATAAAATGAATGTAGATACATAGATAACATAAATGTTTAAACTGAGAAATTTTACAATTGTATCCACTAAATGAGCTCATTTCAAATTTGATGCCTGCTACAGGTCTCAAAATAGTTGGGAAGGGGGCATGTTTACCATGGTGTAGCAGCTCTTCTTCTTTACAAAACAGTGTGAAGACGTCTGGGCATTGAGGTTATGAGTTTCTGGAGTTTTGGTGTTGGATTTTGGTCCCATTCTTGCCTGATATAGGTTTCCAGCTGCTGAAGAGTTTGTGGCCATCTTTGACGTATTTTCCTCTACAGGTGAAAGATCTGGACTGCAGGCAGGCAAATTCAGCACCCGGACTCTTCTACGACGAAGCCATGCTGTTGTAATAGCTGCAGTATATGGTTTTGCATTGTCCTGCTGAAATGCACAAGGCCTTCCCTGAAATAGGCATCATCTGGAGGGGAGCATATGTTGCTCTAAAACCTTTATATACCTTTCAGCATTCATAGTGCCAAAACATTTAAGCTGCCCATACCGTATACACTTACAGTATGCACCACCATACCATCAGAGATGCTGGCTTTTGAACTGAACGCTGATAACACGCTGGAAGGTCTCCCTCCTCTTTAGCCCGGAGGACACGGCATCCGTGATTTCCAACAAGAATGTCAAATATGGACTCGTCTGACCATAGAACACTTTTCCACTTTGAAACAGTCCATTTTAAATGAGGCTTGGCCCACAGGACATGACGGTGCATCTGGACCATGTTTACATACGGCTTCCTTTTTGCATGATAGAGCTTTAGTTGGCATCTGCAGATGGCATGGCGGATTGTGTTTACCGACAGTGGTTTCTGGAAGTATTCCTGGGCCCATTTAGTAATGTCATTGACACAATCATGACGGTGAGTGATGCAGTGTCGTCTGAGGGCCCAAAGACCACGGGCATCCAATAAAGGTCTTCAGCCTTGTCCCTTATGCACAGAGATTTCTCCAGGTTCTCTGAATCTTTTGATGATGTAATACACTGTAGATGATGAGATTTGCAAAGCCTTTGCAACTTGACGTTGAGGAACTTTGTTTTTAAAGTGTTCCAAAATGTACGCTCTCTTTCACAGCTCTGCCAATCTTTACTTCTGAGAGACTCTGCCTCTCTAAGACATCCCTTTTATAGCTAATCATGTTACAGACCTCATATCAATTAACTTAATTAGTTGCTAGATGTTCTCACAGCTGAATCTTTTCAAAATTTCTTGCTTTTTCTGCCATTTGTTGCCTCTGTGCCAACTTTTTTGAGACCTGTAGCAGGCATCAAATTTGAAATGATTTAGTGGATAAAAGTGTAAAATTTCTCAGTTTAAACATTTGTTATGTTATCTATGTTCAATTGTGAATAAAAATATTGGCTCATGTGGTTTTAGTGTTCATTTTATTCAAATTTTAAAAAAACATCCCAGCTTTTCTGGAATTCGGGTTGTACATCACGTGGATGGCTGTGTGCGTCTCTTACCTGGGGAACACATGGCACCAGGATGCACTATGAGAAGAAGGCAAGCCGGCGGAGGCGCTGTGATGCTTTGGGCAATGTTCTGCTGGGAAACCTTGGGTCCTGCCATCCATGTGGATGTTATTTTGACACGTACCACCTACCTAAGCATTGTTGAGACCATGTACATCCTTTCATGGAAACGGTATTCCCTGAAGGCTGTGGCCTCTTTCAGCAGGATAATGCTTCTGCCACAAAGCAAAAATGGTTCAGGAATGGTTTGAGGAGCACAGCGATGAGTTTGAGGTGTTGACTTGGCCTCCAAATTCCCCAGATCTCAATCCAATCGAGCATCTGTGGGATGTGCTGAACAAACAAGTCCGATCCATGGAGGCTCCACCTCTCAACTTACAGGACTTAAAGGATCTGCTGCTTACATCTTGGTGTCAGATACCACAGCACACCTTCAGGGGTCTAGAGGAGTCCATGCCTCGATGGGTCAGGGCTGTTTTGACAGCAAAATGGGGACCAACACAATATTAGGAAGGTGCTCATAATGTTATGCCTGATCGGTGTGTGTGTGTGTGTGTATTTTTATATATATATATATATATAAAGTTATATATATAACTTTTATGTTAGATGCGATTAATCATGATTAATCGATTTGACAGTACTAATTAGTAAATATTCAAATTAACTTTAACTAATTAGTAAATGATTTAGAGATGTTTTTCATTAATGTTAACAAATGGAACCTTATTGTCAAGTGTAACTGACAAGCTGTTTTGAAACAATGTGAATTCTGCTATGCTGATTAGCACACAAATCTGCAAACTGCTATAGAAATAAATTTGACTACATTTGAAATTATTATGTGTCCAAATCCGATCAGTTCTGTATTCTAGGATATTATAAATAAATTCTAATTAAATATATATTATATTATAAAAATTTTTTCCCATTTAACACATTTAATTGAGTTTAATTTTTCAGGATTTCTGAAAAATCTCCTATTCATGAATGAATCCCACGAGCCATTCTCATTTACTGAGCCTCGTATGAATCAAAGACCAACAGTGCATCATGTCGGTTGCTTTTTCTTGAATCTGTACAGAAGAGAAACCCAGGTGAGCAATATCTCAAAGCAGAGGTTTTTCTTCAAACAGACAGAATGAGTGCAGATGCTAGCGATCAGTGACAGCCGATACTGACGGAAGCCGCCGCTCGGACGGTGCTAAAGAGCTCGCCGGTGCCGTGGCGCCGCACCCGAGGCAAAGGGAAGCTGCCACTCACCATCAGACACCTGCAGGCGGCCCTGTTCTACCTGACATCACTCTGCAGATGGGCCGGTCCCTCAGGTGGAGGCAGCCAAACACTCGCCATTAATCATTGCATAAACCTTGCCCAGAGGGAGAACCCAAGGTTAGCCATCATTTGGAGCTAAATTGAGTGAAAAATAGCTCTGGCAATGGGACGACTGTGTCACCGTCCCCTGAGGGCCCCCGCCAAGTGTGAAAACAGCTCTATCCAAGCAGCTAAGTAATCTGTCAGTTAGTTAAAGACATCATAATTCATTTAGCCTAATAAAGCCAAGAGTGATCACAGACGTGTCTGTTTGCTCTTGGATTTTGCTGCATTTATCTTCTTTATTTTCCTACATGCCCTCTGACAGAACTCGGATGCATAATCTCAAATGATATATGACTTTCCATCTAAAGGATTATGTATGTAAACAATTGGCCTAGATTCTCTTAAAAAAAGATGATTAGAAAACAAAATGTTATAATGTAGGGTGTACATTTAAGGTGGTCATTATTTCTATTTTATTTTAATATATTTTTAGCCATTATTAATCACCTTTAGTTTATTTTAAATGGTTAATTTTCAAATTCATATTTTCCATGTAATTTCCAAGATAATTAACACTTTCAGATGCCCAGAAAGCTACTAAAGACATATTTAAAACAGTTCATGTGACTACAGTGGTTCAGCCTTAATGTTACGAAGCAACGAGAATACTTTTTGTGTGCCAAAAAAACAAAATAAAGACTTTATTCAACAATATCTAGTGATGGGTGATTTGCTTCATGAAGCTTTACGAATCTTTTGTTTCGAATCAGTGGTTCGGAGTGTGTATCAAACTGCCAAAGTCACGTGATTTCAGTAAATGAGGCTTCGTTACGTCATAAGCGTGTCGAAACGTTTCGAAATTTCAATGGTTCACCACTGAGGGGGTGACGATCTCTGTGAACCCATGAATCAAGTGTATAGGTTTTACCTGATCTCTGATCAGTTTTATACATGACGTTTTAATTAGACATTAGTAGGCCTATAATTAAAAAGAGTAATAGTAGTTAATTGTCTCTTATTGGCCTGTTTAGCTGAGCCATCCATGGAACAAAACAAGCCCTGAAAATTGATAAAAGAAGGCATATTTTATACATACACTTGATATTCAATCTTATTATATGATTTATAGATTTTACTTTCAATAACACATTTGCAATGGGTTTGTAAAAGGTGTTTATTTGCATGAGTTTTTATAGCAAACCGCAGTTCTGACCAGGATTCGAACCCAGTCAAGACCACTATCCACTCCCCCACACACTTCCTTGTTTGGCACAAACAACATGTACATTATAATTCGTCAACAGATGAATTTTACATTATCTCAGATCAACACGTGCAAGTGTCCAGTCTCACCGTGGAGACGGGTGTCGGATTGTTTCTAAGCCTCGACTCAATTCAGCTCATTTGCTTCAATTGTTTTTAGTGTTTCACGAAGTCTCGCTTTGCCCATCACTAGTTCACACTTCACAGAGATCATCGCCCCCCCAGTGGTGAACCATTGAAATGTCAAAACATTTCGAAACGGTTATGATGTAGCGACGCCTCGTTTAATGAAATCACATGGCAGTTTGATAACCACTTATTCGAAACAAAATATTTGTAAAGCTGCAAAGCTTGCTTGCTATTTTGTTTTTTTGCTGCGGAAAAAGTATTTGCATCGCTTCATAACATTAAGGTTGAACCACTGTAGTCACATGAACTGTTTTAAATATGTTTTATATGTAATTGAAAGTGTTAATTGTCTTGCTGTCAATGCAGGCCTCGGATTTCATCAAAAATATCTTAATTTGTGTTCTGAAGATGAACAAAGGTCTTACAGGTGTGGAACGACATGAGGGTGAGTAATTAATGACAGAATTTTCATTTTTGGGTGATCCCTTTAAATGTCACTTTATTAAGCTAATTCGGGAAGTGCCATCTGCACAGACACAGTGTTGATGTGAGCGGGAGCAAGAGAAGGCAGGCAGAGACGAGGATCTAGGTGCAGGTAGTTTTAATGAAATAGAACAAAACAACAACCAGGAACATGGAGAACAGAACTCTAACACCAAACAACGACTGACAAGGAACAAACGACAAACAAGGGTAACAAGAACAAACACAGCTGGGAACAATCAGACTAATCAACATGAAAAACTACAAAAGAACTACAAAACTGGCAAGAAAACAAGAACACAGCCTTCAACATAAAAGTCCCAACACGACACAGGGGACATGTAACAGTTGTTAGGGTACAACGGGGCAAAAGGCGCCTTTGATTTTATTTTCCTCTAAACCACCAGATGACACAAAAACTCACCGCAGCACTTTCCTAAACATTTGCTTTTCAAGATGCACAAGGTAACTCAAGCAATAGTTTTTCAATAACGGAAGAATATGTAAAAGTATTGTATTTGGGGTAAAAAGCGCCGCTGCTGTTGGAGTGAAAGACACAATAATTAACATGATAATAAACAGATGGCTGACTTTTCCATTTGATGACATGGTTAGATTCAGATGGTAAATATCATGTATTATGTTGGGTGTGCACCTTAGAGAAAATATCCATATTTATAATGAAACCATCATATTTATATTAATCAAATATTTATATTAATCAAATCATATAATAAACTTTCTTGTTACTACTATAAATCTGTATTACATTATTATGGGATCTCCTTCAGTGCTTTTAGAATCCTTCTAAAAATAAATGTATGTATTTAAAAAATATATTTTTATATTAACATTTTTAATGACAGTATATTTATTGAATACAAATTAATTATTTTATTTATCAAAATAAACTGAAAATAGTACAAACTTTGCTAAAGTGATTGTTTTGAACAAGTCTTAACTTGTTAACATTTTTAAAAACATATTTTTTTAGCTAAAGTATTTGTGTAAATGCTGTGTGCTTTTTACAGAAGAGGATTAGGGCCAAGCAATAATAAAAAAATAAAACCATCTCGAGATTAAAGTTGTTAAATTTCGAGAAAAAAAACATCGAAATAAAATGTTGAGAATAAACTCGTTAAATTACGAGAAAAAACTCGTTAAATTTCGAGAAAAAAGTCGAGATAAAATGTTGAGAATAAACTCATTTAATTACGAGAAAAAACTCGTTAAATTTTGAGAAAAAACTCGAGATAAAATGTTGAGAATAAACTCGTTAAATTACGAGAAAAAACTCGTTAAATTTCGAGAAAAAAGTCGAGATAAAATGTTGAGAATAAACTCGTTAAATTACGAGAAAAAACTCGTTAAATTTCGAGAAAAAAGACGAGATAAAATGTTGAGAATAAACTCGTTAAATTACGAGAAAAAACACGTTAAATTTCGAGAAAAAAGTCGAGATAAAATGTTGAGAATAAACTCGTTAAATTACGAGAAAAAACTCGTTAAATTTCGAGAAAAAAGTCGAGATAAAATGTTGAGAATAAACTCGTTAAATTACGAGAAAAAACTCGTTAAATTTCGAGAAAAAAGTCGAGATAAAATGTTGAGAATAAACTCGTTAAATTACGAGAAAAAACTCGTTAAATTTCGAGAAAAAAGTCGAGATAAAATGTTGAGAATAAACTCGTTAAATTACGAGAAAAAACTCGTTAAATTTCGAGAAAAAAGTCGAGATAAAATGTTGAGAATAAACTCGTTAAATTACGAGAAAAAACTCGTTAAATTTCGAGAAAAAAGTCGAGATAAAATGTTGAGAATAAACTCATTTAATTACGAGAAAAAACTCGTTAAATTTCGAGAAAAAAGTCGAGATAAAATGTTGAGAATAAACTCGTTAAATTACGAGAAAAAACTCGTTAAATTTCGAGAAAAAAGTCGAGATAAAATGTTGAGAATAAACTCGTTAAATTACGAGAAAAAACTCGTTAAATTTCGAGAAAAAAGTCGAGATAAAATGTTGAGAATAAACTCGTTAAATTACGAGAAAAAACTCGTTAAATTTCGAGAAAAAAGTCGAGATAAAATGTTGAGAATAAACTCGTTAAATTACGAGAAAAAACTCGTTAAATTTCGAGAAAAAAGTCGAGATAAAATGTTGAGAATAAACTCGTTAAATTACGAGAAAAAACTCGTTAAATTTCGAGAAAAAAGTCGAGATAAAATGTTGAGAATAAACTCGTTAAATTACGAGAAAAAACTCGTTAAATTTCGAGAAAAAAGTCGAGATAAAATGTTGAGAATAAACTCGTTAAATTACGAGAAAAAACTCGTTAAATTTTGAGAAAAAACTCGAGATAAAATGTTGAGAATAAACTCGTTAAATTACGAGAAAAAACTCGTTAAATTTCGAGAAAAAAGTCGAGATAAAATGTTGAGAATAAACTCATTTAATTACGAGAAAAAACTCGTTAAATTTCGAGAAAAAAGTCGAGATAAAATGTTGAGAATAAAGTCATTAAATTACGAAAAAAAATTGTTAAATTACGAGAACAAATTCGCTAAATTTTGAGAAAAATGTCATTAAATTTTGAGAAAACAGTCAAGATAAAATGTTGAGAATAAAGTCGTTAAATTATGAGAACAAATTCGTAATTTAATGAGTTTATTCTCAACATTTTATCTCGACTTTTTTCTCGAAATTTAACAAGTTTTTTCTCGTTATTTAACGAGTTTATTCTCAACATTTTATTTCGACTTTTTTCTCGAAATTTAACAACTTTAATCTTAAGATGGTTTTATTTTTTTATTATTGCTTGGCCCTAATCCTCTTCCGAAGCTTTTTGCCACCTCATTCATTTATGAGATTTTTAAACAAAATAAACCACTTTTCCATCAATGTTCAATACCAAACTTTTTTTTTTCCCACAATCTTACACTATGGGTGTAGTGAAAGCACATTTTTTCTTAAAGTGTGCCTTTAGCCCTGTTGTACCCTACCAAAATAAAACTTTTACAAGTGTTTTCTTTAATTGAAATAAAGCTTAAATACAATATCCCCTGGTTTCACAGACCAGGCTTAAGATAGTCCTAGACTAAAATACATGTTTGAGATGTTTTAACTGAAACCAACTTGAACATATCTTAAAATATGTCTGTGCCATTGTTTAGTCTCAAAATGCACACCAGTAATGTTATTTTCTAGTGTATGTTTATAAAAGTTACTTAAATATCCTAATTGAATTTAGGCCTAATCCTGGTTTAGGATTAAGCCCTGTCTGTGAAACTGGGCCTATACATATTTGATGATAACTTCAAAACTAACTGAAAAAAAAAAAAAAAAAGTTCAATTTGAAGTACTAAAATTAAAATTGAATTGAAAAAATTAAAGCTAAATTGAAATATTAAAAAAAATTATACAAATATTACAGTTTCAGTCTCTCTATAGATGTACAGTAACTGCTGATGCACATTTACTTGTATCTAATTAGATTAAATACATCTCAGAGTTATAGTTTCAGATGTAGATAACATGACTCAAGTCAAGCTGATCTAGATGACAGAACTGAACTGAAGTAGGCCTATACTGTAAGTATGTCATTTTTTATTCTCTGTCTTCTTCTTTGGTGTTTCCAAACGCACTAAAGAGCCTGTCATGATTCTGCCCGCCGTCACCTTCACGCGCTCCTCAGGGGAACTGAGCCCAGGCTGTTCTCCATGCAAGCGGATTAGGGGAACCAGGAGCGGAGCTGTCTGGAAACATGATTTATGACTGTGGGGACTGGGCCGCTCAATGGCAGAGCCTGCTGTATTGACACTTTAGTTATTGTCAGCAGTGACAACACCATGAGCCCTGGGGCAGCTTCTACCAACCCCTTTACAATATTCAACATAAGTGCGACCGAACAACTATTCAGCTAATCTGACAGTCTTCTTAAGAGACTATGTAAACATTAACATAAGCTATTTCAGGGTTTGTTTGGTTTTTTATTTGCCGTTAATTATTAATCTGAAAGACAAAAGAAAGTATTGTTCTTTCTTAAAGCTTATAGTAAAAAACATGCATTAGCTTGTTTATTTGCTCTAGATTTTATTGTACCTGTGGTAGTTTTATGAGTTTTGTCTGTCTGTCTGTCTATCTGGCTCCCACAGAAACATTTTATGGTTACACATTATTTTGTTTCAGTGTTACAGCGTAATTAATTAGACAAACATGTGAATTAACATGTACTTAATTTAGGGTTAGGGTTATATGCATTATATTATAGTTTAGTTTATAGTTTCTATCTATTTGGGTTGAAACATCTATCTATCTATCTATCTATCTATCTATCTATCTATCTATCTATCTATCTATCTATCTATATCTGTCTGATTATCTGTCTATCTATCTATCTATCTATCTATCTATCTATCTATCTATCTATCTGTCTGTCTGTCTGTCTGTCTGTCTATCTATCTATCTATCTATCTATCTATCTATCTATCTATCTATCTATCTGTCTGTCTGTCTGTCTGTCTGTCTGTCTGTCTATCTATCTATCTATCTATCTATATCTGTCTGATTATCTGTCTATCTATCTATCTATCTATCTATCTATCTATCTATCTGTCTGTCTGTTTATCTATCTATCTATCTATATCTGTCTGATTATCTATCTATCTATCTATCTATCTATCTATCTATCTATCTGTCTGTCTGTCTGTCTGTCTGTCTGTCTGTCTGTCTGTCTGTCTGTCTATCTATCTATCTATCTATATCTGTCTGATTATCTATCTATCTATCTATCTATCTATCTATCTATCTATCTATCTATCTATCTATCTATCTATCTATCTATCTGTCTGTCTGTCTGTCTGTCTATCTATCTATCTATCTATCTGTCTGTCTGTCTGTCTGTCTGTCTATCTATCTAACATCTATCTATCTATCTATCTATCTATCTGTCTGACTATCTATATCTGTCTGACTATCTGTCTGACTATCTATCTATCTATCTATCTATCTATCTATCTATCTATCTATCTATTTATCTATCTATCTAACATCTATCTATCTATCTATCTATCTGTCTGTCTGACTATCTATATCTGTCTGACTATCTATCTATCTATCTATCTAACATCTATCTATTTGTCTGTCTGTCTATCTGACTATCTATCTATCTATCTATCTAACATCGTTCTATCTATCTATCTATCTATCTATCTATCTATCTATCTATCTATCTATCTATCTATCTATCTGTCTGTCTGTCTGTCTTTCTGACTATCTATATCTGTCTGACTATCTATCTATCTATCTATCTATCTATCTATCTATCTATCTAACATCTATCTATCTGTCTGTCTGACTATCTATCTGACTATCTATCTATCTAAAATCTATCTATCTATCTATCTATCTATCTATCTATCTATCTATCTATCTATCTATCTAACATCTATCTATCTGTCTGTCTGTCTATCTGACTATCTATCTATCTATCTATCTATCTATCTATCTATCTATCTATCTATCTATCTATCTATCTATCTATCTACCTATCCATCTATCTATCTGTATATCTGACTGTCTGTCTTTCCTCCTCCAAAAAACGAACCTATAGGTAGTTTTTTGAAGCACCTTATTACGACCTATATTTACATTTTAAGTCATGCGCCCTCTAGCTGGTGTAAAAATAATGACAGTGTCGTGTTACGTCTGTCTTCATGAAATGACGTATGACTGTCGTTACCAATCAAAATGCGTGTTCATTTAAATGCAATGTGTGGACTTTTTACACAGTCCCTTAACTGAC
Organism: Megalobrama amblycephala; assembly: GCF_018812025.1. Classification (NCBI taxonomy): domain Eukaryota; kingdom Metazoa; phylum Chordata; class Actinopteri; order Cypriniformes; family Xenocyprididae; genus Megalobrama; species Megalobrama amblycephala. The sequence goes on along the minus strand of NC_063053.1, from coordinate 35,041,086 downwards.
ATTTGTCCTATTTCCATTTAGCAAAACTCATTTTTTTTTCATTTTTTATTAACGACTACACCTACACCTACCCCATCCCTAAACCTACCCTTAGTGATTTATAGTGCATATACACTTTATCTATCTATCTATCTATCTGACTATCTGTCTGACTGTCTATTTATCTATCTACTGAGTGAAATGAATACCACGTACTTACTATATATTTATGGATAGGGTTTGGTTTAGGATTATTGGTATAGGGTTAATTGGGTATAATTTACTGTTATGGTAAATATACACGTAACGTGTAACAAGAACGCTTTAAATTAAAGTGTTACCCATTTTATGTCTCTTTCATAGTTCTGAGGGCATAAGAAAGCTGGCCTAAAGCACTAGCTGCCATGAGATGTAGGTTAGGGCCGTCTTCCATTTTTTCTGTGGCGTTTTATTATGTGTCAGTCTGATTCTATCTGAGCACTTAGTGACAATAGAAGGTCAGCGTTTCACTCTCTGATCTCAGAGCTTCTATTGTGGCTGTGAGTGTAATTAATAGGCTGTGGAAGATGAGCGTGGCCTTTGTTTGTGTTCTGTTGGATTGTTCTCACTCCCCCATAGTCAAGGGCACAACATGGGTGCTCATCTATCAAAAGGGGCATTCCTTTACCTGCCCGCCTTTGATGGCCATCTAAAGAGACAGCTCACGAGTCAATTTATCAGCCGTGGCATACGCTGACCCCACCTTGCTGAGTTGTAGTAAGCCTACAACCCCAGCAATCGCCTTGCGGAATAATTATTAATCCGGCCGGATTGTGCTCTGGCTTTATGGTTACGTGAGGTCATTTTGCTGAGGTCATTCACAGGGGACACAGTGGGAATGGGATAAACTTCTCAGTTTCGGGCAAAAGATGGAGGATTCGGGACTGTCTGCGGTGTGAAAAATAAAACAAGGCGACTTTGATCCCACCAGTGGTCGTCCTACAATATGGTCAAAGTGCTCTTTTCAAAATCAAAGCCATCCAGTCTAAAGAATGACTGACTTTCAAATGCAGGACAACCGTGAACAAAAACGATTGGAATGTCATTGCATTAGGTTCTACATGTCAACTAACTCTCATTAGAGTATTAGTAGAATGTTAGGTTAGGGTTTGGGTTAGTAGAATAAGTTGATATGTATTTGCAAAGTTACTTGTAGTAGAATGTCTGTTGGGAGCATCAAAATAAAGTGATATTAAGCAGAGAATACTCTAATGACTGCTATAGTTGAGGAACCGATTTAACGGACCTGAGCTGACATAAACTAACAATGAATGACTGTATTTTTATTAATTAACATTGACAAAGATTAATAAATATTAAAACGAATGTATTTCTCATCAACAGTTAACTTCACTGATGGGATCTTAAAGTGTTACCAATGACGTAAATCTTTGGGTTGCTTTAAAAACACGTCCTGAAACTCAGCTCTACTTGTGTAAAGAGCGTCTGAGCAGCATAACCTGGGAACCGATGGATGAAGTGTGCACATGCCCCTCATAAAAGCTCTATTGCTGAAAAACAAGCCAATTTATGCTGCTTGCTCATTGTGATCTGAGGAGGCTTTGTCTGCCACTTCACAAGGCATATTCTAAAGATGTTTAGGCTCTGTAGGGCATAAATCAGGAGCTGGTCACTGCGGTGGCTTTAAGAGCCCACTCTATATCATATTCGCTGAGGGCCCAGGGCCACTGGTGAATGGTCAGTCTACGAGGCCGACACTAGCGGGTGGTCTGCCACATAAGGGTTAAATATGGTTCAATCCACAGAGCTCTCAAAGCCAGCTGTTGTTAAAAAAGTAAGTTATGTTGGCTCTATATCTCGTCTTGCAGTCAGAAAATGACAAATGTGGCAAGGGAACGCATTGCTGTCCTGAAATTGAACTTCATGCATGAGTGCGAAATGTCGCCATCTCTCTGTTTCCCCCAAATTTATGAAGCACATTTCCAAAGCAAAGAGTCAATGTGGCCTTTAAAAGTGCAAGATTTTAATAATGATGTCTGAGGCAAATTAAATTGATTACGTATAACACTTAACAATGAGGTTCACTTTAGTTGATTACATGAACTAACACTGAACCACACTGGTAACACTGTATAGTAAGTATTCAGTAATAAAGTGCTTACAAATCATTTGCAAACTATTAGTTAATTCATAGTTTATATATTGTAGTCTCTACATTGTTGATATATTAATACAAATAGTGAGTTCTTCATTCATTGTCACTGTAATTAACACAATTATTATTGTTTAATTGCCTCATAAAAATAGTTAGATGGTGTTTTTATGCTTTGTCAACAAGTTATTAACCATCAGTGTTGGGCAGTAACTAGTTACAGTAATAACGGTAACACTTCATTTTAGGGTCTTTTAACTAGTTGCTGATTAGCATGCATATTACTAGAATATTGGCTGTTTATTAGTACTTATAAAGCACATATTAATGTCTTATTCTGCATGATCTTATTCTACATCCCTTAATCCTACCAATACCTGAACTTAACAACTACCCTACTAACTATTAATAAGCAGTAAATTAGGAGTTTGAGGAAAAAAGTCATAGTTAATAGTTTATATGTGTTCCCTATACTAAAGTGTCACAGTAATAGTATTAATTTTTGCAGTAACTAATAGTGTAACTAATTGCTAATAAGATTTCAGTAATAACATTACAGTTACCAGCCATAAAACAGCTCATTAGTAACTTTTGATGCCTCAACTCCTACTGATTTGAAATCCAACAATCTCACAGGCACATGAAGTCACCAGTGCAGCAGGCAAGCTTGAAATATGGAAAAAATTACATTCAGAGGATGGAAATATTGCCATTACATTGATTTTGTCAGGAGAATAGATGATCTGAACACTGTTGTGTAAGTTGTGGCATTAGTTTACTCTGGCATTACATGGCTTGCCCACCCACATCCCTCTGATCCCGATATAAATTATATTACTATAATTTAAAAAATTTTTGGAAAAGAAACATTTTTTCACGAACGTATGTGAATTTATATATATATATATATAAAATACATCATGAAATATAAGTGTATATGGGTAACTATATGGTATAGAAATTACAGCTACAATTAGCTTCAAGCTACACATGACAATTAATGAGATAAATACAACACTTTTACTTAAAAGTCACTATCAGTCACCATTGAGTGTTTATAATAACTTCTGACTGCGATCCAATGTGGACTTTGGTCAAATGATGAGGCAGAAATATGTTGTTAGTGACATTTTAGAAGAATTTTATGGGGAAGATACACAATTACAACTTCTGTGGGGTGTGAAGGAAAAGTAATATAATTAGTAGTGTAACTAATTACTGTTGCCAGAAAGTAATAATAAGTAAATAATTTTACTTTTGAAAGGAGTAGCTAGTAACAAGTAATAAATTTCATTTTTTGAGTAATGAGCCCAACACTGTTAACCATATAAGTAATGTACAGTATTTTAAACCAGTAGTAAATGAGTTGTTAATGGTTATCATGAGTAAATAGTTCTCACTAAGTCATGGAACATCAGAAAATGTTTTAAACCATGTTTAAAAAATGTTTTAAAAAGTGCTTTAAATAAAACAATCTTTGCAACAAAAGTGGTGTGAAAAACTGTTTGCCTCCTTCCTGATTTTTTATTTTTGTCACACTTTAATGTTTCAGATCATCAAACAAATTAAAATATTAATCAAAGATAACACAAGTAAACACAACATGCAGTTTTTAAATGAAGGTTTTTATTATGAAGGGAAAGCAAAATCCAAACCCACATGGCCCTGTGTGGAAAAGTGCTTGCCCCCTGAACCTAATAACTGGTTGGGCCACCCTTAGCAGCAACAACTGCAATCAAGTGTTTGCGATAACTTGCAATCAGTCTGTTACAGCGCTGTGGAGGACTTTTGGGCCACTCGCCTTTGCAGAAATGTTGTAATTCAGCCACATTGGAGGGTTTTCGAGCGTGAACCACCTTTTTAAGGTCATGCCACAGCATCTCAATAGAATTGAGGTCAGGACTTTGACTAGGCCACTCCAAAGTCTTCATTTTGTTTTTCCTCAGCCATTCAGAGGTGGACTTGCTGGTGTGTTTTGTATCATTGTCCTGCTGCAGAAACCAAGTTCGCTTCAGCTTGAGGTCACGAACAGATGGCCGGACATTGTCCTTCAGGATTTTTTGGTAGACAGCAGAATTCATGGTTCCATTTATCACAGCAAGTCTTCCAGGTCCTGAAGCAGCAAAACAGCCCCATACCATCACACTACCACCACATTTTGCTGTTGTATGATGTTCTTTTTATGAAATGCTGTGTTACTTTTACGCCAGACGTAATGGGACACACACCTTCCAAAAGTTCAACTTCCAAAAGCACTTTTTCACACAGGGCCATGTGGGTTTGGATTTTGCGTTCCCTTCATAATAAAAACATTAATTTAACTGCATGTGTTTACTTGTGTTATATTTGATTAATATTTAAATTTGTTTGATGATCTGAAACATTAAAGTGTGACAAAAATAAAAAATCAGGAAGGAGGCAAACACTTTTTCACACCACTGTGTGTGTATATATGATCCTTGGACGATTTGCCAAATACCGAGTGTCTATTTACACTAAGCGCAAATAGTGTCCCTTGTTAGCAAACGCTATTTACACGAGCTCTGCCCAGCAATGTCTGGTTGGGCCACTCAAGTTTTAAAAAATACACATAGAACTCAAATGTCTTCAGTGGTGCAACAGTAGCCACTCGCAGACCATGGCTTTTAATGCGATCGACGCAGGTTCGAATCCGCCTTTTGCCAAGCTCGCTCTTCTCCATTTTCCCATCACATATCACACCAGATAAGCATTTATTTTCTATAAAAATGAAAATAATGTTCTAAAAGTGGAAATAAACTTTGAACGCATGTTTAATAATATAAAAAGTATTTATTGGGTAGGGGAAGATGTATTTATTTATTTATTGTTATTTTTTATTCAGAGGGTTATTATATCCTGTTATTGTACAAAAATACTGAGGTGCAAATAGTATGTGCCAATATAAAGTATACAGGTGCTGGTCATATAATTAGAATATCGTGAAAAAGTTCATTTTTTTATTGTAAATTATTTTTAAAAATGAAACTTTCATATATTCTAGATTCCCTACATATAAAGTAAAACATTTCAAAAAAATTTTTATTTTATTTTTTTTATTTTTTTTTGAGATGATGATTAGAGCGTACAGCTCATGAAAGTCCAAAATCCAGTATCTCAAAATATTAGAATATTTCCTAAGATCAATCAAAAAATGGATTTTCAAAACAGAAAAGTTCAAGTTCTTTAAAGTATGTTCATTTGTACACTCAATACTTGGTGGGCAGCACATATTACAGCAAATTACTTACTCCTAGCACAAATTACAGCATCAGTGAAGTATGGCATGGAAGTGATCAGCCTGTGGCACTGCTGAGGCACTATTGAGCCTTCAGATGATCTATATATTGTTGGATCGACTGTTTCTCATCTTTCTCTTGAAAATATCCCATAGATTCAGGGGTCAGGCATGTTGGCTGGCCAATAAAACACAGTAATATCATGGTCAGCAAACCACTTGGAAGTGGTTTTTGCACTGTGGGCAGGTGCTAAAGTCCTGCTGGAAAAGGAAATCAGCATCTCCATGAAGCTTGTCAGCAGATGGAAGCATAAAGTGCTCCAAAATCTCCTGGAAGATGGCTGCATTGACTTTGCACTTGATAAAACACAATGGACCAACACCAGCAGACGTCACGGCCCCCCAAATCATTACTAACTTCAGAAACATCCCACTAGACTTCAAGCAGCTTGGATTCTGTGCCTCTCCAGTCTTCCTTCAGACTCTGGGACCATGATTTCAACATGAAATGCAAAATTGACTTTTATCTGAAAAGAGGACTTTCGACCACTGTTCACTGTCCAGCTCTTTTTCTCCTTAGCCCAGGTAAGATGCTTCTGACATTGTTTCTGTTTCAGAAGTGGCTTGCTAGTCCTTTTCCTGAAGATGTCTGAGTGTGGTGACTCTTGATGCGCTGACTCCGGCTTCATTTGACTCATTGTGAAGCTCTCCCAAGTGTCTGAATCGTCTTTACTTGACAGTATTCTCAAGCTTGTGGTCATCCCTGTTGCTTGTGCACCTCTGCCTACCCAATTTCTTCCTTCCAGTCAACTTTGCATTTAATATGCTTTGATACATCACTCTGTAAACAGCCACCACATTCAGTAATGACCTTCTGTCACTTACTCTCTTTGTGGAGGGTGTCAATGATTGTCTCCTGGACCATTGCCAAGTCAGCAGCAATGTTCCCTCTAAGCTGTGCGCGCACTTTTGAAGCCGCGGCCGTGCAGAAAAAATAATTGCCGCGCAGAGAACAGACATGAAAATGATTGTAGTAGTTTAAATGAGAAATAATTGCAGTGCTCTGGACAACCGCTATATAGTTATTGTCCCTATAGAGTTGGAACCGGTGAATGCGGTTTACAGGTTTCACAGAAAGAGAACGATGTGAGCGCGTGTGAGCTGGCTGGCCCTGAACCAAATCAGTCTCAGTAAGAATACTGTAATGTTTGCGGTCTAAATACATCAATACGAGAGGCAACACGAAACGAACAGAAATGTGAAATAAAACGTCATGATTTAATGAAAAGTGGTGGAAATAACGGATGATGGGCACAGAATGCTAACAAAACTCTGAGACATTTACAATCACACACCCACCACAGGTGTAGCAAACTCAAAATACCTCAGTTTAAATAGATTTGTGTGTGTGGTGGTGTGGGTTTCAGGGATGTTTAGATAAAGTTAACGTTCACTTTTCTTAAAAATATTTAGCTATCAGATCTGTTTAAATGCTTCAGTTTGTTTTCACTATATAATATATTAAAATAAATGGAAGCATTTAAACTGATATAATACTGTATATCAGTTTAAATACTTAAATATTATATTATATTTTATTATATTATAATGTAAGCCTAATAAAAAATTGATCTCACAAGGGGATTGTTTTGGGCTCCTTGCCACGAAAAATCTTAACCTCCTGGTATATAAAATCTGGGAAATTCATTAGCAATAAACATGTAATTTTGATGGTTTAATACTGTCTGTTGCTAATAATTGACTGTACAAAAACACATTATGGTTGTCCCAATCCCAAACCATCATTGTCACTGCTCATATTATATTATTATAAAGAATTGAACTGTCCTGCAGGAGGACAGAAATTATGTTTTAATAGAATTTCTTGGTAAAGACTGGTACAGTTAATACAGTAATGTGAAAAAATCTCAAGTAACATAAAATGTGCTTAATTTAGTGACTGAGCTGCTTGTTTTCAAACATATTATTTAATAAATCACTAAGTTACATCAAGGGTCAAATAAAATAGAAACGGCACATTAAAGTTAAATGTTACAGTTGTATGATAAAACCATTTTTTTTTGTGTGTGTGTTTACATTCATTGTACAGGTCTGATATAAAGTATGTTTTTGCTCAGGTGGCCAAAATGTGTGCTCAACAGAGAAAAGTTTTGCTTAGCGAGAAAAAAAATTAGAGGGAACATTGGTCAGCAGTTGTCACGGGAAATAAAGAGGGATGCAAGTGCAAGTCAAAATATCTCATTTATTTGAGCTTCACGCCAGAAAGTCAGATGACAAACACACAGACAGCAGGAGAGCGGCGACACAGGGACTTTGGTGGGCCACGGTGAGATGATCGTGGTGAAGTCCGTGGGAGTGAAATCAGAAGTGAAGAATCCAACGATGAAACAGTAATCCAGAGTGAAGACACGACGAAACAACTCCAAACGGAAGCACACACGAGGAAACCAGGAAACAGAACAGGGAACTCCAACAACGATCTGACAAACACGAGACGAAAGACAAGGAAATAAATAGGCAGTCCAGATTGAACACAGCTGCCGCTGATCAGCAATCAGCGGCGACGCCCACGTGAAACAATTAACGTGACAGCACAACATAAACACAGACCACAGAACGAGACTGCGGATCTTCAACCGTGACAGTACCCCCCCCCCAGGAGCACCTACCTGCCGATTGTAATCATCGATAAGGGAGTGATCCAGGATGTCCTAGCAGGAACCCAACTTCTCTCCTCTGGACCGTAACCTTCCCAGTCCACCAAGTACTGAAATCCGCGTCCCCTTCCTTCTCGAGTCCAGAATGCGATTAACCGAATAAGTGGGCTCCCCGTCTACGAGACGCGGCGGTGGAGGAACCGGGGTTGGCGGATTAATGTGTGAATGAAACACAGGTTTGATTTTAGACACATGGAAGGCGGGATGAATTCTCCTGTACGCTGGAGGAAGTTTGAGTCGGACTGCCACCAGACTAATGATCTTGGTGACAGGAAACGGGCCAATGAATTTGGGAGCAAGTTTATTGGAGATGGAACGGAGAGGAATGTTCTTGGTAGAAAGCCACACTTTTTGACCCACGACGTATACGGGAGGCTTCGACCGGTGGCGATCAGTCTTAGCCTTGGTGCGCGCCCCCACTTGGAGAAGAGTCTCACAGGCTCTCGTCCAAGTGCGGTGACACCTCTGGACGAAGGCGTGAGTGGAGGGGACCGCGACTTCGGATTCCAGACTGGGAAAGATAGGTGGCTGGTAACTTAAACTACATTCAAACGGTGAGAGGCCCGTGGAAGACACTGGTAACGAATTATGTGCGTACTCAATCATAGAGAGTTGCTGGCTCCAGGAGGAAGGATTCTTGGAAACCAAACATCGCAACATTCTTTCCAAATCTTGGTTAGCTCTCTCGGTTTGACCATTGGACTGGGGATGGAACCCAGAAGAAAGACTAACAGTCGCCCCCAGCAACTTACAAAACTCTTGCCAAAATTTGGACACAAATTGGGGCCCCCTGTCGGAGACCACATCCATCGGGAGGCCATGTAACCGAAAGACGTGATCAACGACAGTTACCGCTGTCTCCTTAGCAGAGGGTAATTTAGGCAAAGGGATGAAGTGCGCCGCCTTCGAGAACTGGTCCACCACGGTCAAAACAACCGTGTTCCCCTGGGAGGGTGGGAGGGCGGTGACAAAATCTAGCGCAATGTGGGACCAGGGTCTCGAAGGGACAGACAGCGGTTGGAGCAACCCATCTGGGGGACGATTGGAAGTCTTACCAGTGGCACAAATCGCGCAAGCCAAAACAAAACTGCGAATGTCACGAGCCATGGCAGGCCACTAGAATCGTTGCTTGACCAAAAAACTGGTGCGATTAACCCCTGGATGACAGGCTACGTTGAAACAATGCCCCCACTTGATAACACTGGACCTTAACCTCTCCGGCACAAATAAACAGTTCGGTAGGCATCCAGGCGGAGGCGTTACCCCTTCTAAGGCCGACTTGACCTTCGATTCGACCTCCCATGTCAGAGTGGAGACCACTAATGTCTCAGGAAGAATACACTCGGGAGTAGACGGGCATTTGGAAGGATCAAAAATACGAGAAAGAGAATCGGGTTTGATGTTTTTAGAACCCGGGCGGTACGAGAGAGAAAAATCAAAACGTCCGAAAAAAAGTGCCCACCGAGCTTGCCTGGAGTTTAGTCTTTTAGCCGTTCTGATATACTCTAAGTTCTTATGGTCAGTCCAAACAATGAAAGGTACCCCCGAACCCTCCAACCAATGACGCCATTCTTCCAACGCTAACTTGACTGCCAGCAACTCTCTGTTACCAATGTCATAATTGCGTTCGGCTGGAGATAAACATAAAAAAAAAAAACTTGCAGGGATGGATCTTATCGTCTGAGGGAGATCGCTGGGATAGAACTGCACCTACCCCCACCTCTGACGCATCGACCTCCACCACGAACTGACGTGAAGAATCAGGGGCTATGAGGATGGGAGCCGAAACAAAGCGGCCTTTCAGTTTGGCGAATGCAGCCTCAGCTGCATCGGACCACCTGAACGCCGTTCTGGGGGAGGTCAAGGCTGTCAGAGGTGCGGCTAGTTGGCTGAAGTTGCGAATGAACCGCAGGTAAAAATTAGCGAAGCCCAGAAACCTCTGTAGGGCCTTACGGGAATCCGGGCTTGGCCAATCCACCACAGCCTTAACCTTGTCAGGATCCATGCGAATTCCCTCAGACGAGACGATGTACCCTAGGAAAGAAACAGACTGTGCATGAAAATCGCATTTCTCCGCCTTGACAAAAAGCCCATTCTCTAGCAGCCGCTGAAGCACTCGTCGGACGTGTTGAACATGTTCCTGGAGAGACGAGGAGGAAATCAATATGTCGTCCAGGTAGACATATATGAACTGGTCAACCATGTCTCTCAACACATCATTGACGAGTGCCTGGAAGACCGCCGGGGAGTTGGAAAGCCCGAAGGGCATGACCAAGTATTCAAAGTGCCCCCTAGGGGTGTTAAAAGCGGTCTTCCATTCATCCCCCTCCCTAATGCAGACCAAATGATAAGCATTCCTTAAATCCAATTTCGTGAAGACGGACGCTCCTTGCAACCTCTCGAAGGCTGAAGACATCAACGGCAAAGGATAAGTATTCTTTACCGTGATGTTATTCAACCCCCGGTAATCAATGCAAGGTCGCAAGGAACCATCCTTCTTTCCAACAAAAAAGAACCCCGCCCCCGCCGGAGAAGAGGAAGGGCGAATGAACTTAGCTGCTAGAGAATCAGAAATATATTTCTCCATGGCCTCCCTCTCGGGAACGGACAGAGAGTACAACTTGCCTTTAGGCAGAGACTTACCGGGAACTAAATTTATAGCACAGTCATAGGGACGATGCGGAGGAAGAGAAGCAGCTCGGGACTTACTGAACACTTCCTTCAGGTCTAGATACTCCGCGGGCACGTTTGACAGATCCGCAGCCTTTTCCTGTAACACAGAAGCAGACACAGAAGAACAAGCAGACACAAGACAAGACTTATGACACTGAGTGCTCCATTCCAGGACGGTGTGCTGACGCCAGTCCACCTTGGGGTTGTGTTGTGTGAGCCAGGGGTGTCCGAGAACAATGGAATAGACTCAGTATGATTGCCAGAAGTGATGAGGGTAATGGATGTGGTGGTGAGTGTTATGTTGGGTAGATCCTGGCCATTGAGAGCGTTGACGGAAATCTGTTTCGTGAGAGGAATGATGGGTAACTGAAAGCGATGTGCAAACTGTGTGTCCATGAAATTACCTTCAGCCCCCGAATCCAGTAGAGCGTGACAGGTGAGCGTGTGTGTGGCCCACCTCAGTCTAACCGGGAGAAGAGTGGATGGTGAGGACTTTTCAGCGGAGATCCCACCCGATAGTAGCCTCAACGTTACTACCGGGCTCGATCTTTTACTGGGCAGGTGTTCAAGAAATGCCCAGCCCCTCCACAGTAAATGCACAGTCCTTGGGACCTCCGCCGCTCTCTCTCCTCCCGGGAAAGCCGAGCTCTCCCCACCTGCATGGGTTCCGGATCGAAAGAGGGGCCGACCGTGTCTCTGTTGTTGACTCCTCGAGCCTCTGCACCCCGGGATGCGAAGTCGGAACGAGGAAGATTCTCCAGACGGTTGATACGGGCATCCACCCGTAGTGCAAGATCAATCAGTCCATTAAGACTCTGAGGTAAATCCAAAACGTAGATCTCCTTTTGTACACGGTCGGACAACCCATGCAGGAAGACGTCCCACTGCACCTCCTCGTTCCAGTTGCACTCCGCCGCCAGTGTTCGGAACTCGATGGAATAATCCGCCACCGTGCGATCTCCTTGCTTGAGTCCCGTCAAACGTCGGGCTGCGTCCTTTCCTGTGACCGCACGGTCAAACACTCTCTTCATTTCGGCGGCGAGTGTCTGGAACGAGGAACAGCACGGATCTTGATTCTCCCACACCGCCGTTCCCCACAAAGCTGCCTGCCCGGTGAGCAAGGTTAACACAAACGCCACCTTGGACTCCTCCCTTTCGAAGGTGCGTGGCTGTAGAGAAAAATACAGTGAACACTTGTTCAGAAAGGCTCTGCAAAAACTCGGCTCACCGGCATAGGTCTGAGGTGTAGGTAAGCGTGGTTCAGGTTGATCTCCTTGCGTGGGTTGGGGAGGGGGAACGGGCGGTGTGGGCGGCGCAGCGGGACCTCGAAGTTCTTGTAGCTGTTGGGAGAGCTCGGACACCTGTGTCACCAACGCCTGCACGGCGCGTCCGGTAGAGGAAATGCTCTCCTGCTGTTGATCCATCCGTGCAATGCTGTGGTTGATAAACTCCGTTAATGCTGCTGAACTTGCTGCATCCATGTTGTTGGTCAGTTCGTTCAGTCATGGGAAATAAAGAGGGATGCAAGTGCAAGTCAAAATATCTCATTTATTTGAGCTTCACGCCAGAAAGTCAGATGACAAACACACAGACAGCAGGAGAGCGGCGACACGGGGACTTTGGTGGGCCGCGTGAGATGATCGTGGTGAAGTCCGTGGGAGTGAAATCAGAAGTGAAGAATCCAACGATGAAACAGTAATCCAGAGTGAAGACACGATGAAACAACTCCAAACGGAAGCACACACGAGGAAACCAGGAAACAGAACAGGGAACTCCAACAACGATCTGACAAACACGAGACAAAAGACAAGGAAATAAATAGGCAGTCCAGATTGAACACAGCTGCCGCTGATCAGCAATCAGCGGCGACGCCCACATGAAACAATTAACGTGACAGCACAACATAAATACAGACCACAGAACGAGACTGCGGATCTTCAACCATGACAGCAGTCTTCCCCATTAGTGTGGTTTCAAAAAACAAGAGATACCCGGAATTTATACTGTAGGGATGGTCATTTAATGAAACTCAAATGTAAATATTCTAATATTTTGAGATACTGGATTTTGGACTTTCATTAGCTGTACGCTCTAATCAACAAATTTATAAAAAAAAACAACAAAAAAAAAACTTTTGAAATGTTTTACTTTACATGTAGGGAATCTAGTGTAAATGAAAGTTTCATTTTTTTAAAATAATTTACAATAAAAAAATGAACTTTTTCACGATATTCTAATTATATGACTAGCACCTGTAGATAGCATCTAATTATTATTTACACTTATTGCAAAGAACTGATACTTTTACATGGTGTAAATAGAATCTATCACTATTTTCACCCAGTGTAAATAGCATATCACTAAGAAAATGCTACTATTGTAACTTAGTGTAAATAGGATATATTATTATTTTCACTTAGTGTAAATAGCATCTATTGCTAAGAAAATATGTTATATTTGCTTGGTGTAAACAGCATCTATTGCTATTTGCACTTAGTGCAAATAGCCGCTGCCTTAATTAGTAACACTTTATTTCGACATTCTTTAGACATTTTACTAACTATAAGTAACTAGCAGTCATTAGAGTATCAGTAGTGCTTAATATCTGCTATCACTTTATTTTGATGCTCCTAACAGACATTCTACTGACTATAAGTAACTTTACAAGGACATATCAACTAATTCTACTAACCCTACTATTACTCCAATTTAAAGTCGGCATGAAAGGGAAGTTAGGATATTCTTTATTCCCTGTTGTGCCGTATATCTGAGTGAAACAGCTTCTGGAATGAGAACAAATATGGGCAGGGTTTGATTTTGTCTGTGGGGAATTGATTGGATGGTTGTGGTTTGCTATTGGTGGATCTCATGTGAGTGACAGGTTGCCCCGCCCTTGTCATCAGAGAAGAGATGTCGCTGCAGAGGGAAGTTATTCTGATTCAAGATTATGAGGAACATGAATTTAACAAAATAATGGTATGCACAGATAAATCGTTCATAATAAATATGGCAATATTCCATCCAAAAATTGTCAATTTTGATTTCATTGTGACTTTAAGTGTGTTAATGTTAATTTCTTCATATACTAATATTACCCTTAATAAATGAACAACTTAGGCTAATAAATGCTGTAACAATTATCGTGTTATCAGTGCATGACATCCAATGCATAAACCAATTAACCTTATTGCAAAACATTACCGATTTTTTGAATGTAACTGCATACCATCTGTACATGCGTGTGCTGGGAACTGTGTGAAATCAGGCCCTGCAGTGGTCAACAGGCAGTTTCCCTCCCAAGCACTGCTGTCTATTGTCAAACAGCCAATGAGAGCACCAACCCCATTGATCACCCTGACAAAGTGTCTAATGGCTGTTCCCACACAGACAAGATACACAACAAGCAGGTATATTGCCATGGCTACAGAACAGCGCTCGAGAGCGAGAGCGGCCCGTCGGGGGGAATAGTTGCGTGGGGAGACGCCAAAGGCCGCCACTCACCTTTGACATGGCCTCATGAATGCCAGTTTGTTTTCCGATTGCTACGGTTCATCTTCACGTGGAGGCGGACAAACAGTGGTAAACAGGCAGCTAGCAGTTCAAAGCCAGAACAGAAAGGCAGGGTCCCCACTTCAGCTGTGTTCACATGAGAATCAATCTGTTTTGAGTCTTTGAAGAGCGGAGAGCATAAAGGAATAACAGGGGTCTGCTCTGAAAGGAAAACAAGAAATGAGCTTGAAAGAAACTCTTGCCCTGGCTAGTGTATCTCTCCATTTGGATGCTAACCACTGAACGGTCTGCAAAAAAAGTGTAACAACAAGCGACCTGGTCCCACTTTATATTAAGTGTATTTAACTACTATGTACTTTCATTATAAAATAATTATGTACAATGTACTTACTGTGTTGATGTATTGCAAAACACTTACGGTCTAAGTACGGGTAAGGTTAGGACAGGTTTGCGGTTTAAGGGTGGGTTCAGGTGTAAGAGAAAGGTCAACACTTTGATTAAAGGTGTAATTACAGAAAGTTCTGTTTCAGAGATGCACCGATGTATCGGCCGATGAAAGCTATTATTTTCACTATTAGCCATCAGGTCGATTGTTTAAAAACAGCTGATGATCAGGGCCGATTATATCCCGTCAATCAAAAAGGTGCGGGAAAATGTGTCAGACTGCAACTCATACTGTGAGTGAAGAAAATGTCTCGTGTTGAATTTAGGGCAAGTTCACGTGGCAATAATGCATTAACAGTTAAAGAATATAGTGACGTTAAAGCAGGCTCTATTTGAATCACCCATAGTTCTGTGGATTTTCCCTACACCAAACATTATTTTGTAGCGATTCCCATCCAATAATTGCAAAGAGCTTTGCTTCTTCTGATCAGAAACAAATTCTCAGCATTCAAATCCTGTCCATTTTATCACCTCAGTTCAAGCGGCAGCGTGAGTGTTTTCTTCCTCTTTCATAGACGTTATAGCATAAAAAAACATGCATGAACATCAGAAGGTATGTTGAAAGATACAGTACAACTAACTGAAATGTATCATGTCTCATGTAATTGCACAATCAGTGTTTCAGAAAGACATCAATAAAACAGTTTGTGAACAATATCTCACTTGATGTTGCATTTACCTAAGTTATCCAGTGTTTACAGTTCATTAGTTAGCTATAAAAAACACTAGAGAGGAACTTATTTACTGTTAATTATATATGTATGTTTGAATAAATTTGCCATGAAGATGAGTGTTTATGAAAACTACCTTATTTATATGTAATTATTATATCTAATAAATAGCAGTTAGCTCTGTTGTTAATCGAAACCTCTAATATTATAGCGCACTAAATGAGAAAGTTCCCTGTATAGTTTGCAGCATTATTTGGGAGATCAAACTATCACTATCGGTCTCAGCAGATATCATTCTGAATAATCGGCTATCTTTATCGGCTGAGAAATTTAGTATCGGTGCATCTCTATTCTGTTTATATGTACCCTAATTTTGCGATTAATTTATGTGTTTTACACGTATTCCCAGCAAATTTCAGCACATGTGCAGTGCCCACATTCAAAAACAATGATAAAACTTGATGACATATCTAAAAAAAAAAATATTTCAGAAAAGCTTTTTTTGGCAAATATAAGCATACGCATGTTTTTAATACATGTGTGCAAGCTATATTTGGTTATAAATGAGAAATGGATTGAAATTGGCTAAAATCTTCCTGTCAAACAGATAATTTAAGATCTACACCACCCAGATTGATATATTATTCGGAATGAGCTCAAACTGGGGTGCGTTTCCCAACGCAAACTATGGTCGCAAGTTCCGTTGTTACCAATAGAGTTCAATGGGACTTACGACCATAGTTGGCTAATGATGCTTTCGGGAAATGCACCCCTGATTGGTTGAGGTGTTTACAGGTTTTTCAGTCTGATTTAGCCATCAATTTGATTCTAAACAGATTATCAGGTTGCTTGTAAACGTACCGTAAAGCGCCATTTTGCGTAGTCTGCATGGGGGAATCAATAAATCGTTTTTTTGTGCTTCTCGTATCACTCCCCAGTCTTTTTCTTCTCACAAAATAAAATAATTTTAATCAACATTTCATCTACATTTAATTATTTATGTCTAATATTCTTCATGTTGAGATCCATATCCCTTATTATTTTGCAGTAATGAGCAACTGTTATAATCTGTTTTATATTTTCATGGAAATTCAGTTCTGGTTACCGTGTGTTTTTTAAACCTACAGACCGTGAGGTTTCAAGGCTTTCCCCGGGCATCAAACAGTTGTCAGGCGCTTTAGTCTGATTGAAAGGAATGTTGTTTTATTTGTGTTCCACTCTGAAGGAAAACGCCGATTTCTGTCACGAGAGAGCACCGAGACAATGAGAGGTGGAGAGAAACACTTTTCAGCCTTTTTTTTTATTTCAACGCCAACACGCTCAGACAACAGCGGCCTTTCAGCTAATTAAGCTGTTTTAAAAAGGGCTGGTCGACCAGTGACATCTTGGTGGGGTATCAGGGAGTCAATGGGGCGGTACAGAAGGGGAGACATTTATGGGGTGGCTTTTCCCATTGTTTCCAACCTGGCAGGATCTTTTCTACTTGGCCGCCTCTGCCTCAGTGACCTGTACAATGACAAGAATGCAAAGGGTAAACTCTGTGTTCGCCACAAAGGGGACAATTGCAGAATAAAAATTTCACGCTGCTGGGCAATGCCTCTTCTCTGCCAAGATTCCACAGATATTTCAGTCCAACACAACTTCATGGTGATGGAACATGGATCTCTGGTTTGGCCACAGGACTTGCATGTTGTTTTGTCTTAGTAGTACATCGATGGAAGGTTATTGTTATGGAGAAATGTATAGCATGAGTCTATATGCATTATAAAATTTGGTCACACCTTAGTTTGAGGAACACATATTCACTATTTACTATGACTTTTGCCTCAATAAACTCCTAATTACTGCTTATTAATAGTAAGGTAGTTGTTAAGTTCAGGTATTGGGCAGGATTAAGGGATTTAGAATAAGGTCATGCAGAATAAGACATTAATATGCGCTTTATAAGTAGTAATAAACATATCCTAGTAATATCCATGCTAATAAATAACTAGCTAATAGTGAGAATTGGACCCTAAACTAAAGTGTTACATAAAATTCTTCAAGGTAGTTGATTGGGCAATACAGAGCTCCAGAAACATTAAAATTCACATAGATGTAATATAGAAACTGCGATGACAAGAAACAACTGCTCATCAGCTCCTGTATGTTGTAGCAGGAATGGTGGCACTTAATGAATTCCCTTATTAAACTAATACATATTTTTAATAAAATAACTAAAAGCACTGAGACGCAGCAGAAGGGATCACAGCGTTTCACACTCTCTTAGAAAAAAGTTCAGTGGTTCTTTATAGAACATTAAGGGTTCTTAACTCAATTTTAAAGAACCCTTTATGCCAAAAAGGTTCTATTTAAGGAAAAATGTCTAAAATGACTGCATAATTCTTTCATAATTAATGGGTTATTTTCAATTTTTCTAGTGATAAAGTATGTTTAATTCATAAAGGTTAATTCAGATTAAAAACTACTTAATTAATTAATTAATTAATTAATTAATTAAAACTAAATGATGGAACACTTAAAATGTTCTAGATATGAAGCGCCTTACAGAACCCTTTAAGGTTCTATATAGAACATTTTCTTCTATAAAAATGCCTTTCAGCAGTGACTTTATTCACAATATAGCATGGGCTTTCATACCTTGCTGCTTACATATACTAATTTGAAGCAAATCAAAGAAGTCATCAGCTATTGAAAATAATAAGGAATGTGAGACTCATTTATTATAAAATGGAGAGTTCTGATTCAGACTTTGACTGGATTAGCCACATTTGAGGCTGAAATACTATGCTATTTGCTGGGCTTGTTGTACTGTATGTGTGCGTACATATGATGAGTTTGTAACCAGCTGAGAACTCATGAAGAGCTTATAAAATGTGTAATGTCAAAACAGCAGCAGGAATTCCTCCATTCCACACAAACGAAGATCTGCTACGCTTTTCCAATGCCTGTACCGAACTGTAATGGGCAATGTCGATCCTATGATGAGAAAAACGTCATTTTTAGGGTCACATCTTGTGACATCCTGTTTTTGGTTCATTTAGACGTCTTTATGATTATATTTCAGTCAAACCGCACTTTTCAGGAACCTCTGCTCGCTTGTTTGCTGCTCACCATGTTTCGGGTGGCAGCGTTCACACTTATTCACATGAACCGCACGAACAGAGCAATTGCACCAGAGTTTGTTTTAATCTAACCAAACTTGCCAAGTGTGAACACACCCTATATTAATGCACCAAGTCTACAATATCACATACCAATGAGGTTTGTTCTTGTGTATCAAGCACTTACTATTAAACTTCTGTTTACCATATTTGATTAGCACTGTTGATCAATGTTTAATGAAAGCCTAAATTATATTTCTTCATCATATAAAGTGATAGTGTCTCTTCAGAAGACTTGAATTAAACTGCTCAATTCATTCATTGCTTTTACCATGTCTTTATCAACTTTTTGAAACAACAAGGCTTTGAGTGAATGGACTTTCAAAAGAGGGACAGAAATCTCCCAGGTTGAAGTTGAACGGCTTCATGTGTTTAGACAGACATAACGGTGAGTAATAGATGGCAGTTTTCATTTCTGAGTGAACTATCCCTTTAATTGTAATTTTTATCACTACTAAATTGATTTATTGAACATTGGTGTCTTATAGGGGTGTAATGGTACATGTATTCATCCCGAACCATGCAGTTAGGACGTCACAGGTCGGTTCATGAAGTTAGACGATGAATACAGTCAGTCACAGGCGATCCACACTCCAATCCAGAAGGGTGCTGTAATATAACACTGTGCTAACTACCACAACAGGAAAAAGAGCAGAAGACAACAAAACAAAGAAAACAAAGTCCACTAGGTAGTGTGCATGCGTCAAATGTGTCTATTTGCACTCAAAGACAAAAGAGAATTGAAACGGAGCGGAAGGTTAGTCTTAAGCTTTGAATGTTTAAATATAGTTTAAGTGGAGCAAATTTTAACACTCCTAATGCACAAGTTTTATTTTTCATTATTCTATTTATTTTGTACATTTATAATGCAAGATGCTCAATATGACCTATGCAAGAGTGCATTGTTTACTGCTTAGTGCTAACTACACTATAGGAGGCTGTACTGCACTAACTAGGGGACTAAATGCCGCTAGGTGGAACAAACTGTGATATGCACTACTGTCTGTTCAAAATAAATGAAACTGTTCCTTTTTCCAGTAACACTTTAGTTTAGGGTCCAATTCTCACTATTACTAGTTGCTTATTAGCATGGATATTACTAGGATATTGGCTGTTTATTAAGTATAAAACAGATATTAATGCCTTATTCTGGATGATCATATTCTACATCCCTTAATCCTACCCAATACCTAAACTTAACAACTACCTTACTAACTATTAATAAGCAGTAATTGAGTTTATTTAGGTGAAAGTCATTGTAAATAGTTAGTTAATAGTGAGAATTGGACCCTAAACTGAAGTGTGACCATTTTTCCTATTGTACCGAACCGTGACCCCAAAACCAAGTACGTATGAACCATGACTTCTGTGTACCATTACACCCCTAGTGTCTTATATACCACATTATAATATAATATTATTATAATATTTTAGTATTAAATATATCACATTATACTCCTGGACAGTTTGTCAGAAAAACATGTAATTATTTACTGACCCTCATGCAAAGGGCTTACATTTAATTTGACGTCATTATTCATTGAAAATCTTCCCGCCTGCCACAGTTCTCAAATCTCATTCTTCATATTTCATATTTAAACTGGCACATTGAAGAACCAATGAGGTTTTGCTTTCAATGATGTCAAACTTGGTGTGATGAAAAAAAATGGACCAGCTATGGCAGTGAGGAATTATCAAAGAATAACAAGTGAAAGAGAGATTTGTTATGGCTTCAGAAGACTTTAGTCAGATATTATCACATATGTGTTAAAAACCACACGAGGATAAGTAAATAATGACAGCGTTTTCATTTTTGCCTGAACTATTCCTTCAACCAATAGTGACTCACAGCTGCTAAGCAAAACTTTTTTGACAAAAGAAACTCTTATTACACTCAGACTGAAGATCAGTCTGGAGGGGGACAAACGGCGTTCACAGCGTCTAACCGTAAATCTACACATTAGACAGTCCACCCTGCTGTGTTGGCAACACTTCATTTAGCTGATCGTGTTTTATTTACCGCCGCTTTCACTCTTCTTCAACAGAAATGCAAACCCTCCTCTAAGTCATATTAGCTCGTTGATGTTTGGCATCTGTGATCTGTGCGCACGCGAACTTTAAATCATTATTCTAAGAGCTGAAGGAAAACTGTCAACACCACCTGCCACGTCCGCGAGGTCCTGCCAGCTTGTATCTCTTTTGAGCGAGCCATGTGTTGTTATAATGTAACGCGATTACAGAAAGCGTTTCACACCGTTTTCAGCAGAGCCAAAACATGAACAACAAAGCATGCCAATTATGGAGTCATTTGAGTGTTTGTTGAGCTTCGGCTGGGCTCCATTTTCTCTGGCTGAGCATATTGAAGGGGTCAAATGGAACATCTGAATCGCTGCTTTATTACACATCCTGTAATCCCTCTTACATTCGGATGCCCAAGAAGAAGGCGGGAAAAAAACGTTCCTTGTTACAATTTGGCTCCGAGTGTCTGTGCACATTGCACTTGCGTCTGTAGCAGCATGTGTTTCTGGGATTGTTCTGGAAGGGAAAATGCCGAAACAGCAGGGAGCAGGAGATAAACAGGCTATTCGTGACTCGTTAAAAAAGGCGACGGTGGCCAACATTGTGGAGAGCGTAAGGACCCTCGTTCCAACTGGGCTATAAACTTTTTCGGCACCAGCTGGACCGAGCATCTGTCGGCTTGCGCGTGGAGAGATGATCTGGTGCGGATGACAACGGAGCTGTGCTTTAAAAAAACCCAACACCTTACATAACTGTGCTGATTAAAAACTCAAGCAGTCCAATAGCACAGTGGCTACTGCCTACTATCAAGGGGCCTCCGGCTGCACAGGGAGCAAGTCTGCAGACAGCGTTCACCGTTACACGACCAATGCCAGGCTGGGCTGAAAATTCAACTCTAAAAATAGTCGGAACTTGTCTTGAAGTATTGCGTAGGTTCAGTTTGCTATTGATCAGGAAGAGACCAAGATATGACACTCCACAAGTGATAATTAGGGTGCAGAATTCATCAAACAATGTTATTTCGGTCCTCATACACCATTCCAGGTAACACTTTATAATAACTGCACACTATGAAGCATTAGTTAAGCATTAGTTAATAGTTATTTCATCACTTATAAAGCATTAATAGACATTAGTAAGTAGTTTATAAATACAGCTATAATTGCTTTATTCTTGATTTATAAGCATATCTATAATGTGTTTAATAATTGTATTTTCATACTTTATTAATAATCAATTTATCATTTCTTAATTAAGTATTACATTATTTACAAACCAGTTATTTAGGAGTTGTCAGTAGTTCATTTAGTAAGTGTAAGTAAATGATTAATAAACTATTTAAACATTCATTTATACATCTTATTATTTAGTCATATAGTAATAGTTACTAAGTGTGTTAGTAAATGTTTTATTAACACATATTCCTACTGCAATTCATGAGTAATTCAGGTAGTTATAAAACATTTAGAAGCAGTCAGTTAACTATTTTTGTGAGCTCATCTAAAGTGAGGACTATTTATGCTTTGTAAAGCTTTTATAAATGAGATATAAAGGTTCAGTGATCTTCTGCACTGCTGTTCTCTAATGTTTTAAAGTTAGTACCGAGGTAGTTTTGACACTAGGAATATGTTAATAAAGCATTTATTAACACACTGAGTACCTAATACTATATGTCTAAATAATAAGATGCATAAATGTACATTTAAATATTTTATTAATCATTTACTTACACTTCCTAAATGATCTTATGAACCACTGACAACTCCTAATTAACTGGTTTGTGAATAATGTAATACATAATTTAGAAATGATAAATTGATCATTAATAAAGTATGAAAATACAATTATTAAACTCATTATAGATATGCTTATAAATCAAGAACAAAGCATTTATAGCTGTATTTATAAATGGCTTACTAATGTCTATTAATGTTTTATAAATGATGAATTAACTATTTACTAATGCTTAACTAATGCTTCATAGCGTGAGTTATTCTAAAGTGTTACCCAATTCCATAGTAATTATACATAATTTTACATATTAAACAGAAAATCTGTAGGCTGAAGCATTAGCTTATTTTACATACGCTTTTTCATAATAAGTAGCTTCCACTACTATCCATGCAAAACAAAACAGTTAATTAACCCCTTAGCATTCCTGTAAAATTAGCCTAAAAAGGCATACCCAAAGTAAACTGCACACTGTTCTTGAATCATTTGGAGTATATGCATGCTTTTTGTCTTTTTTGAAAGGTATGTGTGTCACGGCGGTACAGTGGAACGCTAACAGGTTCAGACAAAATTTATACACAAATGAATGTTTTAAATTAATTTGTTTCATATATTTCATATACAGATTATTCATTACTTTATCACCTACACATTCTAAATTACACCTCTTTTGGCAGATAAACATCTTTATATTTGTCCTTGAAAAGCAAAAACAAAGGTATCATTACATAAACTTAATAATGTTAAAGTCTCACTGAGGTCAGGGTTGATCGATGTACCTCGAGTTCACAGGTTGAATGTCTGAGTGATGTTCCAGATATTATTTCCAAGAACGAGGTGGGAAAAAAACTGATTCTGAGCTGTCTGGAACGCAGCATTAGGGCTATAAATACACAGAGTAACACAGGAGCCAGACAAGGAGCAGGTGGATCAAATTAATTAAACAATGAGTTGCCATGACAACAAATGAGAACATACTAGAAACAATGGAAACAAAAAGGAAACACAAAAAACAAAGATCTACAAACTAAAATGTTACGCTCTCTCATTTCAAACAGCCTGTGAATACATTTGTAAAGTAAATTGTTATTTGCTTTATACATTATCGGTGCAATTTTGAAATCAAACAGATCACTACATTTTAAAGCATGTAATTTGATAATTGGATAAATCATTCATTTCAAATTAAAAGTAAATAACTTGCTTCAACTTTTGTTGCAGTTGATTTTTACAACCAACCACTCATGACCATTCAATTAAATTGGATCAATCAGTCAATGGATCAATTGAAATCTCACAATACATTTCACTCTAGTGATGTAACGTCTGATTAATTTCAGCAAACCGGTTCTTTCGGACAGTTCGTTTAATGAACCAGATAAAAAAAAAAAAAAGATGAATCAGTTCCTTGTGTCATCACACAATGACGTCACACAAATCAGTATCATCATGTTATATCAATAAAACATTCAAATAAAAACTTATTTGTGTGAACACATATTGCTAATTATTGCCTTTCATTCACTTAAGTCAATGGAGTGTGTGGACACAGTTTAATTTGCGGATCCTTTATGTCAGATAGGACTGCCCAGTATTGAGTAGCCTAAATCTTGGATAAGACTCGCAACTACAACACACATTTGATGCCCAAACGCGGATATGTTCTATATGTCTAACGTATATAGAAGAATAAACCAGTCTTATAAACTCCTTGATTTTGCTTAACAACTTAAAATATAATCTGCATGCCCAATAAACAATAGTAAAATTTTATTTACATCTCTCGACAGAAAGGTTTTTGCAGGTTTTAATAAAATGTTATTTAATAACGGTAGTCATAATAAGCATATTTCCAGTACATGCCTCAGGCTTCAGACTCCTCTGTAATCCTCGGCAAACTTCGACAGCTGGGTGAACCGGCTCATTCGGTTCTTTTTGATTCGGATTTGCTACCTTGTATAGATGTATATACATAGATGCCTCATTAGCAGCCAATTAAATGGGCTGCAACACATAAGCTGTCCGCCATATTGGAGCATTCTGTGAACATTTAAGATCAAGTTGATAGCGTCTGCAATCGTAGTTAGATGCATGCATGAATATATATATATGAAATAGACTTGAGCAGATGATTTTGCTAAACTAAACAATACAATAAGATGAAGGCATCAGCTGACTCGACATTAATAAAAGTAAAAACATTAAAAGTAAAAACATAATATTGCGTTAAAACATATAAATACACAAACCAACACATTCTCACCATTGAAAGGTTATCCCATTTCTTCAGGAATTTAAATCTTGAACCAGAATTGCGTAATGTTGTGCCATCACTGATTCTTGCTGTGAGTGACAACACCCTGACTGTTCCAAGATGGCGGGCATGCCGATGTGTCTGGTGCGTTGGAATGAGGCATCTACGTATACATATCTGCATCATCAACCCGGAACTTAGGTTCGATTCAGTTCGATTAATGAACCAGCTCGACCGGTTAATGGGCTCAAAAGAACAATTCGTTCAAAAATCGAACATGAATATTTCACTTTGATATCATGTTGATTTTAAAAAAGTGATACAGGATAGAAAGAGCATTTACAGGAGCACACTAAAATGCCTTCACCAGGGCAACATATATATTTTTTCAATGATATCTCACAGTCATGTTTGTGTGGTTTGGAATAAAAATATTTGCTTGGTTATCTCTGAAGCTCACTTTAACAATTGACAATTAGATGTGACATTATGGTGCTTTGGAAGCCAATCTGAAAATGGCTTCTTTAAAACTGTCTTCATTCACACTCTGTGAATCACTGACTGAACAGTGTGGCCAAATACACAGAGCAATAGCTAATGACATTCGCCTTACGCATTTGTACATTGATCAACAATTAAACAACAACACAGACGGTGCATTCTGTCTGAGCAGCCCTCCAAATATGTCTGTCCATTTTTAATCTATGAAAGAGAGCACAGGGCAAGTTTAGCCTTTTAGAAAGAAGTTACACTGCAAAAGATTTGATTTTTGAAGAACTTTTTGCTTATTGTCTTACATGGCATGCGACTTCATCACCATTTCACCCTCCCTCCGCGTAAAGAAACTTCTCTGTATTTCAGCACAAGTTCTTTAGTCGCTCTCTTGAAAGTTTGTTAAGATGTTTACAGCCTCATTAGTCTGTAAGTGTGAATGAAGGCATGAAAAATAGATAAGCTGGATCAGCGCTGCGTGCCAGAGGAGCGGCGCGTGGCACTTAAGTCTTTGCAGTGTGACAGACGGCCGGCCCTTTCATTCTGCAGCATCAGGGTATCATTTGGAATTAAAGAAACTTTACGACTCCCTGAACTGATTTTCTGGAATATGAAAACATCAGCATATGGCTGAAGACAGCAGCGGGCTAAAAAGTCAATTTCCCTCATGGAACATAGCAAGAGGGGTGACATTCATATTTATATTGTCCTTTTGGCTCAGTGTTGCCTAGGACAGTGTTTTTTATGATATCTACTTTTAGTGAGCACACATTTCTGTGTTTATACATATCGTTCACGCATGTCATTGCTGTTATTTTTCCTGTGGAACACAAAAGGAAAAAAATTGTAAGCATTTTCAAGCTATAAAGGATCAACAAAACACTGTCCCTCACACAAAACTATCATATGGATTCAAAAGACATGGAATAAAGTTCTTGAGCAACGCAGACTACTTTTTAAAGTTGGAGCTGTGTAAAAATCAACCTAGGCTCATTGGAAAAACATGCTTCTACCTATGTGTCATGCAAAGAAAAGGGTTAGTTCACCCAAAAATGAAAATTCTGTCATTAATTACTCATCCTCATGTCGTTCCACACCCGTAAGACCTTCATTCATCTTCAGAACACAAATTAAAATATTTTTGATCAAATCCGATGGCTCAGTGAGGCCTGCATTGACAGCAAGATAATTAACTCTTTCAATGCCCAGAAAGCTACTAAAAACATATTTAAAACAGTTCATGTGACTACAGTGGTTCAACCTTAATGTTATGAAATGACAAGAATACTTTTTATAGAATACCCCCCCCCCCCCAAAATAACGACTTTATTCATTAATATCTAGTGATGGGCGATTTCAAAACACTGCTTCATGAAGCTTCGAAGATTTACAAATCTTTTGTTTCGAAACAGTGGTTCAGAGCACCAAAGTCACATGATTTCAGTAAATGAGGCTTCGTTACGTCATAAGTGTTTCGAAATTTCAATGGTTCAAGTCTTTGGCAGTTTGATACGTGCTCTGAACCACTGATCCGAAACAAAAGATTCGTAAAGCTTCGAAGCTTCATGAAGCAGTGTTTTCACGATATACTATTGAAAAAAGTCATTATTTTGTTTTTTGGCGCACAAAATGTATTATCTTTAGTAACTTTAAAGTAGCTTTCTGGGCATCTGAAAGTGTTAATTATCTTGCTGTCAATGAAGGCCTCACTGAGCCATCAGATTTTATCAAAAATATCTTAATTTGTGTTCGGAAGAAGAACTAAGGTCTTACGGGTGCAGAACGACATGAGGGTGAGTAATAAATGACAGAAATTTCATTTTTGGCGGAACTAACCCTTTAATTCAAATCTATAGTCTCAAATATAGGCCTACTTTATAATCAAACTATCATAAGTGTGTAATTTTAATGACCTCATCTTAAAAAAGTTTTGTGTTCCCCAGAGAAACCTTAAGTGCAATATCTTTGCATTCCCTTGCAAAATTTCTGCATTCTTTGAGAGGAAACGCAAAGTTTCTTGGGGGAACGCAAACATTTTGCGAGTGAATGCAAAATTTTTCGGGGGAACGCAAAACATTTGCGAGAGAATGCAAAAGAATTGACATATACATTTTTCCCTCCCATCTTATATTTTTTTCCATCCATGTAATGTTCATGAGAAAATAACCTGCGATGTGTGAAAGCAGTGCCATTTGTTGATGTTAACCAATAGACTGTAGTGCATCTTCTGAATGTCTAGTGCAGTGGTTCCCAAACTTTTAGCGTGGAGTAGCGTGAACTTTTTCCGCATACCCCCTCTCTTCCACTTCGACTGCAGTCACACCTTTTCCATTAAGCGACAATATTTGCCCCCTAAATTGATTTTCCAATGCATTTTTTTTTTACCTTTATGAATAACTTTATAAAATAAATAATGTTTTAAATAAAAATGTTCAAAAGAGAAATATGCAATGATGGTAAAACTAAGTAAAAATTTTAAATATAAAACTAAAACCACCAGTAAGTGGCATCAAGTCACTGTTTTTATGAGTGAGTCATCGAGTCATTCATTCAGTAATGAAGCAAGTGGCTGTGAATGAATCGTTTTTTCACCTCACGTACCCCAGTTTGGGAACCACTGGTCTAGTGTATATTGTTCTTTGCACATATGTAGTCCTGAAGTTCACTGACGGTTAACTTTAACACACATGCAAAGAACTTGATGTTTAACTTGATTTACCTAATTCCATTTTTTTGTGACAAAATTAAAAAATATAGACATTCAACAAGGCTACACCTATGAACGGCCACGGGTGAGTTTCCCAAAGCCAACTATGTCGTTACAACACAATTCAAGGGAACTTGCGACCATAGTTGGCTAATGATACTTTTGGGAAACGGACCCCAGATCTGTTGACAAAAACTTTGATGTTAGCTTACAGTGCAATACGCTGAAGACAGCTCACTAGGTTTTTGAGAGCTTCAGATTGTTCTATTTCAATAAGGCCTCACATTTTTAATTTAATTTTGATCACTTTTCCAATAGCCTAGACCGTATGCGTCAGAGAAACAAGCGTGCCACCATCTTTAAAATATTGTCTTTGAACTTCTGTTTTTGCGGGATCTCTGTACATTTCTATCGCATTGCTGTCAGCTCCTGGGTCAGACGTAACAACCCAGTGTTTGGGTAGATTGATCCTGGGTGTACCCAGCTCCTGGGTCATTTTGCGTTACCCAGCTCCGTAACAACCCAGTGTTTGGGTAGAGTGTTTGGGTAGAGTTTTGTGTTACCCAGCTCCTGGGTCAGACGTAACAACCCAGTGTTTGGGTAGATTTTGTGTTACCCAGATCCTGGGTCAGACGTAACAACCCAGTGTTTGGGTAGATTTTGTGTTACCCAGATCCTGGGTCAGATGTAACAACCCAGTGTTTGGGTAGATTTTGCGTTACCCAGCTCCTGGGTAACGTAACAACCAGTGTTTGGGTAGATTTTGCTTTACCCAGTTTGGTCAGACATAACCCAGAGTTTGGGAGTTTTTGCGTTACCCAGCTCCTGGGTCAGCGTAACAACCCAGTGTTTGGGTAGTTTTTGTGTTACCCAGCTCCTGGGTCAGACATAACAACCCAGTGTTTGGGTAGATTTTGTGTTACCCAGATCCTGGGTCAGACGTAACAACTCAGTGTTTGGGTAGATTTTGCTTTACCCAGCTCTTGGGTCAGACATAACCCAGAGTTTGGGTAGTTTTTGCGTTACCCAGCTCCTGGGGTAACAACCCAGTGTTTGGGTAGTTTTTGTGTTACCCATCCTGGGTCGTAACAACCCAGTGTTTGGGTAGTTTTTACCCAGTGTCAGACGTAACAACCCAGTGTTTGGGTAGAGCTCCTGGGTCAGACATAACAACCCAGTGTTTGGGTAGATTTTGTGTTACCCAGAGTTTGGGTAGTTTTTGCGTTACCCAGCTCCTGGGTCAAGCGTAACAACCCAGTGTTTGGGTAGTTTTTGTGTTACCCAGCTCCTGGGTCAGACATAACAACCCAGTGTTTGGGTAGATTTTGTGTTACCCAGCTCCTGGGTCAGACATAACAACCCAGTGTTTGGGTAGTTTTTGTGTTACCCAGCTCCTGGGTCAGACATAACAACCCAGTGTTTGGGTAGATTTTGTGTTACCCAGATCCTGGGTCAGACATAACAACCCAGTTTTTGGGTAGATTTTGTGTTACCCAGATCCTGGGTCAGATGTAACAACCCAGTGTTTGGGTAGTTTTGCGTTACCCAGCTCCTGGGTCAGACATAACAACCCAGTGTTTGGGTAGATTTTGTGTTACCCAGATCCTGGGTCAGACGTAACAACTCAGTGTTTGGGTAGATTTTGCTTTACCCAGCTCTTGGGTCAGACATAACCCAGAGTTTGGGTAGTTTTTGCGTTACCCAGCTCCTGGGTCAAGCGTAACAACCCAGTGTTTGGGTAGTTTTTGTGTTACCCAGCTCCTGGGTCAGACATAACAACCCAGTGTTTGGGTAGATTTTGTGTTACCCAGATCCTGGGTCAGACGTAACAACCCAGTGTTTGGGTAGTTTTTGCGTTACCCAGCTCCTGGGTCAGACATAACCCAGAGTTTGGGTAGTTTTTGCGTTACCCAGCTCCTGGGTCAAACGTAACAATCCAGTGTTTGGGTAGTTTTTGTGTTACCCAGCTCCTGGGTCAGACATAACAACCCAGTGTTTGGGTAGATTTTGTTACCCAGATCCTGGGTCAGACGTAACAACCCAGTGTTTGGGTAGATTTTGTGTTACCCAGATCCTGGGTCAGATGTAACAACCCAGTGTTTGGGTAGATTTTGCGTTACCCAGCTCCTGGGTCAGACGTAACAACTCAGTGTTTGGGTAGATTTTGCTTTACCCAGCTCTTGGGTCAGACATAACACAGAGTTTGGGTAGTTTTTGCGTTACCCAGCTCCTGGGTCAAGCGTAACAACCCAGTGTTTGGGTAGTTTTTGTGTTACCCAGCTCCTGGGTCAGACATAACAACCCAGTGTTTGGGTAGATTTTGTGTTACCCAGCTCCTGGGTCAGACATAACAACCCAGTGTTTGGGTAGTTTTTGTGTTACCCAGCTCCTGGGTCAGACATAACAACCCAGTGTTTGGGTAGATTTTGTGTTACCCAGATCCTGGGTCAGACATAACAACCCAGTTTTTGGGTAGATTTTGTGTTACCCAGATCCTGGGTCAGACGTAACAACCCAGTGTTTGGGTAGTTTTTGCGTTACCCAGCTCCTGGGTCAGACATAACAACCCAGTGTTTGGGTAGATTTTGTGTTACCCAGATCCTGGGTCAGACGTAACAACCCAGTGTTTGGGTAGATTTTGCGTTACCCAGCTCCTGGGTCAGACGTAACAACCCAGTGTTTGGGTAGATTTTGTGTTACCCAGATCCTGGGTCAGACGTAACAACCCAGTGTTTGGGTAGTTTTTGCGTTACCCAGCTCCTGGGTCAGACATAACAACCCAGTGTTTGGGTAGATTTTGCGTTACCCAGCTCCTGGGTCAGACGTAACAACTCAGTGTTTGGGTAGATTTTGCTTTACCCAGCTCTTGGGTCAGACATAACCCAGAGTTTGGGTAGTTTTTGCGTTACCCAGCTCCTGGGTCAAACGTAACAACCCAGTGTTTGGGTAGTTTTTGCGTT
The DNA here is from genome assembly GCF_018812025.1 of Megalobrama amblycephala. Taxonomy (NCBI): domain Eukaryota; kingdom Metazoa; phylum Chordata; class Actinopteri; order Cypriniformes; family Xenocyprididae; genus Megalobrama; species Megalobrama amblycephala. The sequence continues at coordinate 35,010,336 of NC_063053.1, read as the reverse complement.
ACCCAGCTCCTGGGTCAGACGTAACAACCCAGTGTTTGGGTAGATTTTGCGTTACCCAGCTCCTGGGTCAGACATAACCCAGTGTTTGGGTAGTTTTTGCGTTACCCAGCTCCTGGGTCAGACATAACCCAGAGTTTGGGTAGTTTTTGCGTTACCCAGCTCCTGGGTCAAACGTAACAACCCAGTGTTTGGGTAGTTTTTGCGTTACCCAGCTCCTGGGTCAGACGTAACAACCCAGTGTTTGGGTAGATTTTGCGTTACCCAGCTCCTGGGTCAGACATAACCCAGTGTTTGGGTAGTTTTTGCGTTACCCAGCTCCTGGGTCAGACGTAACAACCCAGTGTTTGGGTAGTTTTTGCGTTACCCAGCTCCTGGGTCAGACGTAACAACCCAGTGTTTGGGTAGTTTTTGCGTTACCCAGCTCCTGGGTCAGACGTAACAACCCAGGGGTTGAGTTATTTATCACAGGCTTTTTGCAGCCTCTTCAGGAGAGAGCAGTGCAGCTCCGTCAAATTGGTGCATGTCTTCGGTAAAATACAGGTTTGTGTACGTTTTATTTTATCTAAAAATTCATTATTGTTCTATATATCATTTTTATGCAAAGCAACATACAGGGGCGTGATGTGAGTCACCTAAACAAGTGCATTGAATGGAGGATGTCCACTGAAGAGAGTATTTTTTTCATTTCTATTTTAATTTTTATATATTTACTTACATCAGAAGTCCTCCTGTTTTGTTTTTCTCATTCTCTATGCATCCTGTCATGCACCCATCAAACCTGACAGACAAGATGTAGAATGTCCCGCCCCCTTAGTAAGACATGGTGGGAGAGGCTGTCAATCACTTAAATTGCTGAGCAGTCCAGCTCTATGTGCTTCTGTCATGCACTGATGGACATGTGGACTTTCCCACCTAGTAGGGGGCGACTTAGTGGCGGGTAAAACGAAAGGGATGCATCCTAAATAAACTATTAATATGTAATATACATTGCTAGGCTTTTATAAAAGATATAAAATCCTATCATTTTAATGATGTATTTTGTCTGTTTCGATAACAATGAATGTGTTAAATAAATAATTAAATATGTAAAAATGGATTATGCATATCTTACTTTTTCCCCCTCTAAAGTCCAATTACACAATAATATGGCAATTTCACAGTACAACAGGTAATGGGCAATTATTCAACTTAGTCATGCAGTGTAATGTTTCAAAACAGTTATGCTAAAACCACTGTTTGAACAACTAATTCACAACTTCAGGATTCATTCAATACATGTGTATTGAGAGTATATTTTCTTGATAGATGACTTTCTTTGAATATGGTTGGACAAATCCATTTTTACCCCAGCAAAGTATTATCGAGCGCGCACGGCCCTTCTCGCCTCCCCCCGATCGACCCCGTTTTTTATGAATAATTGGTGATGTGTGTCAATATTGCACCCCATAGTAACCATATGGTTGGCCTGAGCAGACAGGCGATTGTTTGGTGCTGTGAAATATTGTGTTACCCTGTGAGATGTGGAGCCAGTGGAAGCAGAAACTGTTGCTCAGACTGACAGTTACATTGTGTGTCTGAATGGGAAAACTTCTGAGGAAAAGATGCAAGTGGACCCAGACAGAATGTCCTGACCTCCGAAAGAAAAGACGATTTGACATGGTATAAGGTCTTCCATCGCTTCCCATCTCTCGCTATCTGCCTTTCAGCCAATGGGAAATGAAGAGGAACATTAAACTTAAGTGGAGCTTTCTTTTGTTCTTCAACCCATGAGGAGAAACTTTTTTGGTGCCCAACAGTTGTCCTTATATTCACTGCTATTAATATAATATGCAATATGTCTGAAAGCCCCCTGGACTATTTAACAGACTGCTGGACTAAAACTAGATTCAATTACTCTAATGGCACAATGACAGTTGTGATGCAATGGATGCTGTTTAAAAAAGCTTTACATTACTGAAGTACCTTTATGGACATATGCATTATAAAAAAAAATTAATGTTGTGACTAGTTCTGAAATGCACAAATTTTTTCTTCTAGACTCAGGTTCATTCTAAATGAAATCAACAGAAAAGTGTGGGATATGACTTCATCATCATACAGGTGCTATTTTAATGCAAAAGAAAATAATAATGTATTAGTTTCGTTGTACAATATTTATACATGGAAAAATGTATTCTTCTTCCCTTAATTTCTCTTTGATTTAAATGTATTTTTATATATGAACATGTATGCGTACCAACACACTCTTAGAAAAAGGTTCAACGGGGTTCTATGTAGAACTCTAGGGTTCTTGACTCAATTTAAAGAACCTTTTATGCCAAAAAGGTTCTATATGAGGAGAAATGCCTTAAATGATTCCATAATACTTCCATGTGATTTAATTTTTGTCCTATTGATAAAGTATGTTTATGAGCTGCTTAATTCATACATTTTAAGAGCCCTATTTTAACAATCTAAGCGCATGGTCTAAAGCGCACAGTGCAAGTGCACTTAGGGCGTGTCCGAATCCACTTTTTCTAGTTTAAGGATGGGAAAAATGGTCAGCGTATAGTCTAAAAGGGTTGTTCCTATTCTCTTATTGAGTAATGGGTGCGTTTTGGGCATGCAATAAATCAATCAGAGTCTCGTCTCCCATTCCCTTTAAAAGCCAGCTGCATTTGCGCCATGGCAGATTCGCTATTTACATGCAGAAAAACTGAACACTTCTCTAGCGAGGAAACGGATCTGCTCGTGCACGAGGTTAAAGTGCACGCGCAGACCATCTATGGGACAAGCCGGATTCCACCAAAGCATTTATCTTTATGCACACAATAATAATCTTTTACATTGTAATACTTTTATTTTTAATATCTGGCATGTTTGTGTGCGTCCCTGTGTGTGTAATAAACAGAGTGTACAATCATCGTGCACCCGCCTATAGGCGCATATTGCTAACATGCTCTTTAAATAACAAAACAAATATTACGCCATTGACTTTAGACCAGGTTTAAGTTGGTCAATCGCGCAGTCTATTTCAGTTGCCTCAAAATAGCAACACGCCAACAATGTGCCTGAGCACGTTTTCAGACCAGCACCCCGTGGGCGAACAGATGGGCGCAAGTGCATTTGCACAACGTGGCGCAGGACGTGAAAATGATAACTGTGTTGGGCTGAAACTAGCAAAAACACTGGTGCCACATTGCGCCAGGTGTATGATAGGGCCCTAAAGATGAATTAAAACAAAATTAATGAAATAAACCTAAATTCCTAAAATGCGATGGGAACAGTTGTGTTTATGAGGTGCCTGACGGAACCCTGTAAGATTCTATATATAGATCTGTTTCTTCTAAGAGTGCACTCTCATGGCAATTCATAACTATTTCACGTATCAGCAATTTTGTGGCCAATTCATATTAATTTGTATGACCTCAATCATACAAGTAAGACATGCTGCTGCTGTACAACATAGCTACATTAATTACCCGTAGCAGATCTATACAGGTAAAGCTGAGGTATAGAGTTTCTGAAAGCATGCTGCAACTGCTACAGCAAATGCTCACCAAGTATTTGAAAGTTGAGCAGCGAGATCATTGGCTGCTGATACAGCAAGAACCAATCAGCTGTGCCCCTCTATAGGTGATGTGATTGTAAGCAGATTGAGTTAAGGACCTATTAGCCTGCGCCATCTGGAGTTTCATGACAGAACTTTGTATTCATTTTTCATTACGGTAATGCAAAGCATGCAAAAGCATTTTTTGAAATCGTATTGGTCTGGACTGCACATAGGTCAGCAATCAGAATTGTTTATGGCTTTTTTCAGCTAACAGGGAACGTTCTCTCAAAGTTTTGAACAAACACTATTCCAGTAACATTAACAGAACGTTCATTCAAAGTTATTATGTTCTCAAAACGTTAGGACAAAAACATTATTTTATATATCGTTCATCTGACATTTTTTAAATGTTACCGCTTGTTTTAGAACTTTCAGAGAACATTCCCATGATGTTTGCAGAATGATAAAATGGAATGTTCTACCAAACATTTTTTTTTTTTTAATATTTAAAAAAAGAACATTCAGAAAAAAACATACTAACAGAATGTTAGTGTTTTTAGAACTTCATTGTTAGTTTGGTTTAAGCATGTTTAACAACTAATTAAAGGCCTATATGCTGTTTAAAACAAACTACTCTCTTTTTTGATTATTTTATTTTGCCCTCATACGAAGGCTACATGTCTTGGTAGTCCTCTGTTGGATTTTGCATATTTTGATCAAGAGTGTGCGGCCTGATCAAAAGTGATGCATTCTCTTAAAGTGGTAACTTTCATCATCCTTTACACAACTTCTGGAACAATCAGCATTCTGTCAGCATAATCAGCTTTGTTTACCACAAAGAGAGACTAAATTGATGCCCATTCTGCCTTTATCTTAAAAATAAAGCGGAACAATTAAAGCCCATGTCTCTTTGCTCAGCTTTTGATGTAGCACAATGCTTTCCCACTCGCTGTTTTTTCTGGGGAAGTAATGCGGAGCATGCTGCTGGACCTCAAGCTAAGCGGTAACAAGCATGGGGCGGCTCCTTGTTTTTGCTCAATCGGAGGCATTCAGCAACACTGTTTGGACTATCAGTATGATTTATTTGTCTGTATTGACCTGCGTTCCCTGCTTAATTACCCTGGGATAATCTCAGACAGAGCCTCTTGACACTGGCAGAAAGCCCAGCCACTTTGGCTCTGGGGACCAACTGTTGACCTGATGGTTGGGGGTTGACGGGCAGGGGCGATGGGTCGCGGCTGCACCGTCCACTCCAACTCCCGCTCTCTGCAGTGGCCGGAGCCACGGACCTACAACCTCCTGGGTGAGTGAGTCCCATTGCCCTAATGAGGCGTTAAAACGCGACGGCGGCGGCGGCGTTCGAGTGGCTCGCCCTCAGTGGTAAATCATTGAGTGAAGACGGTGGCTCTAGTGGAGCCGGTTCAACCTCTGGCTGAAACACATTTATCTAATATAAAAATGATCCGACGGAGCCTTTGAACTCACAAAGTTCAAGAAAACAAACTTGAGCCGAGCTTTCCAAAGAAAGTAGTGCGACGTCAATTCATTTCCAAGCCTCGCTCATAGACGACGTCCCACAAATGCACAATGTGAAGGAAAGCAAAACTAATTAGCAGGAAAGTTGTGCCTGCAAAATAAACATTTAAAAACACAGCGTGATACCCGAGATTACATTTGAGGTGTTTCGTCTGTGCTTTTCTAATTGTATTTTTCTATATGTCTTGCCAGTGGAGTTTTGGCCGTGGTTTATATAAAAAGAAATCAAATGAGATGGTTTGTTTGAAATCAAAGTAAGTGAGATCATTGCAATGTTCTCCCCAACTCAACCTCCTCAACAAAAATCATTATTTTTTTTTTATATCCTAATAATATCTCCCCCCCCCCCAAAAAAAAAGAAATTCATTAAAGATCCGATTGCCTCAACATCAGGAAATTTCTTTAAACAGTTGGAACTCATTACAAATGTTTTAGTTTTATCATAATATTAACCATTTTGAAGCATTTTTATTATCTTTTTATATTACTTTTTAGGTTTAATTTATTTTATTTCAGTTTTAAGTTATATTATTTATTGTGATTCAACATATGTACCATCACATTTATCATATTATAATTTTCATTCACTTTTTCATTTTTTTTTATTATATATTTTATTCTAGCTTTATTTCATTCTTTTTTTTAAATTCCATTAACACAAATGTTTTACTAGCTTTAGTTTTAGTTTGTTAATGTAATAATAACCCTGATATCACTCTCTTAATTATGTTACAAGGCACATGCACTTATGTAGACATTTACTCGGGTGCATAGTGTGAGATATTTGTCCATATGATACTTGAATGTCATAGTGCACTAGTAGAGCACTAGTAAAGTGTCCTCCCCAGTCAGCAGTAAGCTGGAGGAACCTGTGGCCGTGGGTGTGAGTAACGCTCCATCACACAGACAGTGACAGCAGAAGTGTGGAGAGAGTGATGAGGCCCCCCGCTGGCCGTCTCCAGACGCCTCCTCTCTCCATTCACACCGCAGCGCTCTTCATGTCCCCAGCCAACAGGTAGCTGCAGACTTTGGAACGGTCATTTGGTTACTGATGTCATTACTAATGTGGTTTAGTTCTTGAGCATTTTTGTTCATTTTGTAAAAGGATTTACTAAAGAAGAATTTTCACAAATAAAGTACAAAACAGGGCCTGAAACTCACTGTCAGTGAAAGGAGGAGAATCAGAGCGGTTTAATTTCGTGTTATTCCAGCTAATAAAAAAAATACTTTGCAAGAATGTTTTGCTAATGTTATGAAAACATTATTTCTCTGAACATTCAAAACATCCAGTTTTTTAAATGCTTTATGTGAACATTAAGGGAACATTCCATTTTATAATTTTGCAAACATTAACGTTACATTTGAATGTTACATTAGAATGTTCTCATAACATTCTGAAACATTTTAAAAAGGTTAGACAAATATCCAAGTTTCACACACACACACACACACACACACACACATTCCATGAACCATGTATAAATAACGTTTTGTGTTAAAATTTCGTTTAACATTTTTAGAACATCTATTAATGTTACTGGAAGAAGGTTTGTTTATAACTTTGAGAGAACCTTACCATAACATTAAAGGGTTAGTTCACCCAAAAATGAAAATAATGCCGTTCCACACCCGTAAGGCCTTCATCATTCATCTTCGGAACACAAATTAAGATATTTTAGTTGAAATCCGAAGGCTCAGTGAGTCCTCCATAGCCAGCAATGACATTTCCCCTCTCAAGATCCATTAATGTATTAAAAACATATTTAAATCAGTTCAATATTAATATTATAAAGTGACGAGAATATTTTTGGTGCGCCAAAAAAACAAAAAAAAAACAAAATAACGACCTATATAGTTATGGTCGATTTCAAAACACTGCTTCAGGAAGCATTGAATCGGTGAATCAGTGTATCGAATCTGCTGTTCGGAGCGCCAAAGTCACGTGATTTCAGCCGTTGGCAGTTTGACACGCAATCCGAATCATGATTCGATACACTGATTCATTGTGCTCCGATGCTTCATGAAGCAGCGTTTTGAAAAAGGGTTTAATTCAAACTAAAGTCTCACTTTGTCAAATCTACTCACAAATGTTATATTCAATCTATCATACCTGTTAATTTAGGCCTACCTCATCTGTCAACATGGTGGTGAATTGCAGAGCTGGTTCAAACATATCCACATCGATATGATCTGATGATTTCGCTGTCATTTTTGTTGTTGATGTTTTGTTTATCTTGTTGAGAGGAAAGCGCAAGGCACATATTTACATATTCATCTAACTGTCGCTCTCAGCAGTGTGGACGGCGTCTAGATGTTCGTTAACAGCTGCAAAGGTATTTCCAACTCATATTTACTTAAGCAAAGAAGGAAAAAGAACTTCTCCGTGTGTATATCAGGCCTTGAATCACGAACAGTCTCAGTACTCAGCAGTAAATTGCTGGCTGTAGTTCACTTAAACGGCCACTGGTGTCGCTAATAACAAGGGTTTTTGAATTCTACATGTAACCTTTTCAAAAACATCAAAATTAAATTAACAAATTAATAAAAACCTACAAAAAAAATAAATTAAAAAAAAATAAGTAGCCTTAAGTATTTAATATTTTTTAGTTAAATAAAACTAAATATGCATACTATACTAAAAACTAATAAAATGACAAAAAACACTAACTGAAAGAAATTTAACTAAAATTGAAATGAAAACAAAATGTAAAATTAAAAACTAATTCAAAATATTAATAAAAACTATAATAGTATCTCAATGATATTAAAATAACACTGGCTTGGGGGAACACAGTCATTATTCAAATTTGAGTATACCAAGCCTCGGTTGACTTTGAGTCAGAATGAACAGCATCATAAGTGCACACACATACACAAACACACACTCACACTCACTCACTCACGCACACACACTCACTCATACGCGCACACACACACACACACACACACACACACACACACACACACACTCTCTCATTGGCTCCTCCTCTTGCCCGAGCGCAGGGATCCCGCTGGGCAGAAGCGCCACTCTCTCTCCAGGGGAAGGCGGCCCTCAGCGCGGGGCCTCTTTGTCATGCAACCGCCGGCCCCTGGCCTTGGGAACTGACTTGCAGCAGTGTACACATCTATTGGTTTGGCTCGGGGCCGGAGGCTCCCTTTGTCTCCCCTGCAGACAGAGATGCCGACTGGGAAGTGCTTGTCATCGCTGAGTTACCGAGGCAGCCAACCTTCAAGACACCCTGAAATTTTAAGCACAACTGCATCATGGGACATCTACTAAGGTCTGTGGCCCACAGCGGCCCATTGAACAGGAATGATTATGAACCCTAACCCTTCTTTAAGAGGAAAAGAGAGGACATCATCTCCCTTTGACAAGACATTTACTAAATCATGCTGCGGACAAGGAAATGTAGCTCACCAAAACAGCAAAATCACAAGAAGAAAATGAAAATCAAGCCAACAGGACTGTTGTTTGTATTGTGACATTGTTTTCATGATAATCACATTTACCCTCCAAATTCTCATCATCACAATGTGTCCACACCTATAAGTTTTTGTTTTTATTAATTCACGTAACTCTCGATGGTGATTCTTGATACTTCAGTAATTTGTATTTAAATCAGCCTAAATTAAAGGCAGTACAACAAAACACCATGATGTAAAAATAGTTGAAATACGTATATGTCATTATTTTGGCATTACACTTACTTTTTGATATTTGATATATTATTTTTGTCATTTTAGGTTGCTTTTCTTATTCTCAAATATTTTAGTGGACAGAGACCTGAGAGTGCAGGATGAGTCAGCAATATTTTTCATCCTCTTTACTGAAAAAGAAAGATTGCACATTTTAAATGTGTAAATATGCATATATGAATTGGTCATCTTCAGAATTGGTGTAAACTGCTGTCCCACAACCAAAAAACACATTTAAAAAGCATTTAAGTATTCAAATTTTAGATGTTTACAAAGATCCTTCTATTATCTATTGAATCCCACAATAATATTTAAAATATCAGTAAGCTTAATATATATATATATATATATATAATCATCATTTATTGGGTACTTTCAATTGGGAGGTCCTGAACCCTAACCCCTAAATTTCAACTTGTGAAAATAATTTTGAAATAATTTTTGCATTTTTATCCATGCATTGTTGTTTTTATTATACAGTATTTTATATTTTCTTTGTAAATCATAAAAATGTATGTAAAAATAAAATGTGTCCCGCATTTTCATGTCACCAACGAAACAGTGTGTGTTTGAGTCCATTGGCTGAGGCTGATTTTAACACACTTCTACATTTCTGATCAGGAAATATTCCTCTCACAGCCTCTCTTTCAGAGTAGATAGATCATCATTCTGAGTTAAATGTGTTCAAAAGTCTGAAAATCTGTGTGTAACCTTAAGGAACGTCCCAAACACATTTTTTCTGCAATTAAGCAAATATTTTTGGGTGTTTTGATCAACATTTTGATCGTGACTGTTACGGCAATGACATCATTGTTTCGGTAGTGACAAAAGGGAACACATAAATGTTTATTTGGGGGAAATAAACTATTTTAGTACAGTTATGCAAATCATTAGTATTTTATTTTAGTAGTGTTTTAGTATGAGAGTTAAAATTCTGTAATGTTCTGTGGTCACTACCAACACATTACTGTCACTACTGAAAATGTGCAGTCATGATCGAAACATGGGATGTTTTGTCAAAAATCAAGTATATATTGAATGATCAACTAAGATGTTATTATAGTGTTTGGTTTAATGTTTATTCATACTAATGAATCCTTCCCTTTGAAATCAGTATGATAAACTTTATGAGAAAGATTGGATTCAAAAATACAACAAATCACATAAATTACACATGAAATATTATTAAAATTGTAATTATTATTGATTTACCTCTGAAAACTTTTTTTTTTTTTAATGTTGTAAGTACAGTAGTAAGTAAATGTAAACAAAATCTTAATAGGTCAAAGTAACCCTTCTTATTAAATTATTTATTATTGTGTTTCGGTAGTGACAAATTTGAGGAGAGGAAAAATATTCCAAAACTTTCTGAAAACAATATGAGAATTAACTGCACAATTACTAGAAATGTGTACCTTGGATATTATACAATTTGCATACATACAAAATTTGTGGAAAAAGAATTTTTTTTCAAGACGTTTCCAAATCTGACTTTGAACCAATTCTGTAGAGTGACCCATGAATGCATTTAAACAGACTAAAAGACACAATAATCAAATACTGATTTGACCTGGATGTGTTCTTGACGGGTTTCCTGAGATTTGCACAATTGTGAATTGTAAGAGTTGGAATTGTTTTTCTTTTTAAGCATCATATTAGAGAAAAAAGAGGATTTCTGTAGATTTTATGTATTCTAGAATTGTGAAGTAATTATAATGTTTAATCAACATATTTCAATATATTGTTTGTTTTTCCCCCACAAAATATATTTTATACATTTAAACAAATTCATTTCATTCTAGTGAAAAAGCATCTGTGGCACATCATGATGTTGTGTAATGAAGACAGATGAAGATTAAACGCACAGGTAAACCTGAGAGAGTGGAGAAGAAGAGAGAGGGACCGGAGCGGCGGCTCATGAATGTCACTCAGCGCTCTGAACTCAGCAGGGACTCTCAGAGTCATGTTATGTGTGACATGTATTCAACAATTCCTTTCTATATGACAGAAAAGAATTGTGCGAGGCCAGCCCTGCGACTAAAGCGTATGAAATTGCATTATTAAAAAACGTATTTCCAAAGCCTGGAGGAGGACGCTTCACATTGACCGCGCAGCTAAAGAGACTTTAAGGTCGTCTGTTCTGAAGGCGGTCGAGGTCAGCGGAGCATCAGCAGCATGTGTGAGAGAGCAGGGAAAGTGGAACAGGATTCAGGATTCAGGTGTTTGGTGGGAATAGGTTGTTTATAACTCCATATTTAAAAAGGAAAGATACAATTCACCTTTGCTGGTATAATTTTCAATAAACAAGTTATAATAAAACATCTACTGACACTCCATCCCTAAACTCAAATAAAGAAATTATGAATGATATTATGTTTAGACTAGAATAAATGAAACATTTTTAGCACTATTATATTTTACTTCATGACAATTAAGTGCAAATCCTGCTGCCACACACCCAACCAATTATATGTGTAATTTAAAATTAATTACGTTTTCATTATTATTTTTAAATAAATTTATGATAAATTATTTAAATTGTAAAGTATTTATACATTACGGTAATATTTGTTAACTGATGGTGGTTTTGAGAATATACTGAGAATAATGATAATAACAAAATAATTCAAAAATAAGTCTGGATACATTACAAAATTGAGAATTTTACGGGAAATGTGCTTGTCATGAAAATAAAGTCATCATGAAAGTCTTAAAATAGGCTTGTTTTTTTTTTTTTTTTTACAACAAAAATTTGACTCTTTTAAAATCCACATCTGCAAAAAATGAAGAAAGATGAAATAAAAGATAAAATAAGTGGGAATAAGTCTTTAAGAGTGAATTATCTGTGTAAAGTTGATTTTAGTCAAGAAGTAAAATAAACCTTTGCTGCCATCCAGTGTCATATCGTATGAATAACATTTAAATTGAGAATCACAGTTAGCTTACAACATCTATTTGTCCTCAACTTTACCTCTTTCCAGTCAAATCTGTGCACTATAAATTACTGAAACTAAAGAAGGCATGTTTTAAGACACATCTTAATAACTTCAGTTAGGCTACATGTGTTCATTTACAAATCTGAGTTCTTATACTGGAAGTGGCCATAGGCAGTTTCCTTCATATGTGGCCCTGAAAGCTGAGTAAATAAGATTTCCATTGATGTATGGTTGGTTAGGATATAATAATATTTGGCTGAGATACAACTATTTGAAAATCTGGAATCTGAGGGTGCAAAAAAATAAAAATATTTAGAAAATCGCCTTTAAAATTGTCCAAATGAAGTCCTTAGCAATGCATATCCACTCACAAAAATACATTTTTGATACGGTAGTAAATTTACAAAACATCTTCATGGAACATGATCTTTACTTAAAGGATTAGTCCACTTTTAAATACACTTTTCCTGATAAATTTACTCACCCCCATGTCATCCAAGATGTTCATGTCTTTCTTTCGTCAGTCAAAAAGAAATGAAGGTTTTTGAGGAAAACATTCCAGGATTTTTCTCCATATAGTGCATTTCAATGGCTACCAACAGGTTGAAGGTCAAAATTACAGTTTCAGTGCAGCTTCAAGAGCTTTAAACGATACCAGATGAGTAATAAGGGTCTAATCTAGCGAATCGATCGGTCATTTTCGAAAAAAATACAACCGTTTATGCTTTATAAACAAAATATTGCCTTGAACCTACTTTCCGCTTCCGAATTCTTCATAACGCTTATGCTGAATGTCCTACGCCTTCCCTATTCAAGTTACGGAAAAAAACGAAACTGGCGCCGCGTTCTTTCCGTAAGTAGTACGCACTAGTAAATAATGACTTTATTCAACAATTTCTTCTCTTCCCTATCAGTCTCTACACTGTTGATGTAGTGAACACAGTCCAGCGCTTCCAGGTTCTACTTCAGAACGCCGACTCATTATCCTGCATCAGCAACACATGAACTGGAGTCACATTAACTATTTTAATGATGTCTTTACTACCTTTCTGGGGCTTAAAAGTGGTAATTAAATTGCTGTCTATGGGGGATCAGACAGCTCTTGGATTTCATCAAAAATATCTTGTTTCTGAAGATGAACAAAGGTCTTATGGGTTTGAATCGAAATGAGGGTGAGTAATAAATGACAGAAATTACAGTTTTGGGGGAACTAACTGTCACATCTTCATCATCAAGTGGAGGGTCACTTCTAACAAAGTCCAATAGTAGAGAGTGACTCTCTTTTTATATATATATATATATATATATATATATATATATATATATATATATATATATATGTGCTCAGCGTAAATGAGTACACCCCCTTTGAAAAGTAACATTTTAAGCAATATCTCAATGAACACAAAAACAATGTTGACAAGACTAAGTTTAATATGACATCTGTTTAACTTATAACATGAAAGTAAGGTTAATAATATAACTCAGAGAACACATTTTTCAGTTTTACTCAAATTAGGGTGATGCAAAAATGAGTACACCCCACTGAAAGTCTCTGGAGCAAAGCTAAATTTTAGACTACAAATGTCTAATTTAACAAGAATTCAACCACAGGTGAGTCTAATTATTCATTACACAGGTGTCCAGCAGACAGTGTGTGTGTGTGTGTGTGTGTGTGTGTGTGTGTGTTTCTGCTTTAAATTAATACATTGTTTAAACTAATACATTGTTAGCTAACTGTGTGATTTGTATATGTACAGTTCTGAAATACATGACTTGGACTCAGTCACCTCTGATAACAGATCACTATAAATTGTAATGTAGACACACACATTTTCTGTAAAGCTGCTTTAAAATGATATGTATTACGCTATACAAATAAATGTGAATTGAGCTGAACTGAAAAATATAAAGTCCAGGTGCTCTGTGGTGGTCTAGGGTTTGTAATAGTCTATCAGACTATCTACTTTAAGAAAAAAAAAAACAAAAAAAAAAAGAAAAAAAGTATAATTTAAAAAGTTTTTTTTTAATACAGTACAGCTGCTGAAAAAATTAGATGAATTATTCAAAAACATTGGGGCATTTTACATAATGATGAATAGTTGGAAATATATTTCCAGATCCTCCAATGAAAACAAAAAGTGGTCCCACTTTATATTAAATGGCCTTAACTACTATGTACTTACATTTAAATTAATGATTTGATACAATGCACTTATTGTGTACATATATGTTTTTACATTGTACTTATATTTGAAAAACACCTGCATGTAATTACATCTATAATTAATTTCTGTAATTACATTTATAATTACACTGTTGACCCATCCCTTACACCTACCCATACCACCAAAGCTTTCCTTAACCTTACCCATATCCCAATTCAATAGCAGAAAAAGTGTTTTGCAATTCAATATGAACCCAATAAGTGTTACGGTACACAGGAGGCAGACACTGATGTAACAGGTATTGGTAGTTTTATTGACCACAGTAGAGCAGGAGATAACAGACAGGTGAGTGAACTGGATGCAGATGGTATAGAACGGGTAGTATGAGGAATAGTTACTGTCCTTTCCGTTGCAGGTAGAGATACGTTGGAGCTTGGAGATCGCTGGAGTAACTTGGAGCTTGCTGGAACACACCCACACAGCAGACGAGGCACACAGAGGGAAGGAGACACGCTGGAGACAGGTGAGTATACAAAGAGGAGTCCTTGAGGTAAGCATAACAGGAAGTATATGCGAACGAGACCGGACCTAGAGTGCTGTGTGCGTGTGTGCTTTATAGTGCTGTTGATGAGTGGGGTGATGAGGTGCAGGTGGCGGTGATCAGTACTCTGGAGATAGCGTGCGTTGTGATTGGGTGACGTTGGAACCTGACGTGTCTGTGACAGTACCCCCCCCCCTCCACGGCCCGCTCCAGAGGGCCGAGGACCCCGACGCCGTGGTGGTCGTCCTCTTCCCCGCGGTGCCGGTTTCTCAGGGTGACTGTCGTGGAACGTCTGGAGTAAGCTGGGGTCCAGGATGTCGTTTCTTGGGACCCAGGAGCGTTCCTCGGGGCCGTATCCTTCCCAGTCCACTAAATATTCCAGCTGACCACCACGACGCCGGGAGTCCAAGATCTCATGAACCTCATACGCAGCTCCGTCCTCCAGGATGAGTGGAAGGGGGGGTTCGGCGGGAGCCACGTCAGGTCCTGTGGGAAGAACAGAAGGATGGTGAGCTTTCAGCAGTGACACGTGGAAAGTGGGGTGAATACGATACCCTTGTGGGAGTTGGAGTTGGTAGGTGACTGGGTTGACCTGCTTGACGATGGGGAATGGGCCAATGAACCTGGGACTCAGCTTTCTGCAGGGCAGACGCAGTCTGATATCCCGGGTGGACAGCCAAACCATCTGACCAGGCTGGAAGACCGGAGTGTTGGAGCGTCGAAGGTCGGCTGCCATCCTGCATCTGCGCAGGGCTCGTTGCAGTTGATGGTGTGCTGAGTCCCAGACCCTCTCGCTCTCTCGGAACCAGTAATCCACTGCCGGAACGTTGGAGGGTTCCCCGGTCCAGGGGAACAGTGGGGGTTGGTAGCCGAGTACGCACTGGAATGGTGTGAGTCCTGTAGTCGACCGCCGGAGAGAGTTTTGGGCGTACTCGGCCCAACCCAGGAACTGGTTCCAAGAGTCCTGGTGGTCATGACAGAAGGTACAGAGGAAGCGGCCTATCTCCTGCACCTTCCTTTCCGTCTGCCCGTTCGACTGTGGGTGGTATCCGGAAGTCAGGCTGACGGCCACACCTAGGAGGGAGTGGAACCATCTCCACACTCTGGATATGAACTGAGGTCCTCGGTCAGAGACTATGTCTTCTGGTATTCCGAAATATCTGAACACTTGGTTGAAGAGTATTTCGGCGGTCTCCTTGGCAGTGGGTAATCCTGGGAGTGGAATCAGACGGCAAGATTTTGAAAAACGGTCCACAACGACTAGGATGGTGGTATTTCCTTCTGAGACAGGGAGATCAGTGATGAAATCCACTCCTAGGTGTGACCATGGGCGATCTGGAACGGGCAGCGGAAGGAGTTTCCCAGCTGGCAGATGACGGGGACTTTTGGAGATGGCGCACTCCCGACAGCCCTGCACGTACTTTCTGACATCCGAAGCCATCCCTGGCCACCAGAAGCGTTCTTTTAGCAACGAGAGGGTTTCATTGAGCCCCGGGTGACCAGTGCCAAAAGACGTGTGAGCTGAGTGAATGGTGGGAGTGCGTCCTGTCCGAGTGATGTACAGCAAGCCGGGTGGACAGCCCGGCGGCGGGTTCGTGGAGGCATTGGAGGAGGGGATGGTCTCTTCTGACCAGGTAATTGGACTCACGATGAGAGAGCTCGGAATGATAGGTTCAGGTTCTTCGGTCTTTTCCTCAGGAGCATGGAGACGAGAGAGAGCGTCAGCTTTGACATTTTTGGTACCTGGACGGTAGGAGATGGTGTAATTGAATCGGGAGAAGAACATGGCCCAGCGAGCTTGTCTTGGATTTAGTCTTTTTGCTGACCGAAGATATTCGAGGTTCTTATGGTCTGTCAGCACCAGGAACGCATGTTTGGCTCCCTCCAGCCAATGCCTCCACTCTTCCAAGGCAAGCTTAACAGCAAGAAGTTCCCTGTCACCGATGGAGTAGTTGACTTCCGCCGGGCTGAGCTTGCGGGAGAAGAAGGCGCATGGATGGAGTCTACTTGGCGTCCCCTGCTGCTGCGACAACACCGCTCCCACTCCAGTGGTTGAGGCGTCCACTTCAACGACGAACTGCTTCTCTGGATCAGGATGGACGAGCAAGGGAGCGGTGGTGAAGGCTTCTTTAAGGTGGTTGAAGGCGTTGGTGGCTGCCGGGTTCCAGGACAGAGACTTGGGCTTATCACGGAGCAGGCTGGTAAGTGGATGGGTGATGGAACTGTAACCTTTGATGAACCGTCTGTAGAAGTTGGAGAATCCGAGGAAGCGTTGTAACTCTTTGATGGTAGTGGGTTCTGGCCAGTTGGTGATGGACTCCACCTTCCTCTCGTCCATCCGGATGCCACTGTGGTCTATGTTGTAACCAAGGAATGAGACGGAGGGTTGATGGAAGGAGCACTTCTCAGCCTTGAGGAACAGGTTGTATTGCCGAAGACGGGTGAGGACCTTCGCAACGTGTTGGCGATGTTCGGCCTGGCTCCGGGAGTATATGAGTATGTCGTCGATGTACACTAGGACGAAGCGATGGAGAAACTCCCGGAGCACCTCATGTATGAAATCCTGGAATACGGAGGGGGCGTTGACCAGACCATACGGCATTACTAGGTATTCGTAATGGCCAGTAGGGGTGATGAAGGCGGTCTTCCACTCGTCCCCCTTCACGTATCCGGATGAGGTTGTACGCGCTGCGGAGGTCCAGCTTCGTAAACACAGTGGCACCACGGAGATGTTCCAGGGCCGCTGGGACGAGAGGAAGGGGATATCTAAACTTGACGGTTATCTTGTTGAGTGAGCGATAGTTGATGCATGGCTGCAAGCCTCCGTCCTTTTTAGCCACGAAGAAGAAGCTGGAAGCAGCAGGGGAAGTAGACGGCCTGATGTAACCTTGGGCGAGGGCTTCCTTGATGTAATCCTCCATGGCCTTCTCCTCCGGGATGGAAAGTGGGTATATCTTACCCTTTGGCACTGGTTCACCCGGAAGCAGGTCGATGGCACAGTCCCATGGCCGGTGTGGAGGCAGCTTGGAAGCCCGTTGCGGGCAGAAGACATTGCTGAAGGGGGCGTAACACTTGGGGATGTCGATGGAGCGTTGTTCGACTGGACTTTCGATGGACATGGCGCAGAGAGAGAGATCAGGCGAAGTAGATGGTGGAACAGGAAGTTCAGCCAGACAGCGAGAGAAGCAGGTGTCGCTCCACTTCAGGATTTCGCCCGTTTTCCAGGAGATGGTTGGGTTGTGCTGCTCCAACCAGGGGCGCCCTAGAACCACGTCAGCGGTGGAATCCTCCAGAACCAGCAGATGTATTTCCTCTTG
This sequence comes from Megalobrama amblycephala, assembly GCF_018812025.1. NCBI lineage: Eukaryota > Metazoa > Chordata > Actinopteri > Cypriniformes > Xenocyprididae > Megalobrama > Megalobrama amblycephala. The sequence goes on along the minus strand of NC_063053.1, from coordinate 34,992,610 downwards.
ATGCAATAGACCAACTTGGAGTGTTACTGGTCCTGCCACGGTGCGGACGCGCTTACGACTCAGGGGTTTGCCAGTTATTGAGCTGATCTTGTAGATGGTCGGAGACGGAGAGGTCTTGAGACGTAGCTGCCGGCAGATGGCACCGGAGACAAAGTTGCCGGCTGACCCTGAGTCGAGGAGCGCGACCACTGAAAGGGAGACAGTAGCGGCAGTAAGAGTGACGACAGTGGTGAGTGGTTTCATTTTATGAGAGGCAGGAATAATGGCACTCACCATGGGTCGAGGTGGTCGTGTGGGGCATGCTGCAATCACATGCCCAGGACCTCCACAGTTCAGACAGAGATGCAGGGTCAGCCGACGGCGGCGCTCTTCTGAGGATAGACGAGAGTTTTCAACTTCCATGGGTTCTTGGGCTGGTTCTGGAGTGCTGACGGGTTCGGATCGGCAGAGGAGCATGTTGGGAAGAGACTGGTCCAGGTGCTCTTGGATGCACGCTTGCATGCGAGTGGCGCAGCGAATGGAGAGCTGGATGAATTTTTCGAGGCCGATGGAATCCTCGCATGCAGCGAGATGCAGCCGTACCCGAGGTTCTAATCCTTGACGATATGTTGTGATCAGGGCTTGTTCATTCCATCCGCTGAGTGCTGCAAGCGTTCTGAAGTGCAAAGCATAATCGTAAATAGACATTGATCCTTGTTTCAAATTATAGAGTTTCTCACCAGCTGATGAATCTGTGATCGGTTTCCCGAACACCTCCCGGAAGTGGGAAATAAACGGCGAGTAGGATTGGGTTACAGCGCCCCGCTGGGACCAGATGGAATCGGCCCACTTCAGTGCTTTGCCGCTGAGCTGAGAAATGATGAATGCAATCTTGGATGTGTCACTCGGGTACAGGTGCGGCTGCATCTCCAGGACCAGTGTGCATTGCAGCAGGAATCCGCTGCAATCCTCCGCCGATCCTGAGTAGGGCGCCGGTTTGGCCATGGGACTGGCGTACGGCGGTAGCGAAGGAGAACTACTGGCATTGGTGGTGGTGTTCGCTGGTGCAGGTGAAGGGACAGTGACTGGAGATGGCGGTGGTGGATTGATGGTTAGAGTTCACCGAAGCGCATCCACCAGGTCTTGAAAGGGATCCGGCTGGCTCATACTGGGTCTGCGGTGTTGGTCCGGTCTTCTGTTACGGTACACAGGAGGCAGACACAGATGTAACAGGTATTGGTAGTTTTATTGACTACAGTAGAGCAGGAGATAACAGACAGGTGAGTGAACTGGATGCAGATGGTATAGAACAGGTAGTATGAGGAATAGTTACCGTCCTTTCCGTTGCAGGTAGAGATACGTTGGAGCTTGGAGATCGCTGGAGTAACTTGGAGCTTGCTGGAACACACCCACACAGCAGACGAGGCACACAGAGGGAAGGAGACACGCTGGAGACAGATGAGTATACGAAGAGGAGTCCTTGAGGTAAGCGTAACAGGAAGTATATGCGAACGAGACCGGACCTAGAGTGCTGTGTGCGTGTGTGCTTTATAGTGCTGTTGATGAGTGGGGTGATGAGGTGCAGGTGGCGGTGATCAGTACTCTGGAGATAGCGTGCGTTGTGATTGGGTAACGTTGGAACCTGACGTGTCTGTGACAATAAGTACATTGTACTTATTTTTTGATGTAAGTACATAGTAGTTAAGGCCACTTAATATAAAGTGGGACCCAAAAAGTTAAAAGTACAATATTAGGGGACAAATTAGTCGATAGTTTTTTACCACCTATACCTGTAAAAGTTCCTGGTTAGGGGATAAACCTACGAGTTGCTTTAAATGCTATCATTGTGATAATGTTGCACAAGGGAAAACATTTTTAGACGTAAATACAAACAAGATTTATTCTATTAAACATTTATTAATTGTCAGACTATGATATTTAGGGGAGAGTGGGGACGGCTGCAACACTTTTTGCATTTCCTTCAATTTCTTAGAGACCGTTTGTATTTGAAAGCTAAATTATTAATACAGTAAACCCACATCTGTCAGCTACCCACCCACATCGGCGTAACATGCGTACATATGATAATATACATACAATTTATACTTGAATAAACAAAGTCAAATGTTGCAACTGACCCCATAAGAGGGGACAGTTGCAACATTCATTAAAATGTAATTAAAATAATTCTTTAATATCATTTTGCATTTTTTTTTACAAAGACTAGTAGGCTAAAAGGGGGAAAAAACAAAAAACAAGTAACATTTGGTTAATTGATACATTTGCACTACAAAATATTTTAATTGTAAATCAAGACTGAAATCACAGAAAAACTTTTGCGTACTTCTCTAAACTGTGTGTGTGGGTGTGTGTGTGGGTGTGTGTGTGTGTGTGTGTGTGTGTGTGTGTGTGTGTGTGTGTGTGTGTGTGTGTGTGTGTGTGTGTGTGTGTGTGTGTGAATAAACAGAAAACAAAACATATTAAAAGCAGGCTACATTGTGACTGACAGTATTTACTTAAAAAAAATGAGATACCTGGCTATTGAAAGATGTAATTAGAAGTTAGTAATTAATTACTTTTTAGAGAAACTTACACAATACTGGTTATGACAAGCTTTTTGTCCCCTACACTGACAGCCATGATAAAACTTGCTGTGGAGCTTAACACATGATAGCTATACCTTTTAGAAGCCAAGAAAACACTGATTAAAATGATATAACTTCTTCACGCAAATAATTCTTCACGCAAACAGCTTAGACGGTTTGACAAAAATTCTGAGCATGAAAAAAATGACTTTTCACGTGTGGCTGCTTTCTTCCAGAAAGGAGGAGAGGGTTAAGTGAGCACGTGTAGTATGAGTATCATCACTCTCATTCCTGATTGAAGGTATTTGCCATGTTGCAACCGTCCCCACTCTCCCCTATAGACTGGAATGTCCTCAATGTAAGGTGTTTTATATTGGGAGAACAAAAAGACAATCGCTGGATTGACTGACCAAACACAAATTTGCTATCAGGGGTAATGAAGAATATATGGCAAAACATTTTAAATTAATGCACAAGAGTAATTCAGCTATTCTTTGAATACAAGGAATTGAGCACTATTAGGAAAGACAGAGAACTTAAACTGGATCAAAGAGAGACGTTTTGGATTTATAAATTAAAGGTTAATATATATATCCAGGATTTAATGTGGACTGGGATTTTACTGGGTTTTTAGTGTATGCATCCATCCATCTAATAATAAAGGCTTTTTAACCAGAAAGAGTGTCATGGTCTTTCTAAAGTTTTCTTTATACCCATATGTCAGGCTTGAACAAATATAAACACCAATCAACAAACGCTAATCTAGGCTGATTGTATGGTATGGTGAGCAGACGTACAGTCCCAGTTTTTGATGTTCTGTTTCTGATGTTTTGACTGGAGCTGTCCCGGAAATGCCCCCGTTTTACAGCTCGTGCAAAACAACCGCAAACACATTGCAAAAAAAAAAAGCCCGACCAACATCCAGCTGCCTGTTGTTTATCGGAGTAAACGTGTAGTGATTATATTCACCACCAGAGGGGGCTGTGCAGCTACACTGAGACACTACAGGAAGACCCTGACCTAAACCAAAGCGGAGAGCCTTTAACATCAGCAGTTATCAAAAAAAACGTCGTTATCTGTTTCAAGGTAGTAACTGTAACATACTGACTATTCATGTTTTATAACAGGGCCTCAATCAGGGTGTGGGATTGTTTTTGGTTTGCTTTTAATTTTTTTCTTACTTTAAACGCCGCCAAAAGTTCCGCAGAGCGCAGAACTTTCCACACACACACACACACACACACACACACACACACACACACACACACACACACACACACACACTTAACATTATCACGTGGTGTAGGTACGGCATGTGAATAAATAAATAAATTTTAAAAATAATAATAATACACTTGCTACTTTGTGCTTAAAATGAGTCTAAAATGAAAAATAAATGTTGTAATTTCTGTAAACAGCTTGTGAACATGAAATATTAAATACAATAATAAAGATATGTAAAAAAAAAAAAAAATGGTTAAATCCTGTTTTATTTATCTTCTCATTTATGGTATGTAATAAGCTTTTGTAAAGTCATACCTTTGTTATAGGCTAATAGACTAATATTTTGAACTGCTTTTACAATTTGTAGACTACTAGTGTAGTTTTTGGTGAATTGTATTAAAAACAGACCAAAATCCCAATAATCAAAATAATCATGTTATAATAAAATTATAATAATAATTATGGTAACACTTTACAATAAGGTTCATTAGTTAACATTAGTTAACTACATTAGTTAACATGAACTAATGAGCTGCACTTATACAGCATTTATTAATCTTTGTTAATGTTAATTTCAACATTTACTAATACATTATTAAAATCTTGTTAACATTAGTTAATGCACCGTGAACTAACATGAACAAACAATGAACAACTGTAATTTCTTTAACTAACGTTAATGAAGATTAGTAAATACACTAACAAATGTATTGCTCATGATTAGTTCATGTTAGTTAAAGGTGCCCTTGAATGAAAAATTGAATTTACCTTGGCATAGTTGAATAACAAGAGTTCAGTACATGGAAATGACAGTGAGTCTCAAACTCCATTGTTTCCTCCTTCTTATATAAATCTCATTTGTTTAAAAGACCTCTGAAGAACAGGCGAATCTCAACATAACACAGAATGTTACGTAACAGTCGGGATCATTAATATGTACGCCCCCAATATTTGCATATGCCAGCCCATGTTCCCAACATTATGAAAGGCATTAGACAAGGACAGCCAGTAACGTCTGGATCTGCACAGCTGAATCAACAGAATAGGTAAGCAAGCAAGAACAATAGCGAAAAATGGCAGATGGAGCAATAATAACTGACATGATCCATGATAACATGATATTTTTAGTGCTATTTGTGAATTGTCTTTCTAAATGTTTCGTTAGCATGTTGCTAATGTACTGTTAAATGTGGTTAAAGTTACCATCGTTTCTTACTGTATTCACGGAGACAAGAGCGCTGTCGTTATTTTCATTATTAAACACTTGCAGTCTGTATAATTGCATAAACACAACTTCATTCTTTATAAATCTCTCCAACAGTGTGTAATGTTAGCTTTAGCCATGCAGCATAGCCTCAAACTCATTCAGAATCAAATTTAATACATCCAAATAAATACTATACTCACATGATCCAATGTATGCAAGCAGCATGCATGACGAACATCTTGTGAAGATCCATTATGAGGGTTATATTAGCTGTGTAAACTGTGTTTATGCTGTTCAAGGCAAGCATGAGCTCCAGGGGAGGTCAGGGAGCACAAGAATTAAAGGGGCCGCAACCTATATATCAGTGCATAGTTAATGATGCCCCAAAATAGGCAGTTAAAAAAATGAATAAAAAAAATCTATGGGGTATTTTGAGCTGAAACTTCACAGACACATTCAGGGGACACCTTAGACTTATATTACATCTTTTAAAAAGACGTTCTATGGCACCTTTAATGTTTAACTAATGAACCTTATTGTAAAGTGTTACCATAATTATTTATGTAATAATATAGGGAACCCACAACAACTGTAAAACATTTCAGCTGGTTAAACTTAGAAATGAAAGTTCACCTGCTGCCTAAAAAATGCCTTCAAAAACTTGAAAATAACCTTTGTTTCAACTCCTGAATAGTCAAGACAATGCATTATTTTAAGTTAAAAATTAAACTTAAAGTAATGCATTGTCTTAACTATTTGTGAGTTGAAACAAAGGTTATTTTCACGTTGAATTAACTCACATTTTTAAGGCAGCAGGTGAACTTTCATTTCTAAGTTTAACCAGCTGAAAATGTTTTACAAATGTATTGTCCCCTTTTTAGGCTAGGCTTAATTAATTAGGCTAATAGATAACAATAAATGAGATTTCATTGATATTTTGACCACTCATAGGAAATGTCCCTGGTTTCCATTTCAGAAATCTGCTCACAAATTTTATGTTCATAACATGGTGTTTTTCAAACTTTTCAAAGATCATTTACTTCATTTACACATGGATTAATTTTATGATGTGATAGTTGCATAAACTGTCAATGGAGGGACAGACTAAGATATATTTCACTAAAAATATCTTAATTTGTGTTCTGAAGATGAACGAAGGTCTTACGGGTGTAGAACGACATGAGGGAGAGTAGTAAATGACAGAAATTACATTTGGGGTGAACTAACCCTTTAACGCTGACTCTAACCCAGTTCGTGACTTTCAGAAAAAAATGACTCACATTTTCTAATTTTATTTCCTTTTTAACATCTAAAAGATAAGGGACCCTTTGCTCTGCCCCTGTCTAATGCTTTCGCATATGGGGTACACTGTCAGAAAAAAAGGTAACTGTCACTGGGGCTGTACCTCTAAGGTACAAAGGTACTAATATGTACCTTTAAGGTACTAATATGCACCATTTAGGGGTAAGTAAGGTACAAACATGTACCTTTTCACTTTAGTACCTTAGGGTACAGCGCCGTATACCCTTTTTTCTGACAGTGTACAGATGGATGTGTAGGGAAGTGAAACAGCCTCTAGATGGCACCAGAGATCTCCTGATCCTTCATGCCAAACTCAAATATCCCTATCAAATAATCTGTAAAATGCACCTGATACTGAAGTATAAGATCATGCGAGTTTATCTTGTGCTAAACTAACCCCCACAATCACCTTCATTTCAATGAAGAATGTCTAATTCCTCCATGCTTTTGTTTCAAAACACACCGAACATGGCTGGATGTTACAGAATAGAGATGTTGAGGGGTCCCAACATGTGCACTGACAGATGATCAGAGATGCAGTGGTGTCCAGCAGCTCACAACAGCACAACGCTGAACTCAAAATGGATGAGTGAAGAAGAAAGCCTCTATCCAGAAGTTATGGCAGTGTGTTCTTGAGGTCTCCTGTGTATTTTCTGCAGCAGTAAATAACCTTGTGGGAGTTTCCGTTGACAGACAAAGTGAGTTCAGATTAGATTAAAGATTAGGAAAACTAATTGGGACAGGAAGAGATTACTTGCTAACTTCTGTGTGTCATATGAAGGCTATGAGGCAATCTGTGATTGTGTGTTGGGAAAACCTGAACATTGTTTTACAATATTCAAAATTATTCATGACATATTGATCAGAACTGCTGTCTTATGGTGACATGTAGGAATACAGCAAATATTCGATATTGAGTTTTCAATTTAGAATTGATGATGAAGATCCAAGATGAATAAACATCTTTGAGAAATAAAGATTCAAACTTGATTTCTTTAATATCTGTTTTCTAAAAAGATTTAATGTCAAGAGGTGAAATCATATAGTCAGAATGACACCTTGAATATGTGAGTGAACATCCTAATCATTATTTTCAAAATCCTTTGTGTTTCTTTTTACAAATATCATGGATTTTTGAATGAATGGGACCATTTGAAAGTTAGGAAAACATGATATTTGTTCAAATAATTGGATTTTGAAAATAAACCAATCAAAATAAACTGTTTTTAAACAACTTACTGTCTTTGACTGACAGTCATGAGGCTCAGCAATAAACTAAAATAATTTAGACACTTTAACCTCCACAATAAATACTGTAACTGAATTAAATTTTTGAAAATGAAAAATTGTTAATCATACACTTTAAAACAATGTTGGGTTAAAAACAACCCAAGTTGGGTTGAAAATGGACAAACCCAGCATTATTGTTTACCTGGTAGTTTTATTTAACTCAACTATTGTTTAAAACTGACTATATATCTTGCTTAAAATGAACCCAAAATATGTTGGAAATTAAAAATCAGACACATAAATGCTAGAGGCAACAATAATAATCAAAAGGTGAACATTTATTAATAAGCAATTTATTAAATGTTTATTGTTTAATTATTATTCATTAAACTTATTAATAAATGTTCATTTACTAAACATATTAATTTCCAACATATTTTGGATTCATTTTAAGCAAGAAATACAGTAATTTTTAAACAATAGTTGAGTTAAATAAAACCTTCCCAGCAGGTTGGGCAAACATTTAACCCAACCGCTGGGTAAAAAACAATGTAATTGCTGGTTTTGTCCATTTTTAACCCAACTTGGGTTGTTTTTAACACAGCAATGTCTTAGAGTGTAGAAAATGATTAGTATTTTTGATGTATTTCTGATCTGGAGCTGAATCGGCTGTTGAGAATGAAGGTGCTGCTCTTCTTTTCTCGCTCTCTTCCTACTGGGAAACTTTTTAGTGACGTGATGATGACGTTTCAATGAGGGAAAAGGGCACAGATGGAAAATTATGGCTTTAAAAAAATCCCTCTACATTCTCGTCATTAAAAACGACGAAACCCACCTCTCTGTAAGGTGAAGTCAGACTAACATCATATCATAAAAAATATCGGCACTTTATTTTGATGGTCCCCTTTAGACATTCTGTTGTTGACTATAAATAACGTTACACCTACATGTCAACTATTAGTTGAGTATTATAGACTGTTAGGGTCAGCGTTAGCAGAATAAGCTGACATGTACTTGTAAAGTTACTTATACTAGTAGAATGTCTGTTAGGAGCATCAAAATAGCAGATATTAAGCAGACAGTCTACTAATGCTCTGAGAGATAGTTGCAAAGTTACTTATAGTTAAAGTGGACCATTGAAATAAATTGTTACCAGAAATTTAACTGATATTAATAAATCCATCAAAATATAGATTCGTAGATTTAAAAATAAATCATATCAGAATTGTTGGTAACACTTTAGTGTAGGGAACACAACTATTAACTACGTCTACGACCCTCAATAAACTCCCTAATTTACTGCTTATTAATAGTTAGTAAGGTGGTAACACTTTACAATAAGTTTCTACAGTTAAACATTAGTTAAAATATTAACTAACATGAATTAACAATGAGCAATACTTGTTACTGTATTTACTAATCTTCGTTAACGTTAATTAATGAAAACAGCAGTTCATTTTTTGTTCATGTTAGTTCACAGTGCATTAACTAATGTTAACAAAAACAACCCTTGATTTTAATAATGTATTAGTAAATGCTGAAATTAACATTAACAAAGATTAATAAATGCTGTATAAGTGCAGTTCATTATTAGTTAATAGTATTACCAAAAAATCAAATGGTTAATTAGTCATTCATGTTTCAAAGGCCCCAGTTGTTATGGTGTTTTCTGCAGTAATTTCTCTCTCTAAATCAAAAGAAACATTACGTACATCATATATGGTGTCATATAATGGAATAACTGTTATTCTCCAGCTTCCTTCAGAGTTTTCAAAGTATTTCTCATTGGGTCACAGGCAGTATTGTGCACTTTACACATTAGTTCCCTTCAAAGTCAGCATGAGCCACAAATTGTGGCTAGATTTTCTTCCCTATTGTGATGTATATATATATCTGAGTGAAACAGCTTCTCGAATGAGGGAAAGAATGCAGGATGGGACTCGATTTTGTCCATCAGGAATTGATTGGATCGCTGTTGATGTGATTGTTTCATGTGAGGGAGAGGCTATTATATAGTAACCATGTGCACAGATAAATTATTCATAATAAACACTGCAATGTTCTATAAAATAATAAGAATTGTTGGTTATGATTTCATGGTGTCTTTAAAATAAATAAAGCCAGAGTTTTTGGATGCTTGAGGGTTTCAGCTCTTTAAAAATGTATATAATATTCCATATTTTTGCTTAGTTTAATATGTTCTATAGCTTTTATGGCTGAAATATAACCTCTTATATCATGATTTGGATGTTACAGAGTGTGAAAACTTCTTGTCAAACAATACAGAGGCTCAATGAAAGGTGTTAATAAAGTAGGTCAGCACTAGTAGCGTGATGTAAAGATGCTTGTTCACGTTATTAATCAAAGGTGTTATTCCGTGTTACCAAGAAACGTTGAATGGGATGAATGTAAAGAATGAACGACCCTGGCAAGAAATGAATAGTTGCTCTTTATTACACTATTGTTGATGGGAACTTCTGATCAACTTCTCTTGAATAGAGTTTTAAACTTCACACCCACATCATCTTCATCATCATGTGCTATATGAATCTTTATGATTCTGCCCAGGATATACGGTATATGGTCATTCTACAAAACGGGTGTCCTTTGTGTCTCTCATGTGTGAATTTTTTTTTTATTTTTTTTATTTTTTTTGGGGGGTGGGGGGGGGTTGTTTTTTATGAAAAAAAAAATACAGAATATAAGCTAGCAGTCTTTATAGATTCTATAAACCTTTATACCAAGGTACAGGCATAATCTATAATAAGTGAACACTGCAAGAACTGTTACCAGCAAACAATGAAATGTGTGTAGAAATAGCAGCATTAAATTCTCTTTCTAAGAAGCACCTTCCAGTTTCACAGCCTCGCAGTTTGTAATGTTGAATTAAACTTCAGCCTTCCCAGCTAACAAACATATCATCTAAAAACCTCTCACTGTCATTCCCATTAAGTTATGAAAACGTTACTTTTGAATGTTCAAAACGTCCAGTTTTTTAAAAATGTGTTGTTTTTTGTTGATTAAAGGAAACATTCCATTTTATCATTCTTCAAACATCATGGAATGTTACTTTTGATTGTTCTCGGAACATTCTGAAACAAGTAGTAACATTTAAAAAATTAACGTCCTAAAACATTTCAGAATAAAAGACATGCATGTACAGTACAGTCCAAAAGTTTGGAGCCACTAAGATTTTTAATGTTTTTAAAAGAATTTCCGTCTGCTCACCAAGGCTACATTTATTTAATTAAAAATACAGTAAAAAACAGTAATATTGTGAAATATTATTACAATTTAAAATAACTGTGTACTATTTAAATATATTTGACAAAGTAATTTATTCCTGTGATGCAAAGCTGAATTTTCAGCATCGTTACTCCAGTCTTCAGTGTCACATGATCCTTCAGAAATCATTCTAATATGCTGATCTGCTGCTCAAGAAACATTTATGATTATTTTCAATGTTGAAAACAGTTGTGTACTTTTTTTTTCAGGATTCATTGATGAATAGAAAGTTCAAAAGAACAGCATTTATCTGAAATACAAAGCTTCTGTAGCATTATACACTACCGTTCAAAAGTTTGGGGTCAGTAAGAATTTTTATTTTTATTTTTTTGAAAAGAAATTAAAGAAATGAATACTTTTATTCAGCAAGGATGCATTAAATCAATCAAAAGTGGCAGTAAAGACATTTATAATGTTACAAAAGATTAGATTTCAGATAAACACTGTTCTTTTGAACTTTCTATTCATCAAATAATCCTGAAAAAAAATATTGTACACAAATATTTTGTACAATTGTACACATTAAATGTTTCTTGAGCAGCAGATCAGCATATTAGAATGATTTCTGAAGGATCATGTGACACTGAAGACTGGAGTAACGATGCTGAAAATTCAGCTTTGCCATCACAGGAATAAATTACTTTGTGAAATATATTCAAATAGAAAACAGTTATTTTAAACTGTAATAATATTTCACAATATTACTGTTTTTTACTGTATTTTTAATTAAATAAATGTAGCCTTGGTGAGCAGACGAAACTTCTTTTAAAAACATTAAAAATCTTAGTGGTTCCAAACTTTTGGACTGTACTGTATAAATAATGTTTTTGTGGTAACGTTTAGAGAACATTATTAAAGAGCGTATAAAGCCGCTCAGAGTAAAGTAAGAATCAGTCCACAGTAAGAAGAAAGAGCACTATTGTCCCACTGACCACACCAAACGTGATGTGTAGAGGATTGTTTTTAATGACCCTACAAGTTTACTTTAACCATCAAAATATGAGGTAAATATTTTTTATATTTTTTAAATATTTTAAAATATGAGGGAAGAACTAAACACTAAACTTAGTGCAGGTATTTATCTGACAAAATGATTTAGCAAAAAAGGCAAACTAACTACAGATACAGGTTTTAGAAAAACAAAAAAAACTCACAGGATAAAGAAAACATTGATTGCAATATAATCAGTTATTAATATTTCATTGGTTCTCTCTTGTTTTTGCATGTCTTCATAATTTCTTTGTATGACAATCTGGCCAAAAATTATGTCGCACAATTTGTCATGTTCTTTGTGTGACTCCAAGCACAACTACTATTTTTAATAATATTTGAATAAAGGGTGAAGATGTCAATCTTCCTATTCTGGACATCACTTCTGGTCACTACTGTATGTCCGTTCATTGACTTTCCAACTGACCGTCAAACCATGTGGCAAAAGTAAACCTCTTTTATGAGGATTTCGGGCTTGCCTGCAGTTGTTGGAGCCGTTGAAACTCATGTTCACATGTGAGGTGATGGATATCAATAGAAAAGGATTCTACACCATCAATGCTTTCTTATAATTTTGCAAAATGCAAAGCATTTTTTTTTTTTTTATAAATTTAAATATTAAAGTTTAATTTAATGATTTTATTGTAATAACATTAAATGATTGGTGTGGTGCAGCAGTGACCCTTGCAGGCTCACTATTGGCTGATGGTTGGGGGCGGCCATTTTGGGTTGACCCAATTAATGTAATTATAATAAAATCATTTCATTAAAGGTCCCGTTCTTCGTGATCCCATGTTTCAAACTTTAGTTAGTGTGTAATGTTTTTGTTAGAGTATAAATAAAATCTGTAAAATTTTAAAGCTCAAAGTTCAATGCCAAGCGAGATATTTTATTTAACAGAAGTCGCCTACATCGAACGGCCAGTTTGGACTACATCCCTCTACTTCCTTCTTTAATGACGTCACTAAAACAGTTTTTTGACTAACCTCCGCCCACAGGAATACACAAGAGTTGCGTTTGTAGAGTGTGTTTGTCGCCATGTCGTCGAAACGCTGTTATTTTCATCCCGCAGTCCAATCACCGGGTCTGATTCCGGCTCAAATTGATAGGGTAAAATTAAAGACATGTTTACAATAACACTGAGCGCGTGCATCTCCACGTTATGGTAAGAGGCGTGACCTTTCCGGGCACGGTGCGCTCAGAGCTGTCGAATCACAACACAGGAACCGCTGGCACAATCAGAACTCGTTACGTATTTCTGAAGGAGGGACTTCATAGAACAAGGAAGTCATCAGCCCGTTTTTATGACAGTGGAAACAGCGGTATACAGATAAGTAAATTATGTGAAAAATACTGTGTTTTTTTACACGCGAAACATGAACACATGTTATATTGCACACTATAAACACAATCAAAGCTTCAAAAAAACACGAAAAATGGGACCTTTAAGACCCTTTAATATTTAAAGGGTAGGTAACACACACAGTTTCTGCCAATCTCATCTTAATCTTGAGTATCTGTAGAGTAGTATTGCAGCCTTCATATCTATGAAAAGTCTTTAGTTTTATCATATTTATAAAAAATACAACGCTGTACCGAGTCTTTCCGAAAAAAGCCGAGCTCCTGGAGGCGTGCCGTGTGAGCGGAGCTACAGAGTCACAAGCGCGTGCAACTTTTGCACAGAGATCGTCTGCAAGCTGCACATCATTATAAATAAAAGAGAACACAAACGTTCGTGTTGTTTACATGATGCAGCTTTACTCACCGCCCGCGATCTGCAAACCCAGCGCCGAACTGGCACTTGTTTACAAAACATTCATCACCGAAATCCCGGGAACACACAAACATACATGCACAACTCCGCTGCTGCCCCGGAAAAACAAACTTCATCCACTGTTCCCTTAATCTTGGGTTCTTTGGGAAGCTTTCCCTCACAACCAAAATCACACTCCTTTGGTGACATTTCCTGCGTCTCAATCAGCTCGTGAATCAGTATATTGTGAAAATGAATGTGGCCGACTCCCTGATCAGTGCCCTGACTACTGTACTAGGGAACTGATTGGGACACAGCCATTTTTGAAAATGTCTCGGCTTCCGTAACCCGAACGAAGCGCGTTGATGGGCGGCTTTTGCTCTGGGTGATGTGTGTGTGCACACTTATCAGGGAGAAGTGCCTATACAAGGAATTCCACCCTGTATGACGTGATAAAGGTCTATACTAGAAAAAAATTGGGCGAAACATGTCCACAACTGGAAGTAGTGTATTTGACACAGAAATACTCTGTCATACGTCCAACTCGTGTTTTGAAACTTTGGCCATGTTTAGCATGAGAATGCAACTCTTTAACAGTGTAAATAAGTCTGAATGCATGAAATAGCATTTATTCTAAAAATTGCTTTGCATTATGCAAAATTATCACATAGTATATGATGCTGTGGATTGATGCTGTGGAGTCCTTTTCTATTGATATACAGTACCGTGCAAAAGTCTCAGGCATGTCAGTATTTTCACCCCCAAAAAGGGTTTTAAGCCAATTATTTATATATTTTGCTGTAATATGTCAGTAGGAAATATCCATTCACATTTCCAAACATTCATTTTTCCATTAATTGTAATAATCCAGTGAGATTTTTGAATACACAAGTCTGACAACAGCCGGTGCTCCACACGGAGATCTGATCTCACCATCATCGAATCTGTCTGTGATTACATGAAGAAACAGATGAAACTGAGAAAAACTAAATCCAGAAAAACTGTGGCTGTGTGTCTAAGATGCTTGAAGAAACCTGCCTGCAAAGATACAGCACTGTGAAGAGTTTGAGGTACTTGTGTAAAAATGCTGTAACGTGAGGATGCTTTCAAAAATACTGTCATAGATAGATTTTATTTATAAATGAACTTCTATTAAATCAAATCAATATTTGGTGTGATCACCCTTCATGTTTAAAACAGCTTTTGTCAGGTACACATGCGCATCGTTTTTCAGGTATCTTTGCAGGATCGGTCTCTTCAAGCATCTTGGAGACGTTGCTGCAGTTCTTCTGGATTTAGTCTGTCTCAGTTTCATCTGTTTCTTCATGTAATCACAGACAGTGAGATGTGGGATCAGATCTCCGTGTGGAGCACCGGCTGTTGTCAGAGTCTTTGTGTATTCAAACATCTCACTGGATTATTACAGTTAATGACAGAATGAATGTTTGGAAATGGTTTTGCTAACACTTTACAATATGGTTCAATAGTTAACACAAACTAATAATGAACTGCACTTCTACAGCATGTATTAGTCTTTGTTAATGTTAATTTCAACATTTACTAATAATTTATTAAAATCAAGAGTTTAACATTAGTTAATGCACTGTGAACAAAGAATGAAAAATGAACGACAGTATTTCTAACATTAACAAAGATGAAGAAACACAGTAATAAATGTGTTGCTCATCGTTAGTTCATGTTAGTTAATACATTATGTAATGTTAACAAATGAACCTTACTGTAAAGTGTTATCGAAATTTTGTAAGCATATTGCACAGTTGTGCTTGGAGTCAGCAATTGTTTTATTTGTGATAACGCAATGAAACATGACAAATTGCACAACATATTTTTTGGCCAGACTGTCATACAAAGAAATTATGAACAAATGCAAAAACAAGAGAGAACCAATGAAATATTAATAACTAATTATGATGTAGTCAATGTTTGCTTTTTTCCTATGAGCTTTTTTGTTGATCTAAAGCCTGTAGCTGTAGTTTCCCTTTTTTGCTAAATAATTTTTTAAGGTAAAACACCTTCACTAAGTTTTTTTTTTTCTTCCCTCATATTTTAAATATATTAAAAAAAAAAAAAAAAAAAAAAAAAAAAAATCCTCATATTTTGATGATTTAAGCAAACTTGCAGGGTCATTAAAAACATCACTAAGTCTAGGAAATAAGAGTAAAATTACATCACTTTTGTCACAATTCTGACACACTTCAGACTAAAATTCTACTCCGAGCAGCTTTATACAGAATTTTGAATGAACGTTCTAAAAAGAACGTTGATCATAACTTTGAGAATTGACCTTGCCAGAACATTCTGAAAACGTTCCCTCTTATCTGGGTTGTTTCTGCCAACCTCGTCATCTTTCTGAAGACATTTAATGATATATAAACACAAACATTACACTTGTCTGACTGAATTAGTCACATTCAGATGAAAAAGTCACGCCTTGCTCCCCCATGTAGAGTCATATGACTAAAATTCCCTCTCTTGTAATGCACATTCATTCTTTACATCAATTAAATGGAACTAGAACATACATGCGTGTAAAACGCACAAGCTGGGACTTCCAGAGTAATGTTTCCACATCTCACCTAACTACGAACTATGGGTGTGGCATAACAGGCGTCGAGCTTTACGTCATCGACTCGAACGTAACGTAAGCGTACAAGCCCGCGCTCGCCCCCTAGCGGAGAAGACGAGAGAACGCTCGCTCATAATGGGTTGTGAAAGTGGAAAGTACCTTATGGAAATCCCCTACTGGCTTTTATGTACTGGTATCAATCGGGCTGTCTAAACTAATAGAGCGTAGACTTCGCCGTGTTTTGGACGCGTTTCATGCGAGCAGTGAAATCCAGTGGATCTCTTTTAAAGCGCCATGAACGATTAAAGTGGACTGAGTGAAGTAGCAGCAGAGCCAGAGCATCTTATGGGCTTTGTTGGTGGATACCGACATATTGAACAGGTAAGAGTTGTCCGATTCATCGCTGCCCGTTCCCTCGCCTCTCTAATGTCGCGTCCAGACTCTATCCTAAAGCAAGCGAGGTTGATTTCTCCCATATTGATTGTCTCAAGCTCAAACGGCAGGCTGTCTTGCACGGACGGATACAGTCTTGAACGCCACGGATTTGACAGCCATTGTTTGCGAAGACGTCACTTATCAGCGATTAAGAACATTAAACGGAGAAAACGTTCTATTGTTGCCATGGGGACATATCGCTTCCTTTCGAGTGTTACAGTGTTGCATTGTCTAAGGGCTTCTGTCAAGTCAATTACGTAATTCGAGCGTCAGCAACTGATGTTACAATATTTTCGCATCGCTCTCTATTGTCCCCGTTGCGCTTTGTGCTTAATAAAACTGTGGACGCCGCTTTGTCGCTTTTCCCCACGACAACAACGTTGCGAATATTTCGCGAGAGGTATTTAAGGGAACACTGTCTGAATAAGTTGTCCCTAAAGAACCTCGGCAGCTGAGACAAATAAATGGTGCCCTTGCAGTCAATGGCATTTTAAAGCCGTCAGGTTCCAGTCAGCGTGTCTGAACCCGGCTATTATCGCCTGTTCTGGTAGTTTTGGAGAATTCATTGTGGGGGTGGACTAATAAAGATCTTCGCCTTTCACTCATCTGACCTCAAGAGCCCTTTACCATGAGACTGGAATACACCAGCAGCTTTCAGGGGCCACCATCAGTCTTTCAGTTCTTCACCTTTAGGGTGGAGGGAAATGAGGGGAAATTCTTATTTGTAGCACATGGTCGTGGGCTGAGCGCTCCTGACAATGGTGTTTTTGTTTCATGTCTTCTTTCGCAGAGATAGATTGGTTCCCCACTCCAGATCGCCATGTCCCAGGGCCAGAACTTCCTGCCCAAGTTCCTGTTCGTGAGTAACCTCCTGAAGGCCGTCAAAATCAGAGAGCGGGTGCCCAATGACGTGGTCAAGCCTTCGGCCAGCAGCGGCCTGATCCATCACCTGCGTAGCATGCATCGCTACACGCTGGAGATGATCCGCATGAGCCAGTTCCCGCAGGCCTTCCGCGAGGTCATCCAGGCGGCCATCTTGGACCGGGCCATGCAGAGCTCGCTGGAGCAGGAGAAGAGGTTGAACTGGTGCCGCGAGGTCAAGAAGCTGGTGCCGCTGAGAACGAACGGTAACTATGGCGTGATTTTATCGGCTAGAAGTCGCAGCTCCCTTTGAGCGCTAACGGTGTGTCGCGTTTCCTTCGAACGAAACAATTTCAAACCGCTTGCATTGGCTTAGGTTAACTAGATAAAGTTTTTCTAAACAAACTTTGAAGTTGGCTTGAGAAAGAAGTAGTTTTAAAAACTTGAATTTTGAAGGTTTTCGGTTAGTTTTAAGTTTTAGTTTAGTAGTTTTAAAAGCTAGCTAGCTAAGATAGATAGAATGGTGTCTTGCGTTTCCTTCAAATTAATGTTTATTTTAAACCATTTGTATTGGTTTATATTAATTAACTAGATAGAAAAGTTTGTCAACAAACTTTGAAGTTGGCTTGAGAAAGCCTGACCACAAAGTTTGAAGTAGTTTTAAAAGCTTGAATTTTGAAGGTTTTCGGTTTGTAATTGTTTTAGTTTAGTAGTTTTAAAAGCTAGCCAGCAAAGAAAGAAAGATAGATAGATAGATAGATAGATAGATAGATAGATAGATAGATAGATAGATAGATAGATAGATAGGAAGCTTAAATGAGTCTCAATGGCTTAGAAATAGTACACAAAATGGCCGCTTGAACTGAGTCTAATGGGCTTCTGGCAGTTTAAATTTGAATTTTGACAGTGGCTCATTTGAACAGTCTGTCCATATAAGTCTATGGGATTTTTCCGAGTTTTAATCGTAATTTTTTTTTAGGAAACCCTCAACCAGTTGAATAATAGGACAGACATGAAATGGCTTTTTTAATTCTTAAAAAAAAAAAAAAAAATTCTTGAACTGACCAAAGTATTTAAAGGGATAACATTACATTAAAAACTTACATTTTAACATTAGATGTTAAAGTTTTTTATGTTAAAAACATTATTGTTTTATATAGAATTGTTCTATAGTTTATACTGCATTTAATGTAATTACATCAGAAGTATCTGCAATTAAATTACAGAAAAATTCTGAGTAATCCCTTCACATTTCAAGGGAAAAGTAATTAAATTACAGTAATTGATTACTTAGTAATGCATGTTATAGCTAGTAATTGGCTGGTATACAAATAATCAATCACTATTTTGCCATTTTTTTTGGCTGATAATCATGTCTGCTTGGTCATTTAACAAAAGTGATACTACTTTTTATTCAGTTCATCACAGTGTTTTTATGAACATTTTAATTCCTATCGTTATCAGAATTATAACTTCTGGATATCACCAAAAAAGCCATATCGTTAGACCACTTAAAAAAAAACAGTGCTTCACAGCAGACGGGAAAATCCTGCACTGTCTGTCACACTGATGTTTTTCCCCCTTAATTCTACAGCACAATTTGATTAAAGGGGCCGTGCCTTGATGCTGGGCTCACAGCGAGCTCTTTATGACTCTGACGTTGCTCTTGCTAACTCAGGGTCAGGTCGCGCTGCTCTTCTCTTATGAGTAATGCTGCAGGGGAAACTTCTCTGTACTTGCCATTGTTGCTCCATTGTACAGTCACTAGTTACTGTAACTGAAATTAGGTAAATGCAGATTACACACATCTCATTTTGTCATTACATTTATCTGAAATGGTCAACAATCTACTGTTGGTTGTTTGGTAGTTTCATTATTTTATGCAGTTGTGTTAGTATGTCATTTTTGTCATGTCTAGTTCCTGGTAGTGGATAGGTTCTCATTCTTGTATTCTGGTAAATTTCTTGCTTTTTTGCTGGACAACACATATTTTTCCTCATAACGAAATGGGAATTTCCTGTTTAAAATCACACAGGATTATGAAAGCGCTATACTGGAATATGTTTAAAACAGATTGCGCTGATATGATCCGTAACAGAGGGGAACTGGAATAAATATAACGCTCAAATGTAATAACGTAATACACAATGCCCATCTCAGATCAGCTCACAGGGGTCAGGTTTCCTTCAAAATTTGCATCTGTCTTAATTTTCTGTCCTGATTTTAAAAAAGGCCTTCTGCATGAAATAAAAAAACACCTGTTTGCATAAACTGTACATTTTAGACTGTGTTTGTATTTTACTGATTTATAAAGTGCCTCTTTAGGATTTCAAGGTTAGTTAAATAGTTTGATCAATAGTCTGATGTCACAATTGAAGCAGAGAATGTCTAAAGTTTGAGAATGTGTTTTGTACATTTACATTTAGAGCTGCACGATTCTGGATAAAATGAGAATCACGATTGTTTGGTTTCATATAGAGATCACGATTCGGAATATACAACTAAACAAAATAACATGTAATTTATTAGAGGTTCCGACAAAATATTAATTGCTGGAAAAATTTTTTAATTTGAATAAATTAGTTAAAAATTGTTTTGAATGATTTTAATGACTTATTAATAAATACTTGTTTCATTACTGGATGAATCAGTGTTTTTGATCGAATCTTTTGAATGAATGATTGAATGACAAATACATTTTTTAACAGTCACTTGTCACCAACTAGTGGCGTGAGATGTAATTGATACAACCGTTATTTGAAGCGCCAATTCAGTTTGGTCTATTTTGATCGCTATCATAGACATCAATGTTTATATCCTAATTTTAAACTTTTATCTCGGTACACAGCAAAATCCCCAGAGTTAAATCAACTCTGCTCAGATTACATATGGTCCCTCTCTATATAGTGTTAAAGTAACACTGAAGCAGAGTTAAAGTTAATGAAATAATTAAGTGATTAATTAAGTTATGATTGAGCAGTAGTGATGAACACCTGCTGTTAACAAGCAGAATCACTGAAGAGAAACACAATAACTACAAATGACTTCCAGCCACAGCCTTAGATAAAATCAACTGAAAATAAAAGACATTAAATCTCTCAAGATCTGATTAAAAAACTCCACAAACAGCATATTATCTCATTAACTTTAACTCAGCTTCAGTGTTATTTTAACTCTGTGTAGAGAGGGATCATATGTTCTCTGAGCAGAGTCGATTTAACTCTGGGGATTTTGCTGTGTACTTCTGTGATGATGTGAATATTTGTAACACAGAAATAACTACTATGTGGTTTGAAACAGCTTTCTGGATCAGCGCGGTAGCACAAACACAGATTTGAATGTTCGGGTATGGTTTTGTCAAAGGTTTAATGGACATGGGCGAATCGTTGTCATTAAAAAACAAAATAAGATGGCGTGGGTGTTCGAATCATGATCGCGATCTTCTTACGATTAATTGTGCAGCTCCATTTACATTTATGCATTTATCGAAAGCAACTTACATTGCATTCAAGAGAATCATTTTTTATTATAATTGTTGTTGTTGTATTCCCAGGGAATTGAACCCATGACCTTTCCACCATTACACCATTACTCTACTGTTGAGCTATATTTATGTTTATGTTTATTGTTAAAAAAAAAAAAAATCTCTCTCTCTCTCTCTCTCTCTCTCTCTCTATATATATATATATATATATAATATGATGCACTGATACTAAATTTCTCCACCGATTATTCAGAGTAATATCTGCCGATACCAGTAGTTTGGGGGTTCTGCCTTTTATACCTTCTTTTAAATTAATGATAATTTCATTATAATTAATAATTTTATTTTTAATTAGTACATTTTGAAAGAAATGCAAATAACTTTATTCTCTCCATTTCATCAACTTGTTTCAGAGTAAATGGTATCAATTATAAAAACAATACTTAAACAATATATAAACACATTTTAAATTCTGAAGATTAAATTAATATTTCTTAACTTTCTGAATGTTATTAATTTTATAAGTACAATTAATATTGAACATCAAATTGGTTTTTCACATAGCCCAAATACAGTGCATTTTCCTGCTCTGATTGACAGGATATATCGGCCCTAACTATCGGTTGTTTTTAAACTATCGGCCGATAGCCGATAGTGTGGAAATTTGTTTTATCAGTCGATACTGATTATTGGCCGATATATCGGTGCATTTATATGTATAAGTATTTCTTTATTTTCTATTAAATCACATTACATTTATGCAACATATGAGTATTGGACTAAATTGGAATGGACTAACTGACATGGATAATGACTGCTGACAAGTCGAGACAAAAATATCTGAGGCAAAATTACAAAGCTTTAGGTTAAATAGTGTGTGTGTGTGTATACATGAATTACAAAAACAAGTGTTAAATTCTGATCGTATCGTATGACAGTAAAAGCGGACAATGTTATCATATTTACTCAATGTTTAATCACAAGGCTCCACTTTTCTCCTGTGACCATTATTGCTGTACGTGTTGAAAAGGATGTGGTTGTATAGCAGATGTTGTTTGTATCCACATTTTGTGTGTTCCTTTTCTGTTCTGTATTGTATTGGGGAAGCTGATTTGAAACTGTAACTTCCCAAGTGGCAAGTTTCACATAATTTAAGTGTTTAAATACAGTCAAGCTGAAAAAGATGTTAATCTACACTGCAAACTTTAACAAAAAGTAGCTAACTACTTTAAGAGTATTTAAGGAGGGAATATCTTTATAAATATGTAACTCGAATCAAACAAAATGTAATCAAAAACATAGTGATGAGCAGAAACATAAAATTTAATGTGCAGGGACAAATTGGTGAATCTTCTATAATATAAAGTACAAGTGAATTGCTTTAAAGAGGACATTGAGCTCAATCTGCTGTAAATCTGCATTCTCAAGCAATGTGGCAAAAAACCGCAACTCGTTGGAAATTTGTTACTGGAAAAAATACTTATTTTGAAAAGTGCTTCTGGAAAATGTGGTTCAGTTAGGTATTGTTATAAGTTAGCATCACTACTTTTAGATAGTTGGAGTTTGCAAGCTCTTTGGACTTGAAATGTTATCAATTCACATTCAGATCCATTTGTTTATGAGAGTATGATTTAGAGGTACAACAACACCTTTCTTTACTTATTGTTGACGGTCCTACAAAAACTTACTCTTGTGTAACAGAAAACAGTCTATTATGCACTGTGCAAATAATTTCCATATACAAACCAGTTAAAACCTCCCTCTACTTTGGAAAATTTTGTCTTTGTGTTGATAGCAGGTTTAAAGAACAGGAACTAGATCATATGTTCAGACTTCCCTTATCAGCCCTGGAGATGGCATAGGCACGGGTGCAGGCATTCCTGTACAACATTGCCCCTCCTCTCTGGAAAGTCCAGATGCTTTATATCATGGCTCTGGTGTCAAGAGGAGTCAAGGGAAAGAAAAAGTTGAAGTGAAGCCCTTATGGCGCTTAATCATAGAATCACATACTAGGGAAATTCCTCACAGTTGTGCGCAGGCTGTTTCACACAAGCACACATGCAAATGCGTACGAATGCATTCGTGCGCACATGTTGCACAACATCAGAAAGAACACAGAATCTAGGCCATGGGTATAGCGCTGCAGTGCATGCTCTTTTTACTTACAGGTTGTTTTCCCTTTGAACTGCAGTGGTTACAGTAAAGTTACTGATTTACAAAAGTATTTTGAGATTTGTAAATAATTCCCTATAGGTAGCCTGACATGTCCAAATTGCTGTTGGGGTGTTATGAGGAGTTGATTTAAATGCTTTTGCAGAGATATGGTCACATGTCCTGTTTTAAAATGCACGCAGTTGGATGAAACGGATATCTTTAAACAGCTTTAACACCTCTGTGGAAATCCCCTGAATTGCTTTTATCTCATCCTTAATCTTGCTTCTTGACAAATACAGCTGAACTAACCTTTAGGTGTTAAAGATATTGTTATCAATGTATGCAACAACAAAGCAAAGATTGTATAGTTTTCATTTTCTCAGAATTATATTTTGTTGCTATGTAATGCATGTCAACAGGTTGCTAAGGCTCTCTCTGTTATGACAAACTAGATGATTGTGAAAATCCAAACAGGAACTGCAAGTTTCGTAGCCTTTTTGTGAATGCATGAATAACTCCTTTATGAACTTTTATGACCTGAGGTTTTTTCCAAAGTAAAGCCAAATCTCTAAGTGAGTCTATCTGCAAACGTGATGATGCAAGATGATCCTTCAGGACATCCAATATATAATGGCAGACCTGCATGCCGCCATGTTTGTGCACATTTGTGATTGATTACTCTGAAGCTGCAGGAAAATAATGCCCTGAAGTCCCAAGCCAAGTCAAGTCAAGTCACCTTTATTTATATAGTGCTTTTTACAATGTAGATTGTGTCAAAGCAGCGTTACATTGATAACTGGTACATTATTTTGGCTGCACAGCAGCTCTACAAGCCCTTGTGACTATCCTGAGGTTTCCTGTGTTTGTGTGTTTTCATTCAGGTGATGGGAACTGCCTGCTCCACGCAGCCTCTCAGTACCTTCTGGGGGTTCAGGACACGGACCTGGTGCTCCGGAAGGCTCTTTATGCAGTGCTGAAGGAAACGGACACTAGTAACTTTAGAACACGCTTTCAAACAGAGCTGCTGCACTCTCAGGAGTTCACCCAGACTGGCCTGCGATACAGCACTTTGGTAAGCACTTCCACCTTCACAGCCAACTTGTAAAATTGTCCTTTGTCTGGCATAAACAGCCAGTCAAAAGATCTAAACGTTGTCCTTTTGATATGAGAACTTATGGATATTTGCTATTTGTTTTGTCTCAGAACTGGGAGGAGGAATGGGTTAAGATTGTAGAAATGGCTTCTCCAGTTTCCAGCAGTAATGGCCTACAGTTTGACTCTTTAGAGGATATTCATATCTTTGTGCTTTCAAATATTCTACGGAGGCCAATTATTGTTATTGCAGGTATGTATCCATATACAGCAGCATTTCAGTGGTATTGCACAAACACTTCTTCATTGGAGCAATAAAACGCTTCATTCTTTGAACACAAGTGCATTAACATAACCATAATATATGATATTGTTTTGTTCCTCAACAGACCAAGTACTTAGAAGTATGAAGTCTGGTTCCTCTTTTTCACCCCTCAATGTGGGGGGCATATACTTGCCTTTGCATTGGCCTCCAGGAGAATGTTATAAATATCCCATAGTTCTTGGCTATGACTCCCAGCACTTTGCACCCCTGATCACAATCAAAGACAGTGGCCCGGGTACGTCACTACTAGACATTGCACTACTCTTTAATGTGCTCTTACAAGTTGGCCCAGTGTATTTGAATATTTGACCTTTGTGACCCATTCAGAGATCCGTGCGGTGCCGTTGATAAACCCGGGACGGGGAGGATTCGAAGAGCTTCGAGTGCACTTTCTGACAGAGAAGGAGCAGCAACAGAAGGAGAAATTGCTGAAAGACTACCTAATGCTAATAGAAATCCCTGTCATTGGCCTGGGCTATGATCCCACACAGATAATCACTGCAGCCAGGTATGGACTAAATACACTTTTTATTGAAGTCTTGCTGGTTAAGCTTGTTTAGAGGCCTGGTGAGAACAGTCTAAAATACAACAAGTAGACAAGTAGAATTAGTTGTACTATTTACTTGGGATAAATACGTAGGCATTACCTAAAAAGTTGTGGTGCTTTGCCATGTACCTTTTTAAATCTTGAATCCTTCCTCCATCAGACTGGATGAAGGCAACCTACCTGAGGATATGAATCTGATGGAGGACTACCTACAACTGGTCAACCATGAGTATAAGCGCTGGCAAGAGGATAAGGAGTCTTTATGGGCACCCCAATCCCAGCGTCCCCCTCCCTTCTCAGTCTCCCAACTCTCCCTCATTGAGATCCGCTGTGCCACACCCCGCTGTACCTTCTACGTCTCGGTGGACACTCAGCCTCATTGTCATGAGTGCTTCGAAAAGCGGCAGGCGGGTCGGAAGCCCGAGGCCATTTCCAGCACAAACCAAACCTCATCCTCAGACCCAGAGAGCCGAGGGAGGCTGGAGCGCTCCGTCCTGCCTAGCCCGCGTTCTGCACCCCCTACGGCCCCCAGTCTAAGCCTTTACAGTGAGACTCATGCCATGAAGTGCAAGACACCCGGATGCTTGTTCACACTCAGTGTGGAGCACGACGGGCTGTGTGAACGCTGCTTTACGGCGAGGCAAAACCGGTCCGCAGCCAATGGGCCACCGCAAGGCCCTTCTCATGGCTGGTGCCATGGTCAGTGGTCGTCAGGCGGCCGGGAACGAGAGAAGGAAAGGGAGAGGGAACGAGAACGAGAAAGGGACACAGAGAGGTGTGTTATGTGTCGACAGGAGGTCTTTAGGATATTTAATGGTCTTTGCCCACCCTGCATGCAGAGGACTGCTGTTTCCGAGAGGGGGGATGCCCAGCAGCAGGAGCCTAGAACAGAGGCCTCACTGTGGGCACTACATAGGGAGACAGAGCGCACTGGCACCACCGGCCACACCTGGCAGACGCCTGCTGCCCGACAATGTAAACGCTCTGGCTGCCAATTCTTCGGAACACCAGAGAAACTGGGATTCTGCACTATATGTTATCTAGACTACCAGACCAATCACCGTAAGTGCAACTATTCTGAATCCACACAAAGTTCTTGTAGTATCTCTCTAATGAACAAGAAATATCTCTCAACTACAATAAGTTATAATGTCTCCGCTTCCTGTTTGGTACAGGAAGCAATTTATAGGCATTGTAAAGTCGACCCCTGGAGCAAAGATGTGATTTTTGGCTGTTTTTGTTTGTATAGAGGCCACTCCTGCTATTGTCCAGCCCAGGCACACATCCGAGGCAGGTTTTCAAAACTGTCCGCGGTGCCGGGGTCAGGGCTGCGGTGCCGAGGGAAAGGCCATGCTGGAAGGTTACTGCAACAAGTGCTTTGTGAAGGAACAGAGTGCTAGACTCAACCAAGCTGCTAGCAGGGGCTCTCATTCCCCACCTCTTGTCACGGTAAGTGTCCTTATGTGCTGTCGTTTGTTGTTGCTGTGGGGCTCTGCTTAAGTGTTGAAGAACCAATAAGACAACAAGCTCTGTTGTTTCTGTCCAGCGGGCCTCGAAACCACGTCCACCTCCGATGCTCACCCCGGCACAGTGTCGGCGTAGTGGATGTAAGAACCTCTCCCCTGGTTGCACGGACCTCTGCCCGGACTGCCTCAGCCGCGGCCAGCGAGAGGGTCGGCGTGCCCAGGCGCCCAAAGAGAAAAGCAAACAG
The DNA here is from genome assembly GCF_018812025.1 of Megalobrama amblycephala. Taxonomy (NCBI): domain Eukaryota; kingdom Metazoa; phylum Chordata; class Actinopteri; order Cypriniformes; family Xenocyprididae; genus Megalobrama; species Megalobrama amblycephala. Next base: position 34,965,859 of record NC_063053.1, on the reverse strand, counting down.
CGCTGCAAGACGCAGGGCTGCGATCACTACGCCAATCAAGAGAAACAAGGCTACTGTAACGAATGTGACCACTTCAAGCAGATTTACCGAGGCTGATGTTAAGAAGGGCCCAGTTCATTGCGCATGCTGGTGAACACTCTTACACAAGGACCTTTTTGCCCAAAATCCCCCACCTGTCTTGGGCAGGGCCTAAAGAGCCCGGTGGTGCTGTAGAATTGGTGATTACCTCTCAAATGAAGTTTTGGTCATTTGTATCATGTGTATAGAACTGATGTGAGATGCTAGCATACAGAAACTAATGATACACAATGACGTCTAGTCACACACCTGTGGCGTCTGCTGTTTATATTGAACAGGGTAATTAATTGCAAACTTTCTTGAAAAATTGAGGAGAGCATGTATAAGAATTAATCAGTTTAGCAACAAATTTGACCAAAGTTAATTTACCGAAAGATATGTTGCATCGCCACTGTGGACCGCAGAAAGCCAACAGGCCTTTTGGAAGTACAGGAATAAGACGTACAGGGTATGCAGAGACCACCGAAGGACAGCATTTGATAGTTTATTCATAAAATGTAGGTTAAGTGCCAATGAGAGCTCGCTAAGCGGAGCTCGAATTTCATTTCCTGCTGCACCATTTGATGTCTGCGAGCAGTACGGATCTGTTGCCTTTGAGAATGTTTTTGTTTACCATTGATCACTTCTTCGCAAGTCCTTCTTGCTCTTGAAACTATTTCACTTTTGCTTGCCTTGCTAAACTTCATATGACTTGGTCTGTTCTATTGAATGGATATGTTCATTTTTCTGTGGCTGAAAAATTCCTTAAGTGCAATGAAAACCCGATACTTGACACCTCCCCGATGTCTAGAGCAGGTGACAATAAATTAAGCTGAAGGGAATGGCCATGCCAAAAAAACAAAAAGAGCTTAAAAAATTTTGTCTGGAATCTCCCTCCCGATAAACAGATAGGCGACAACAAATAAGTCCAAACATAAACACGCCCAGGTAGGAAACGCCCGCTCCTAGATATGTGAACTCCCTGTCCAGCCACATTCTTTTGGTTGCACTACTCTCCTTTAAACACACAATGCCTCAGTCTATTCTTTGCATATGTTTAGTATGCACAAACTGACATTCTCTATTTGAATATTTCCGAAATATCTGCAAAGACGTACAAAGAAAAGATAGTTAGCTCCTGTGGCATCGTTTATAAAGAAATAACTGTCTGTGTTAAACATTCCCATCTTTGAAGTCCAATATTGTGCAAGCACATTTAGCTTTGTCTACTTGAGAATTAGATTCATGTGGGCCTATACAGAAATGTGCTTTGGATAAATGATACACAGAAAAATCTGCAGTCGAATCATAAATTTAAAGAGTGTCTACTCTTCAACTACTGGATCTGTTCAGTCAGTTCAGATCATCACAAACTTGCACAATACTTAATAAGCTGCTCTGGAATTAGGAACGGTACTTCTGACTTACAGTACATAGTGACATTCCAGTTATAGACCTAGAGGAATATAGATGACGAGATAGAAATTTTGTGCAACCTTTCATATAGATTATCGTATGAAAAGCCTTGTTTTTTGGTTTGTTTGGTATTTATTCACAGCAAATATTATCTGTAATGTGTTTCAAGAATTATTTATATGTGGTCCTGGAATAAATTATTTTTAATAGAAAAACATAAACCAGTTTCCTGTGTCTGTTTACCTTTTTTTTTGGTGCTTGAAATACATGTTAAAACAAGAAGTACTAGAAAGTGCTTATAAAACAGTGCATCAGTAGTGATGCACAAGTGTATTACGTATTAATAAAGTAACAATAGTTTTGGTACTGGTAGCAAAACAACGTCACCATGCCAATGGCTTCCATTAAATAACTAGTTAGGTAACTGTGGTTGGGTGAGTTTCCGATGACCGCTAGAGGCGGCACTATATACAAGTACATAATCGCAGTGCCAGACGGACAGGTTGTAAGAATACACCAACAGTCACATAATGACATGGGTTGAGCTATGAGGAGTACTGACCAAAGAAAAATAACTTTTGCAACTATCCAGAAATCACAGAACCACATTACACAACTAGTGTCCTCTTTCATACCTCCACATTCACCTGAAAAAGTAGTCAAGGCTGCTCCAGAAAAAACTGCAGAATTGACCTTGTGAAACCAGCCAAAGAGAATCCCAGGTGGCAGCATCGCAGATATCGGCCAAGAAAACCACAGTCACTAAAAATGGTCTAATAGAGTGACAATTGAGATCTCTATATAAGGGCTGCTGTTAACATCCAAATTATAGGATCAAATCCATGGTCCCTACACCACGAAGGGAAAGGTTTCTTAGACTATGTCTACATTAACCCGGATATATTTGAAAACAGCGTTTCTCATCCACACTGAAACATCAGAAAATGCAAAATTCACATTACTACGCATGCGTAAAAGCTCACTGAGGTGATACAGATGGAACTTTATTACAGACTTAATAAAGTTCTCATGCTCTTCTTCTAGCAAGATCTTTTCATTTAGCAAAACCTGCACCATTCACAGATGCGTCCAGGTCGCACTCTCTCAACATTATATTTTTGGTCTAAAACGCAACTGCTTTCATGTTTTGCCGCATCCCAGACAGATGTGACCCAGATCTGGCCCACATCTGGTACATGTGGATTACACACGTACTAGTTGTGGGCTGGATCTGGGCCAACACTACGTTGCTGTCAAGGAGGACAGCAATTGCGAATACATTTTCTGTCATCTTTGCAGCACTGTGATATGAAGTGTATGCAAAGTAACATTTTAGCAACTGTGTGAAAGTGAATAGCACATAACAGGCACAAGCAGTATAAAACATATCTATTGGTTCAATATGCGTCACATGACTAAACATGCATAATCGTACTTTAGTTTTCATAGTCCACACTACAACGTGAAAACGGCATTTTCAAATTTATCCATTTTGGAAAGCATTTTCAAAAAGCTATTTAGCTAAAAGCTATTCAAAAATCTCAGGCCCAATTTACACTAGTGCATTTTCATTTTAAAACGCATATTTTTTTCCTACAGTTACGCCTGTCGTTTACACTACTCTGGTGTTTTTGACCCTCGAAAATTTAGATTTTCGAAAATGCTGCAGAGCCCGTTTTAGTTAGAAAACGCTGGGGTTGCATTTAAGCTTTAACGGACTAAACAGAGACTTTTGAAAATGATGGCGTGGCTGCCCACATTCGCTCTGCATATCCTTGAGGACCGTGTAAACAATAACATGGAGACTGAACTACAATCTTTGCTGTCATTTGTAGCAGTTTTTGTGCAGTTAAACTCTGCATTTTTTAATACTGCAGCTGCCTACATGCTCAAGAGGCAACTGTTTACACTTGTACGCGCATGCCCAGTGTGCATGAATGGTCATGTGACCTGCGTTTTCGGTCATGTAGTGTAGATGGAGACAGGACAGGCCTAACATAGACTTGCCATGTGTTGATAGCTCTTGCCCTGGTAATGTGTGGCCAACTGCAAGTTTGCAATCCATTAGAAAAGGGTTGAATCCAAGGTCCAAACCCAAAGCTGCAGTTGAGTCTGGGTGCCAAACAAAACCACCCGAATCTGGCAAGGTCATATTTGGGGGAAATCTGCCATGGACGGCTTGCCAGGAGTTTCAGGAGTGGGAGAGAATTGTGACCTTCCTGCTGATCATCGAGGTGCTACAAGTAGCACCTTCTGCTTGCACAATGAAGGCATCCACGTGAGTATCCATTGTCTGATTGTAGAGTATGAACCCAGAGGTACCCTCTGTATCAGTGTATCAGTGACTGTATCTGGGATGTACCTTAACAGGCTGCTAATTCCATGTTGCTCCCAACCCTGTTCCTGAAGGCACACCAGCACTGCACATTTTAAATGTTTCCATTATCTGACCCACTCATTTCAGGACTTAGATTCTCTACTAATGACTTGATAAATACTTAAAGGGCAGGCATATTATTCTTTTTTTAATCTTATGTGTAATGTCGCTGTTTGTGCATATAAACGATCTGCAAAGTTATAAAGTCCACGCCAAAGGGAGTGAATCTGTGCAACAGAAAACGCTTGCCTGAAACACCTTGTTTGTAGTCCTGCCATTATTTCTGTGATGTCACTGTGTTAAACATTTGCATAATGCCTGCCTACTGGCTGCTTTGGCCCACCCTAAATTCATAGTTCAGTAAGTGATGTCAAGGAGACACTGTTCTTTCGCTGCTGGACTGACACCATAAGGGGCTTTCGCACCGGATGAACCTTTTCATAGTTCCTAGAACTATTGGCTAAAGTACCCAGATTTTGCCGTGTTCGCGCCGCAGGAACTAGGAACAATTTTAGTTCTAGGAACTCCTTTTGGGGGAACTAAATTAGCTCCTACTTCAGAGTAGGGTCTAAACCAGCACTCTAGGAACTATCAGTGATGTAAGTGTACTTGGTCAAACACGTCAAACAATGGCACCCAGCATTTTTAAAAAGCTGTGTAAACATATTTACTTAACGAACATGGAAAACAGAGATAACTGCATTTACCTGCTGTCTGCAGTGTTGTGTTCTTTTCTCCACCTCAGTGATATGTAATACTGAAACTAACCACTATCCTAGTGGCTAGTTCCTATAACTGAGTTCCTAGAACTATTTGGTGCAAAAGCCCCTTTAGTTACCATAGCTAATCATGAAGCCTCAGGATCTGAAAGCCAATTATGTAAGGAGCGCAACATTTCTGACAGGCACTCTAAGTGGTTGACTAATCAAACTGGGCCAACTGACCAATCAGAACAGAGGAGAAAATTTGGGCTTTAAAGAGACAGGATCTGAAACAGAGTGTTTTAGGCAGAGTGTGAAAAGAGGTGCTGCCAATAGCGTTTCATTTATATCTTAGCTCGGCCAGAGCCGTTGAACTTGGTAAAGCCTCAATTTCCTTCTAATCTCTAACCATGTATCCTCCTAATATCCTCCATATCGCTTTAAAATACAGCATTCTGTGCAGAATTCAAATGGGTAATGGTACATTTTGTGGTCTCTGCCGACTCGTGGATATGATCCGCTCTGTGCTCTCGTGTCTCTGGACCGGAGCAGAATGTATGCGATGCGGTTCATGTGACACTAACATGAAACCAGACTTCATTTGCGTCATTGGAATGCATATTTATTTAAAGTCTTAATCGTTTCCTGTCCCCTATATAGTGCACTATGTGCCATTCACCACGTAGACAATAGTAAATGTGTGAACAAGTGACAAATTTCAGCCACAGCTTCAGCGTCTATTTATAATGTAGGTACGCTTTAGATTCTAGAGAGTATTTGATTGGTCAGAAGATTTGATGAGAAACTGAAGTCCGCAGTGATGTCATGAAAATCCGTGATCCATTTTAGCAGAAGTGAGAGACGGTAATTTTTGAATGCTTATATCTCCTAAATGCGAATTTTGTCTTTGGTTTGGAACACACCAGCTTATTCACAACCTTAAGACTAACATATGCTAAAAGCTAAAAAACTTTGGAATACACCTTTGTTGTTTCTCCAGGAATAGGGTTGGGAAACACTGGTACCATCGGATAGAGCCATAATGTAAAAATACTATATCAGGCTTCAGCTATAATAAAGCTAAAAAAAAAAAGTCCACTAGTCCGTAGCTCCGCCTCTTACCATCAAGAGGAATGAAACAGAAACATATGCTTATTTCCAAACCATTCTGATGCCAAGTGAAAGCATGGCTGAAATATTCAAAGTTGTTTGATCAAATTATTTTCAGTCTCCATTTTGTAGTTACTTCAATCAACATTCAGTATTGAGTTAAAAAAAAAAAAAAAAAATCATATTATATATTAATACCTCCGCAATAATGTTGTATATTATACTTCTCTGGCAGATTGGTATAATTTTTGACTGACTCTAAATATAGAGGCTGGTAAAACCTTGCATAAACCCAAGGTGAATTCTGTGCCATTAGTACCAAACTATTCCGTCACAGGAAGTTTTGTGGTTGTGAGTTACAACATCGCTATCTTTGTCTCATTTTTTTTTTTCGACTGCTTAAAACTTTGTGGCTCTTTCTAATAATGTGATTCTGAAAGTCAACTCACAGCCATTTCAGTGGCCCACACTCAAATTGCTCGAGAAGTAGGCAACCCCCAAACCCCCCCAAGAGCTCTAGTGACTCACAGCTGGAAGGAAAGAGTGTATCGAACCCTGTGTCAGAGAGGGAGGGGATATTTGGTGTGGGGAAGAGGTGACATTTCAGTGATGCGGGGGAAGGGACCGCTGCAGTGTGGGCGGAAAGTTAACGCACAACCTGTAGTGTGGCACTCTGAAAATAGCAATGCTATGCAAAGTGACACGCTCGGCATAAAATGTGCAGCCTACACAACACTGACTCTGTCACAACTTGAGCGTTTCTTTTATAGTGCAGTTCCAATGCAACAAATGTTTCGATCAGAAGAACATAACATATCGAGCTGCATTCGACAACAGAAGTCAGTAGCTTGTCCTTGTCCTGAAACCAGGGTTGTTATAGCTAACTAAAACAAAACTAACAAAACTAAAACATTCGTTACTTAACATAAAATTAAAAACAAAAAGTATTTTATTTTAGGTTGCCAAGGAAAAGTTTCTCGTTTTCATTTCATTTAACATGTACTAAAATAACAAAAACTGAAATAAAATGTAACATTTTTTTTTATTTTAAAACAGAATATAAATAGAGCTGCCCAATTAATCGTTAAAAGATCACAATCAGGATTCAAACACCCACATGACCCACTCATTCCTAAACGAACATTCAGATCTGCGTTGGCACTGCTGAGCCAGAGAGTTGTTATGTATAGGTATGAAACACACAGTATCATTATTTCTGTGTTAGAAATATACATATGATCACAGACGTACTGGGATAAAAGTTTATAGTTCGGATATAAACACTGATGTCTACGGTATAGTGATCAAAATAGTGCAAATCACCTTTTGAAAGTAACATGGTGCTTCGAAAAATGATTGTATCGATTACATTGTTACAAGTGAATGTTAAAAAAGTATTGAATCATTCAATCAAAAGATTCATTCAAAAACTCTGATTCATCCAGTAATGAAGTGTTTATGAGTGAATCACTGAATCATTCATTCAAACTGACATTTTAAAAATAATTAATTTGGATTAATATATATATATATATATATATATATATATATATATATATATATATTATGATAATATTATATGATAATAAAATAACTGTATGATAATAATTTTATGATAATATTACAGTGCACAGCATAAATGAGTACACCCCTCTGAACAAATACAAAAGATGTATTTTCTTTATGGTCACTAATACAATTCATGAAAAGATGGCAAAACTAAAATGTATAAAACATATACATAAAAAACGTAGACATAAATGTAATTAATAGCCATAAAATAAGTAAATTAGCCAATTTTGTTTAAGTTAAGGACTGCATAAATGAATACACCCTAGATTTAATTCAACAAGTGTATAATATTCTAGTACTTAGTATGCCCTCCATAATTTTGAATATACTGCTCTGACCCTTCTTGGCACGGAGTGTACAAGTTCATGACAAATTGTCACATCTGTCCTGTTTAACTCCTGGATGATGAGCTCCTTAAATGCCCTGATCTTTAATGGGAGTGTTGCTCAACTCGTCTCTACAGAATCCCCCAAAGGTGCTCAAGAGTGTTAAGATTGAGTGCAATACAGGTTTTTCACCTTGGAAGAACGCATATCCTCATCGTCATGTTGAAAAAATGCCCAGCAATGCAGGGAATGAGGAAAGGGTAACATCTTCTGTTTCAAGTTTGTGTATTAAATTACACAGTGGTGTGGGAATTCATGACAGCATTGATAAAGCACAACTCCCTCACACCTTCAGCACTCACACATCCCTATATAAGAGCTTTACTACCACTGAACTTTACTGTGGGAACCAGGCACTTCTCACTGTACTCCTCCTCTAGCAACACCGGAACATTTTGGATGCTGTTAGATCCAAAATGATTGATTTGGTCTAATGAGATTCCCAGAATCTATATTTTGTAAATATGGGCTTTGGAAATGGCTAACTGACTTTATTGTGCTTTGGCTACAGTAGGAAGTTCCAGTGAGAACAACAACCATGCATTTTGCTATATTTTTGCTATGTTTTCACACAATCCTCTTGTACCACTGTCCTCTTTTGTGCTAAGAAATAAGTTCTCTCTCAAGTGCTTCCATTGTTGTCAGCATTAAGTCTGAGAATGATTCAGTGAGCTATATAACACTTTTAATTGTCAAGAAATTACTTCTCTTTAAATGTTTTGGTTCAACATACTTACCTGTTGATCAAACATTGCCTTAAACTTACACCAGAAAATGTTTATTTCGTTTTATTTAGTAACTTTTAGGAGGGTGTACTCATTTTTGCTACACAACATTTTATCACCTTGATAAGAAAATCTTATTTTCCTGAATAATTTTGACATGCTTCTTTGGTAATTGATTAAGCAGACTCGCTGGAACATTATATCTCTAAAGAACCCTAACATGTCTTCTAAGTAATTGACTAATTGCTGACTTTCAGAAGTTTCAGAGGGGGTGTTTATGCTGTGCACTGTATATGAAATATAAAATAACTGCCTTAAACTTAAATTGTTTTCTGTCTTTATGTGTTAGGTAGGTCATATTTCTGCAATATCATGTCATACTTTTATATTTACAATAACCTGTTATTTGTATATTTCCCTATTTCCACCTTGTTAATCAGATAACATGGAAAATAATTAATAAGTGAATTATTGTTCAATCAGTAGGCATACAACATACAATAGTGGCCAAATGTGATGTCCAGCCTACAGGAAAATTGACATCTTCACCCTTCGTCCAAATATTATTAAAATTTTGTAAGCATATTGTGGAGTCAATTGTTTTATTTGATTGAAACATGCCAAATTGTGCAACATTATTTTTGACCAGACTGTCATAAAATATATTATAAACACTATTATAAAAATTATAAAAACAAGAGAACCAACTAAATATTAATAACTGATTATTAGTCACTTTTTTTCTGTGTGCTTTTGTTATAGTGAAATAACACTGTAGTTTGCCTTCTTTTGACAAATATTTTTGTCAGATAAATACCTGAACCAAGTTTAGTATTTTATTATTCTTATCATATTTAAAATATATAACATATATTCCTCATATTTTCATGGTTTAATCAAACTTGTAGGGTCATTAAAAACAGACATCCCCTCCGGACATCACTTTTGGCCAACAAACACATAGTCAATATTAATCATCCCATAACTCTTGAATTATGAATCTCAAGTGTGTTTGAGTAAGTGATAACGAAACCTTGCCAGGAAAGGCAAAAAGGGAAAATAAAACAAAACCAGGATGACGGTAAATCCTACAGTACATATTTTCTTAGCTTCTTAACTAATTAGCAGTGTCTTCTGTTGTCTGGTGGAATAGAGAGGGAATTCCAAGTCTGTTCATTTATAGTGGTGTGTTTGACTAGATCCCATGAGTCATTTTTGTACAACAGGAAAAGTTCCAAGATGATCTGTCATCTCGGGTGCATTCCAGAAAAGTTTCCTGAAGGCCGTAGCTTATGACCGGCAAATGACAGAAAACCTACCTGTCATTTTGTTAGTGTTGTTATCAGCTTTTTCAACACATTATTTTATTACTCCACAGTAAACAGTGCATTAATAGTAATAATAGTAACTAATATATATATATATATATATATATGTGTGTGTGTGTGTGTATGTGTATATATATATACACACATATTTCATAAGTTAGATGTGATTAATTGTGATTACTCATTTTGACAGCACTATTATATAATTCAAGTAAGCATGTCAAAAACTCTTGGTCTAGTAGTGTGATGTCAAATTCAGCGAACAAAACTGAAAGTTTCTCACGTGTTTAGCGACCAAGAGACTGATACTGGGAATAGGTGTGATTTGCATGGTCACGTCATGTTGTAAGCCCTTTATTGCCTTAGTTCATGCGCTGACTCATTCTCGACCAGCGATCTATAGGATGGATCCCGTAAATTTCATCATCACGCAGTTGTGATTTCAGCAGCCCCACAGAGCTGGTGTTCAGGGGTTGCCCCCAGCAAAACTACAGGCTTGAGTTGGAGTGAAGTCAGTTAAAGCATTAAGCTGAAGTGGGGGTGTGGACTCAAAGAAGCTATAGGAAACATTCAAGGGGAAATCACTTTTCAGGTGTTTTTTTTTTCTCTTTCTTTCTTTTTGTAACTTTTCAGTAAGTTACTGTTTTGACTCATGATTCAAAAACCCACTCACCCCCATCACCCCCATCAAAAGCTAGACAATGTTTAAACAGCAACAATGGTAAAATGCTTTGATTTCATAACACAGACGTGGATGGAATTACCTGGATGACAAAATTCTAAACATTCTGAACATTCACAGCTGTTTCATTGCATGGAACTGATACATGTTCTGGCATGTGGCTTACTTGAACCTACTGACCTTCTGTAACTCAAAACACAAACCTATTTTTCTTGAATAGTTGAAAAATCATCATGTTAACGTTCATGTTCTGATTGGGAGGTCTCAATACCCTTCAAGAGGTCAGAAGATCAAAAACATGTTTTGATATGATGTTTTTATTTTAATGATGCATCATTAGTCAGTAATTAATGCCTACTTGGGGGTTTGATTAGGTCAGAGGAGCATATTAAAGTTTAAAAGTAAAACTAGATTTAAAAAAGAAAAAGAAAAGTTTGTCTAAACAAACTTGAGAAAGCCTGACCAGAAAGTTTGAAGTAGTTTTAAAAGCTTGAAGTTTGAAGGTTTTCAGTTTGTAATAGTTTTAAGTTTTAGTTTAGTAGTTTTAAAAGCTAGCTCGCTAAGATAGATAGATAGATAGATAGATAGATAGATAGATAGATAGATAGGAAGCTTAAATGAGTCTCAATGGCTTAGAAACAGTAGGCTACATAAAATGGGCTTCTGGCAGTTTAAATTTGAACAGTCTGTCCATAAAGTCTATGGGATTTTTCCAAATTTTAATCGTCATTTTTAGGAAAACCATAAGTCTAATCAGTTGGTCAAAGGTCTGACCCAAGTTTGGTGGTTCTAGCTTCAAGCTCTAGGAGGAGTTACACTCTAAAAAAATGCTGGGTTAAAAACAACCCAGTGGTTGGGTTAAATGTTTGCCCAATGTGCTGGGTAGTTTTATTTAAAATTTTAAAAATTACTATATGTCTGGCTTAGAATGAACCCAATATGGGTTGGAAATTAAAAATCAGACTCATAATTACAAACCTGATTCCAAAAAAGTTGGGACACTGTACAAATTGTGAATAAAAAAGGGATGCACTATAATTTACAAATCTCATAAACGTATATTTTATTCACAATAGAATATAGATAACATATCAAATGTTGAAAGTGAGACATTTTGAAATGTCATGCCAAATATTGGCTCATTTTGGATTTCATGAGAGCTACACATTCCAAAAAAGTCAGGTAAAAGACAGGTAGCAATAAGAGGCCGGAAAAGTTAGATGTACATATAAGGATCAGCTGGAGGACCAATTTGCAACTTATTAGGTCAATTGGCAACATGATTGGGTATAAAAAGAGCCTCTCAGAGTGGCAGTGTCTCTCAGAAGTCAAGATGGGCAGAGGATCACCAATTCTCCCAATTCTGTGACGAAAAATAGTGGAGCAATATCAGAAAGGAGTTTCTCAGAGAAAAATTGCAAAGAGTTTGAAGTTATCATCATCTACAGTGCATAATATCATCCAAAGATTCAGAGAATCTGGAACAATCTCTGTGCGTAAGGGTCAAGGCCGGAAAACCATACTGGATGCCCGTGATCTTCGGGCCTTTAGATGGCACTGCATCACATACAGGAATGCTACTGTAATGGAAATCACAACATGGGCTCAGGAATACTTCCAGAAAACATTGTTGTGAACACAATCCACCGTGCCATTCGCCGTTGCCAAAACTCTATGGGTCAAAAAAGAAGCCATGTCTAAACATGATCCAGAAGTGCAGGCGTTTTCTCTGGGCCAAGGCTCATTTAAAATGGACTGTGGCAAAGTGGAAAACTGTTCTGTGGTCAGACGAATCAAAATTTGAAGTTCTTTTTGGAAAACTGGGACGCCATGTCATCCGGACTAAAGAGGACAAGGACAACCCAAGTTGTTATCAGCGCTCAGTTCAGAAGCCTGCATCTCTGATGGTATGGGGTTGCATGAGTGCAGCTTACACATCTGGAAAGGCACCATCAATGCTGAAAGGTATATCCAAGTTCTAGAACAACATATGCTCCCATCCAGACGTCGTCTCTTTCAGGGAAGACCTTGCATTTTCCAACATGACAATGCCAGACCACATACTGCATCAATTACAACATCATGGCTGCGTAGAAGGAGGATCCGGGTACTGAAATGGCCAGCCTGCAGTCCAGATCTTTCACCAATAGAAAACATTTGGCGCATCATAAAGAGGAAGATGCGACAAAGAAGACCTAAGACAGTTGAGCAACTAGAAGCCCGTATTAGACAAGAACGGGACAACATTCCTATTTCTAAACTTGAGCAATTTGTCTCCTCAGTCCCCAGACGTTTGCAGACTGTTATAAAAAGAGGGGATGCCACACAGTGGTAAACATGGCCTTGTCCCAACCTTTTTTGAGATGTGTTGATGCCATGAAATTTAAATTCAACTTATTTTTCCTTTAAAATTATACATTTTCTCAGTTTAAACATTTGATATGTCATCTATGTTGTATTCTGAATAAAATATTGAAATTTGAAACTTCCACATCATTGCATTCTGTTTTTATTCACAATTTGTACAGTGTCCCACCTTTTTTGGAATCGGGTTTGTACTAGAGGCAACAATAATAATCAAAAGGTGAAGAAATGTAATAAATGTTTATTGTTTAATTATTATTCATTTCATAAACATATTAAGAAACATAGTTCATTTATTAAACATGTTAATTCATGTTAATTTCCAACATATTTTGGGTTTATTTTAAGTGAGCAAATACAGTAATTTTCAATCAATAGTTGAGTTACATAAAACTACCCAGCAGGTTGGTTAAACATTTAACCCAATCGCTGGGTTTGTCCATTTTCGACCCAGCTTGGGTTATTTTTCACCCAGCATTTTTAGAGTGTAGAGTCAGAAATTTTAGTCTCGGAACAATAACAACTATAAGTTTAAATAGCATCAGTTATAAAATAGATTTTTTTAACATAAATAAATTATGAATGACATATCTCAAGATCATTTTATGGATCTAAAATCTTATCCTGTCTTATACAGGCAGGATGTGGCTCTGCGACTCATTGCTGAAGGTTTTTCTTCCTTTATCACAGTGTGAAAACGAGCTGAGATACAGTCCAACCAGAGTGTGACCGATCGATCTCACTGATTTACACACAATTTGTCATCACATTTGTCACATCTGTGCGTTTGCAAGATAAGTTGTCATTTAATAAATTTTCCATTGACATTCGTATCATCTTTATTTACTTTAAAAACAAGACTAAAACACATAAGCCAGTTTCATTTTACTACCAATTTATTGATCATTATAAAGCACTCTTGTGACTGGCACAAAATCACCTCTGAGCTCACAGCAGCAGTTTGCGTAGGTAAAGGGAAAATAAAAGTCCTTTCTGCGAGTCAACAGGTATGAAGAGATGGTATGACATCATCCATGGCCAATAAACCAGACACAAAGAAAGAACTGCTGCAGATGATTGCACAGGATATGCTGCCATCTAGTGGTATGATAATGCTAGTTGAGGCCAGGGCCTGTGTGTGTAATACAGCTGAGCTTAGTAAACGTTTTTAAGTGTCTAAAGATTCTGACGCTTCCATAATTTTTCCTTTTATTCTTAGAATGAGGAATTAGTCTCATGCATGAATGTTCATTCGTTTTTAAGACATGATCTCAGGTCGTAAACGAAGAGAGACCGGAAGACTGATTGTGTTGGAATCAAACGACGACATTGGAGTTGTTGACATTTTGATTCTTCTTCTTCTTCTTCTTCTTCTTCTTCTTCTTCTTCTTCTTCTTCTTCTTCTTTTTCATAGCCTCTGTCTGCAGGTGACGTCATTGCTCCAGCAGGTGGCGTCGAGTGACTGTTTTTATTATAAATGAATCGGAATCATCTTCACATGTGGTTATTCTCTCTAATAAAATAAGCTTTTTTGATTATAGCACCCTCACCGACCCTCTCTCCATATAGATGAAGTTATTAATAACACCTGCTAAAATCCTCATATGAGCAGATCTAGCTTATAGAAATCTAACACATATAATGAAGGGCATACATTTCATTGTTATTCTATAGGCCTATTATAGACCTTATGTAGCCTGCAGGACTTTCTCTCAGGGTACGCACAGAAGTAGCACCAATATGTGAATTATATTATCAGAAAACTAAACACATTTAGCGTCGTCCGGCTTTTATTTGTGCTTAATGGATAAAACTACGGGGTATGGCTGCTGTAAATTTTACCTGCCACAAGAAGGCGCTGTTTTCGACACTCTTGTTGCTTTGAAACCTTTTAGAGAAAAGATTTCCAATATTTAAAGGATTAGATCACTTTCAAATAAACTTTTCCTGATAATTTACTCACCCCCATGTCATCCAAGATGTTCATGTTCTTTCGTCAGTCGAAAAGAAATGAAGGTTTTTGATGAAAACATTCCAGGATTATTCTCCTTATAGTGGACTTCAATGGCCTCCAAACGGTTGAAGGTCAAAATGACAGTTTCAGTGCAGCTTCAAAGAGCTTTAAACGATACCAGACGAGGAATAAGAGTCTTATCTAGCGAAACGATCAGCCATTTTCGAAAAAAAATGTAAATGTATATGCTTTATAAACACAAATGATCGCCTGGCGAGTGCTTCTGCTTTCCGTATTCTTCAAAATGCTTACGCTGTATGTCCTACGCTTTCCCTATTCTACTTACGGAACGAACGCGCCGCCAGTTTAGTTTTTTTTTCTCCAGTTGTCACTGATGATTGTCATTTGGACCTTTCTGGATTACAATCTGCCATTAAAATGATACGTTTAATTATTTCAGATGCTGTGAGAAAAGGCTATAAATGATCCGCTACCAGCAGCGTCCTCACGTGATAAAACCGACTAGCCTGGACTCCTTCATTTCTGTTTACAGACGTGATGTAATGACGCACAGAGGAACTGCTGGAAATCCACCAGTATCGCTCTTATTATAAAACATTATTACAAGCTTACCATTGTGAATCGGGCTAAGGTAAGGAGAACGTTTTGAACACTGACTGGTTATGTACTCGCTCAAAAATTGATTTTGGATAATTTTTAACCAAAAAAAGTTACAGACTGCAGCTTTAAATATTAACTATCTGTAACGTCATTTTTCATGTGTGGAGAAAACGACAAAACTAAACTGGCCAATCATATTTCTTTTCACCCATATTCTCCACGCCCACCATGCACGCACATACACACATTTGACTTTACAACACATAAACTCACAACTTTATTTATTCTCATTCTCTCTTGCTCTCGTCACAGATAGATTTTAATAATTAATTGTAAAAATTATGTAAAAAATAAAAATGGCATTAATTAGCGCCCTCTCATGGTACGCACAGTGCGTACAGCCGTACGACTGTATGTGCCACTGGACATGGTTGGAGGTGATGTGACTGGTTTAGCATTTTCCTTCAGGTCAGTCCTATGTTCAGAATAAAAAATCTGTTTAAATATCTGGGGCCGTATTCACAAAACATTTTATCTTACCACTAAGAGTTCTCCTAAATAGCAGTAAAAGTTCTTAGCTAAGAGTTTTCTCTTAAAACCTATTCACAAAGCTGCTGAGACAAACTTTTACTAAGGAAATAGACTGAAGTCTTAAGCTAAGAGTAAGGGCGGGGCTGACCTCGTTGCTATGGTGTATACACACAGTGATTGGCTGATGGGGGAGGAGTCAGCGATTTAATCATAGAAATATTGTAGAATGAGGTGTCATGTTTCCAAATTAAAATAAAGGTTATAAAATACAAATTTTGCATTATTCAAATAAATATTTTTTAATAAAAATGTTGCCATAGTCATAATAAAATGTTGCCATAAAGGTTTTAAAATGTAGGCTAAGTATCACTAATTAAACTAGTATATACAGTTAATTGTCCACCTCTTGGATGTCTTCATCTCAAAGGAATGCAGAATTCAAGTGACAAATTATATTATATTATTATATATATATTTTTTTTTTTTTACTCTATTCAATCATTTTTTGGCATCTCATCGTAGATTCAAATCTATAAATCAAAATGTATTGCATTTATGAAGAAAAGGTTCAGCACCCAAGGCTCTATCGCTATTGCCTCAATGGTGTACAGTGTCTTTGGGTGGATTAGGACTGTTTGTGATTTGGTCTTAGTGACTTAGGAGTCCTCTTGACTACTCCTAACGTTTCACAGATTTAGGAGCTAGTTTTAGCACTAAAATGCTTTGTGAAATACTCTTAGAGCAAAAATTTAGGACTCCTAAAATTAGGACTGACACGCCCATTATTTTTAAGAGTTTCTCCTAAATCGGCAAGTTAGGAGATACTTTTAGCCTTAAGATGTTTTGTGAATACGGCCCCTGATGTATTATCTTGTCCTTTTAACAGTTAAGGGGTTTTCCGTGACTGACAGCGCTAGTCAAAGCATTTGTCAGTTGCGTCTTGTTCCGTGTTCACAACAATTCAGTCTTGTCAATGTAAAAGTCTTCGCTACTGACTGACACACTCATAAAGACAGTCTTTGCTGCCATCTAATGGCGTAATAATGTAACTTCTGTTGCTGTTCATGGTCAGGAACTATTTTTTCCAGCGGAAGGAAGGCTTTTAATGAAAGTTTACTTCATGAACGTTGCAATGATACATATATTTCTCATATATTTGTATATTTATACATATGTTTGTATTGTGTGGTAACCGCTTTATAAAAGCAATAAAGTACAAGAGGCTAGTGCTAAAGTAGTAGTTTGAGGAGTAGTTAACAGTCCATTTCACAGATAAGGCTCGACTTGTCAACAGGCCTTTCCAAGGTCTTAGTTTTAATAAGCACATGTATTACCAGTCCTTTTTTATCTGGAAACACTTTCATGACTCTTCCAAAGACCCATGACGAGTCGTCTATTATCAGGACAACATCTCCAACTGAAAGATTTTTCTTGGAGCAAAGGTAAATATTCATGCACTCATCGCTTCCAGAATAGGTCAGCAAATACTGAATTTGTTTTCATATATGTCTTTTTTTTAAAAAGTCCAGGAGGTAAGGCTGGTTGCCTTTTCATTAATAACAGGTGATTAGGTGTCAAGGGTCTGTGGGATCATCTGTTGTAACGGTAAGTGGTCTGTCGTTTATTACTGCTTCCACTTTGCACAGGAATGTATGCATCAGTAAGTGTTTGTTCTTTCAGCACTCAGGATTTTTCTAAAAGACCTTGCCTGTCTTTCCCACACTCCACCGAAATGAGATCCAGAGGGTGGGTTGAACATCCACTGTATTCGTTTTTGCATGAGAGTGCTATCAGTTTTTGATTGGTTCCACTGTTTAATGGCTTTGCGCAGTTCAGCCTCAGCACCTATGAAATTAGTACCGTTGTCACTTCCCATGATTCACACCCGACCCCTCTTGCACGCAAAGCGTCAGATGGCATTTAAACACGAGACTGTGTCTAGTGTATGTGCAGTTTCAATATGCACAGCTCTTGTTGTCAGGCAGGTAAACATTACTTCTACCTTGTCTGACCTCAAACGGTCCAAAGTAGTCTATCCTGACATTAGTGAAGGGTGGCTGATTTAGTATTATTCTGTCGTGGGGCAGCTCTGGCATTTTCTGCTCTGCAGTCTTTGCTCTGAGGCAGGTCACACATCTGAAGAGGATCTTCCTAACAGTGGAGTTTGCAGAAAAAAGCCAGAATTTTTGAGTCTTTGGGTATAAGGATGGGATGCTTTACATGCTCAGGCATTGCAGATCTACCAAGACGACTTCCAACTCTCAGCAATCCATCCTGAATTATTGGATCCATTTTAGAAAGGCAACTGTTCTTTTTAACAGATGGATTACCTTATTGCAACATGGACATTCCTTCTTTGAATCTTTGACTTTGAGTGAACCTGATGATCTCATTTCCAGCCTTGTTAAGTCCTGCATTGTTAGAGCTTTGCAGTTTTCTGCTGTGGAATTTGTTTCACAACTCCAAACTTTTCTGTTTTTGGCTGTTATTTGATTGCTGTGCTGTATAACCATGTCTTTGAAAGGAAGGATCCATGCCACGGCTCTCTTTAATTTGTACCAATTGGAGTAATAATCTATCTAACTGATCACAGCATCTGTGCCATCCACTGCACACACAAGATTTACTGAGGCTGAGTGTTTAACCTCACTGTCATCCACTTTCGTTCAAAGACAAAATTCTAAAAATGTCTGCGCACATGTTTCTCTGGAGCATAAGAACAGTTCACTTGTTCGAAGCACATTAGATGATATTCAGTGATATTTAATAAATTCACAGAGTGGTCCTTGTGTTGTTGTCTTGATTTAAACACTTCAACATGATGAAATCTGATTCCTTACGCACAGAACTGAATATTTTCTTCCTTATATCTGAGTGAAACGACTTCTTGAACAAGTACAAATGTAGGGCGGGATTTGATTTTGTTTGTGGAGAATTGATTGGATGGTTGTGGTTTGTTATTGGTGGATCTCATGTGAGTGACAGGTTGCCCCGCCCTCATGCCAGTAAACACGTCATCAAGAGATGTTGCTGCAAGATCTGTAACATCATTCAAGATTATGAGGCACATGAATTTAAACAAATTTAAACAGTCAGGGCACCCTGACTGGTCTGCAGCTATGCAGCTCCATATGCAACAAACTGATGCACTGTGTATTCTGACACCTTTCTATCAGAACCAGCATTAACTTCTTGAGCAATCTGAGCTACAGTAGCTCGTCTGTTGGATCGGACCACACGGGCCAGCCTTCGCTCCCCACGTGCATCAATGAGTCTTGGCCATCCATGACCCTGTCACCGGTTCACCACTGTTCCTTCCTTGGAGCACTTTTAATAGATACTGACCACTGCAGACCGGGAACACCCCACAAGAGCTGCAGTTTTGGAGATGCTCTGACCCAGTCGTCTAGCCATCACAATTTGGTCCTTGTCAAACTCGCTCAAATCCTTACGCTTGCCCATTTTTCCTGCTCCTAACACATCAACTTTGAGGACAAAATGTTCACTTGCTGCCTAATATATCCCACCCACTAACAGGTGCCGTGATGAAGAGATAAACAGTGTTATTCACCTGTCAGTGCTCATAATGTTATGCCTGATTGGTGTATATAAATCCAAATGAATTGACATTGAAACTGAATTGCAAGCTCATGAATCTAATCATGAAATTTGTGTTAACAAGCCCCCCACTCTACCCAAGGTGAACACAAAAGTTGGCAGACTTGTGTTAGAGTATTTTAAATCCTGTGAGGAATGTGAACAGGAGACATTCATGATGCCAGTTTGTTTCCTTCGTTGTGTTGTCCTGTCCTCAGTTCACCTGTGCTCAGTTTACTTCAGTACTCAATGTACCAGATGTTACAACTGTTTAGACAGAGGTGACGGGGTACATGTGTAACTCACAGAGCAGGCGTGTCTCTAGGTGTGTCTCACTCATCACCGATGACTCATCTTCAGCAGAAAAACACTCCTCCATTGTGTGCCTGCGTCACTCTTCACTTGTATAATTTACACTGTTTTTGATATACAGTTGGCCTGGAAACTATGCTTTGTACATTCTCTTCCTCCCCTTATCTTTGTAGCTTCTGTCTTTGTGTGTCTGTTTTTGTTTTAAAAAATAATTAATTAATATAGCATGGATTCAATTACACCAAAGGTGTAACCATGATTGTCTGCTCCCAAATGACCCTATCCTAAATAACAAAACTCAAAGTATGCCACTCCCATACCTAAAATACATGTTTTACACTGTTACCGTTATGCGTTATACACAATTTCAACTTTAAAATCACATATTTTGTCATGTCAGTGCTGTTCAAAGCTAAGAATAGTTGCTAGTACAAGAGCTTGGAACTGAACAGTATCATCAGCCAATCAATCATGTTGCGTATCATTTAGTTTCAGATTATTGGCTCAAAACTACTTGGCAGCAGATCTGATTCATGGCAAGATAAACGTGGTGATTTCAATCAAGGAAGGAGGTCTAGACAGAGCTGTCTGTTAGCAATCGTCTCAATAGCAGTCGCTTGGCTGGTGAATTCGGTGACTCATGCAGATCTGTCTTGAGTTTATTGGCCAGTTAGCTCAAACGATGACAAATAATTTAGAAAACTAACAAATGGGTGCCTAAACACTTTCTATGCTTGCAGCATAGAGTACCTCAGGGATGACGCATTTTTGTAGGCAAAATCCGGAAGCGAGTTAGCATTTTAGGACTTCCGGTTCCAACGCCGTCAAGTCTATGGTTTTTTGAATGGGTTTTTGCTAAATCGCCTGAAATAAGGTCTGTGGTTAACAAAGCCTCTAAATATTTTCACGTTTTGATCTATGATATAAAACACACCAGTTATAACCCGCTTGTGATTTTTTAAACATTTACTGTGTCTTAAAATCGGCGGTTGCTAACAAATTGCTAAAAGGGACTACTTCCTTTGGCGGGGACTTTAGACGTCATCATTAAAAACGGGACATTTGGACAGCATTTCTCATGAAAAAGTGGATAAGTATTAATAACAGCGCAGATCATAATCAGCGAGCATGTTTTTAAATAAAGTTGTTTTCTAAATAAAGCTTGAGGAAGCTTGGTGGTGATGACGTTGATCCGCGACTATGGTGTGCTGTAGTCCGTTTATGTTAGCCTTTTATATCTGACGACTTTATTTAGGCTTCAAAATCTATAAATGTTGTGTTAACTTGTAAAGATTATCTTGATAGACAAAACATGTAAGTGTCATAACCCTTTGTTAAACACAGAGCTTATTTTCTGCGATTTTCCAAAAGTCTATGGGAAAAATGCATAGGCTTTCAACCGAGGGAACCCGTGCGCCGCTAACTTCCGGGTTGGCCTACAAAAACGCGTCATCCCTGGGGCACTCTATACACTCGACATGGAAGTATAAATCAGCCTTAATGACACTTCTACAAGATGTAAAATAAGTCTCTGATGTCCCCAGAGTGTGTATGTGAAGTTTTAGCTCAAAATACGCTACAGATCATTTTTTATAGCATGTTAAATTTGTCACTTTTTTAAGGGGTGAGCAAAAACACTGTTTTTGTGTGTGTCCCTTTAAATGCAAATGAGTTGCTGCTTTCAAAAGGGGGCAGAGTTTCAGGGTCTCATGTTAGCATCTCCGATTACCTCACGCAGACTCACTGCAAATGTCAGAAATTGTTCAGCCTTTTATGTTCAAACCGGAGTCAGAGAGACTCAAGAAGAAGTGACAACATGTAGAATGCAACAGGACATTTCTGAATTGGATAGTTGATGAATTTATGTAGCTGATGTGGAGTTAACTATCTTAAAGTCATTGATTAGCATATTCTTTCATGATAATCTATAAATCGCTCCTGTGGGAACTGTTGTAAGATCCTACAGAGCCAGAGAATATATGCTGCATGAAGACAGAACAGGTATTGTTTAGTTTAATTATGTTATAACTTGTCGTTTTGTCATCTTGCTTTTATGACATGCTATTGCATTTGTGTTATGTACTGTATTGCAATAACATGGCCTCAACCCTTTGTCGTGTGTTCTTGGGGGCAGGGTTTATGTAAATTTTAGGGTTTGTAATGTCAACCCGGGAAGAGGCTCGTTGTAGTTCCTACCAGCCGTTTGTTGTTGTCCTTAAACAGAGAATTCTTTAAAAGAAAATATCTCCCTTTGCATTGAACTTTGAGCTTAAACAACATTGCACACTAACTAAAGTTAAAAAAGTGAAATTGCAATGAACCACCCCTTTAAAAAAAATCTGATTGGTGTCTTAATAGTAAAACTCCCTTTTATTGAAGATTAGTTTACAAATCATATCACAAAGAACCACAAATGACAAAGTGAAAAATTACAATCTAATAAAACGCTTCAAAAAAACCTACAATGTTGCATAGTTTACAAGCAAAGTATCCTTTATTTTATTTTCTACATATGCACCAAGCTGACTCATTTGAATCTATCAATTCATGAATGCATCAAGATCTATTAAGATTGCAAAACTAAGGTCAAAGCAAAGAAAAACATTTACTGCATTCATTTTGCATTTTTATCCACTTGCTCACCTATTTCGCTGTAAAAACAAAAACACTTTACAGTAAGGTTTCATTTACTAAAATTAGTTAAACTAAGAATGAACAATATTTCTAAAGCATTTATTAATCTTAGTCAATGTTAATTTCAACATTCACTTATACATTAAAATCAAAAGTTGTATTTGTTAACATTAGTTAACACACTGTAAACTAACATGAACAATGAAAGACTGTATTTTTATTAACTAACATTAACCAAGTTTAATACTGTAACAAATGTGTTGCTTATTGTTAGTTCATGTTAGTTAATACATTAACTAATGTTAACAAATGAAACCTTATTGTAAAGGTTTACCAAAATAACTTTGTGAAAGCCTTCATTCACGTTCATTTTGGCCAAAACACAAAACACAATCTTAGCTGACAGTAAGAGCACTTTAGGGAAGTGTGCAATCAAGTACGCCATTGTGATAAACAAGAACAGGCCGACATTGGAATGACACATTAATATACAAGTACAGTTACATTGTAAAAATGTTTACTTAATGTTGATATTGTAGAGATGTTCAGGAAATATACAAATAGCAAAACTCAGTCACACTTTAAATTGCAGTGTTCATGTTACAGTGTAAATTAATAAGAAAGCAAACTACTTTCAATTATTTTCTGAGCTGTATTAATGTAATTCCATGTAATATGTGATGGACAGTGTAACTCTCTAAAATGTATAGACAAAAGGTTTGAAGAATGCTTTGTGGAGTCTGTGCTGAGTGACATTAAAAAAAGCATCAAAACCCAATCGGTTTGTAAATGAAAAATAAAAATAAATGCATTAACCCCAAAGTTTAGAGAAATGACCACAGTTTGGCTGCACATCACAGCCTCATCAAAGTCAGTACGGTCCTACGGTTGCTTTGGGAAAATGACAATGCTTCTGGAGATCTGTAAGCATTGACCTTTAGTCTTGGGTGGCTTAACATGGTCCTTTATGAGAGGTGGGATATTTGGGGCTTTCAGGCAGAGGTGTAGATGTATTTGGTCTTGGCCAGCCCGGAAAGCTCATCTTCGTAGCGAGGAAGGCAGCAGAAGAGGATGCCGCATCCCAGCATCAGGATGGTTGCGCCCCAGCCGAAGCCGTACGCCCACGTGTAGTCGTAATAACCTTCATAGATCTGCTCGTTGAACTTGACCGGGTAGATGATCAGAGCGATTATCTGCACGATTACTGTAAAGAAAGAAAGCAAAATTACTCAGTGGCACAACAGATTCACATTCAGATGAACTGCACAATTTTTTGTTCAGTTCCAGTGACCCTAAAAGTATTTGGACACTTAAGTCACACATGCTTAAATGCCATTACTTTACAAAATACTAAAGCAGGTGGCATGTATTGGACAGAAAGTACAAGCACACTTTTAGGCTTCAAATGATAAAACAATAGACGCCCTATTAAAAATGAACAAAACATTCAGCCTCAGATGTCACGCCCATGCATCCCATCCGAATTCTCCAGGATTTCCGGGTGTTCTCTGACAGTCTGCCTTGAAACAAAGCCGTCGTGACGCCAAATCCCCTCATGCCATTGTGTTTACAACTGTGACAATGAGTGCTTATCAAGATCAACTAAACACTGGGTTTCCAAAAGCATGTGAAGTTTGCGGCACCATTGTTGCAGTAAACTTGCACAACGTTCTTGAATGAATAATAAATTAGGCCCTGTTTACACCTTGTATTAAGATACGTTTTGGTTGAATACAGGTGTAAACAGGGTCTAAAAAGTTTTGAGTTTGTCCACTTTCGACCACATCCAAAGGTAGTTGAAAACGGATTGCTTTCATAATGTAAACGCTCATGTGGTGAATGTGTTCAAACAGCCACAAAAGACCTCCTACTCTCCTCCTACTGACCTAATGCATAAACATTATGGGAAGAGCGCAAGCCAGATGTGATTTAAACCAAGTTTTGTTTGAAGATGAAAATGTACCAAGCACAATGTTCTCTCACCATTCCAGATTTCTAGTGGACAAAAGAGACAGATTAAAATACCAGGTGTAAACGGGAATGTGTCTCCCTCGTCCATTTGTGATTTGATCGACCAAATCACATCTTAATACCAGGTGGAAACAGGGCCTTAGATGCACACCGGTCTATTACTGTAGGGACATTTTCACGCCCCTAAACATGACGCGGAACAAAACTAACTGTGATTGGTTGCTTTATATGTTGGTTAGTTGTCCTCTTGGCCAATGAAATCTGTGAGACTAAGGCTGCATCCGAAATCGCATACTTCCCTACTATATAGTAGGCAAAAAACGGTATGTGACAACAGGACTATGTCCGAATTCACAGTACTCAAAAAAGAATAGGCAAAAAGTCCCTGGATGACCTACTACTCACGGCGAGATCCTGAAGTGTGCATACGATGGACACTTTACTATCCCATGAGGCCACAGGACAGGATTTGTGAAAGGTAGTGAAGCAATGTAACTGACGCTGGTAGGTCACGTGACAATGACAACAGAGCAAATGTAGTACATCTAGATTACACACTATATAGAATATACATTTTTAGCAATTGCGAAGTAATTTCTTATTCAAAATAAGTACCTACTCAAGAGAGTATGCGATTTTGGACACAAGCCTAAACATTAACAGAGAACCAGAGTTAACTACCTGTGGTTCCTCTGTTACAACTTGAGGGAAACTGTTACAGCCCCAAATGTAAAAATCAAGGGGTATTGGGTGTATATGTGGGGGCTCGTCCGGGATCTTAATACCATATTCCTGATCTGTTGGATTGTGGTTGCTGCATTAATTTGATTGATCAGGTGTGGTAGGTAGTGCGTGTATAAGTTACCTACTGGTAAGAACAAAAAATAGTCTTGTTTGATTTACAGGCATTTATTCATAATCCAAGCATAGAACAGGTTGAGAAATCCAGGAAGTATGAGCTGATCGCCATTGCAAATCATGATTGTGGGGCTGTTTACACAACACCATTTTTGACTAATAATGTTAAACTATTAATGTGTTTTGGCTGTTCATTTACACAACAGCATTTTGGGGGTCTGAAAATGCAAACTTTTGAAAGTTTTTTAAACCGATACTGTTATTGTCTCCGTGTAAACTACAAAAATGTGAATTTGTGAAAATGGTGACGTCATGCGCATAGTGTTTCTTTACAAAGTGACATCGCCATCTACTGGCCTGGCAGCAGAACACAGCATTTTTGTTTTCGCAGACGCACGGTTACATTCCCAAGAAATCAAACCCATGAATCTTCCCTAACTCTACTGTTTGACCTACAGCAATACATTTCCAAAGCTTAGAATATGAAGTTAGTTCTAGCAGTATGGTTTAATGGTTTGCATCTAATGCTATTCTTAAAAGTCTCCAAATACTTATCTTTTATCTGTCATTTCAGTTTTAACACTTCAAATTTAACAAATCTATTTGTGTTAAATGTTGTACTTGTACATCTGAAAACAATTTTGCCATATGCTCTGATATGTTCTTATCTTATTCAATGACATTCACTTATTTTAATGTGGATTAAATACGTTTTTAGGGCAACTACGTACACAAAAGTTGCTGAAAAGTTCGGATCTGGAAAAAAATGGCTAAACGTTCAAAATGTTCCAACAGGTTCTTGATGAACTACACCTATAATATAATATAATATTGGCAGCTGTCCACAAAAAGCTTTAACTCTCATGCCGTATGGGAGGGACGGGCGTGACTGAGAGTGTTGCAGAGATGTGTGAGTGAAGCCAAGCCCTGTTTGGGTGTGTGGGGAACTTTCACACAGGGCTGCGTCTGACGTTTCAAGCAACAATGCTGTACTCATCTAATCTGAAACAGAATGAACTATTGCTCAAACAGGCAGAGTTCAAACAGAGAGTTTTCATTTTCATAATGAAACTGAATGCGAGATGTTATTTTAGTATCATTGAGATACTATTATGTTTTATCAGTATTTTGAATTAGCTTTTATATTTTCATTTTCCTTAAATTTTTACCAATTGTTTTTGTGCTGTTTTTATCATTTGTATTAGTTTCTGTTTTTTAATGTCTATATAGTTATTAATTTTATTCTAGTTTTAGTTCTACTACAGTTATACTTAAAGTACTTAGTATTTTAATTCTATTTTTATACTTAGTTATGCTTAAACTACATGAAAATGAGAAATGTTGTCTAGGCAGCTAGCTGAAATAAAAATTAAACTTTTATTTTTCTGAAATAAACTTTTATTTTATTATTTCAAAGGTATTTTCATGGTGTTATTTTTATTTAATTATAACAACCCTGATTTTAATAACAAAACATTTATGATGAAACATTCTGTTTTTCCAAGTCAACAATAAAATTGTAAGACGTCAGATCACAAAACATTAATAAGAAGAGGTTGTGACGAATAAGTGAGCAAACCTCTCCTGTCCCGTCAGCAGCTCTTCACTTTCACCTGAACACGAGTGACGAGGATGGGGGAGGGTGAGAGCGAAACACACTGACACTCGATCCCATAGCAACAGCAAAACAAAAGCCACTCAGTATTAAGCAGTGGTGTATATCTTTGAACTCTACACGCCTTAATGAGGAGTTATTTCTTGTCTCAACTTGTTTGGGATGATTTCTGCTCTGAATTGTTTTAAAGGATTAGATTCTGTACTAAAGGATTAGTTCACTTCAGAATTAAAATCTCCTGATAATTTACTCACCCCCATGTCATCCAAGATGTTCATGTCTTTCTTCAGTCAGAAAGAAATGAAGGTTTTTGGGGAAAACATTCCAGGATTTTTCTCCATATAGTGGACTTCACTGGGGTTCAACAGGTTGAAGGTCCAAATTACCATTTCAATGCATCTTCAAAGAGCTCTACATGATCCCAGATGAGGAATAAGAGTCTTATCTAGCAAAACAATCAGTCATTTTCTAAAAAAAGTTTTAGAATTACACAGTGATGTTGGAAAGGTTAAGCGTGATGTAGGTGGAAATACCACGGTAGGGTGAAAAACTCTCATTTTCTTCTCCAACTTCAAAATTGTCTGACATCATTGTTTTACCTTTTTTATAAAGTGCATTTGACTTAGTCTTTGCATGGCCGCTTTGTAAACACTTGATCGGTACGTCCACCTTACGTCACACGTGACCTTTCCAACATGACTATGTAATGCATGGCGCATCGCAGAGCAGTGCAAGATGAGCATTAGTGGTTAAAAAGTATATAATTTTTTTTTTTTTTTTAGAAAATAGACTAGACTAATCGTTTTGCTAGATAGGACCCTTATTCCTCGTCTGGGATCATGTAGAGCTCTTTGAAGCTGCACTGAAACTGACATTTGGAACTTCAACCTGTTGAATCCTTTAATGTTTTCCTCAAAAACCTTAATTTCTTTTCAAATGCAGAAAGAAAGACAAAAACATTTTGGATGACATGGGGGTGAGTAAATTATCAGGACATTTTAATTCCGAAGTTAACTAATATTTTATTGACCTAAAGTAACCTCAGTATAGCAGAATCTCTACTGGTTGACATTTTGGTTACACTTTATTTCAGTGGTCCACTTTAGACATTCTACTAACTATTAGTAACTTTGCAACTACATGTCAAATAACTCTCGTTAGTAGACTGTTAGAATTAGTGAAATAAGTTGAAATGAACTTGTAAAGTTACTTATAGTCAGTAGAATGTCTGTTAGGAGCATCAAAATAAAGTGTTAGCAGATATTAAGCAGATACTCTAATGAGATTTGGTTGACATGTGGTTGTAAAGTCAGTAAAATGTCTAAGCCATCGAAAATAAAGTGTTACAGACATGACTATGGTCCTAAAACTACAACTAAAACCATAAAAACATTCTCGTTACTTGAAATAAAACAAAATGTTAAAAAGGCTACTTTTCTCATTTTCATTTAGTTAAACTTGATGCACTAAAAAAACTAAAACAGAAATATAAATGAACAAAAACTACATAGATGTATTAAAAACTAATAAAAAATGTAAAGTGAAAATGGAAAATATTCAATTAATAAAAACTATGACGGTACTAAAATAACTGCTGCGGTTGCATGTTTCATACCATCACACCGCCCATCCCTACATCCACGTATTATCTAGAATTCATTAGATTCATTACAGATAAACTGAAGGAAATGATCTTACTGTGGAACTTCCTCGGAAAGGCTTTGATAGAAAACCCACAAGGACTGGAAAAATAAACTCATCTTTTGAGTTTTGGCCAATATGAATGTGTACACCGCCCTTTTTCCTTGATTTCCAACAAACTAAAGAACAAAGAAAGTCTCTTACCAGCCAAAATAAGCAGGCCTCCAATCAAAGGCAGCATAGGGATGTTGAGGGTACAACAGAGAGCCACGAATGAAATGATGAAGGCGATGATGAGGATGATGAGGCCTATGATCATCAGAGCAGCGACCGCCTGAGCCCATGCTGGAGGGACAACGAGGAACAAGACTTTATTATCACATGCCGTTTCATTACGGTCACATTAATGCATTCAAAAACACAATACAAAACCTATAATGAGCCCTAGCAGGCTGGGAGCTGCTTTTAACATTTTTAACTACTTATACAAACTAAGGCACGGTTAATGCACCGATCTAAACAAAAGGAGAAACTCCTGTGCATCTCATCACTTTCACTAATTTTATTCAACATGAGGAACTTAGATCAAACACATGAGGCGAATTTCAGTGATAAGGTCTAATATGGATGGTTACACATTAACAGCAATGCTTAACTAGTTTCAGTCAGTCATTAATCAGTTTCACTGCTGCTCTGAGGACTTGTAGAGACAGCGCTTGGGCTC
This sequence comes from Megalobrama amblycephala, assembly GCF_018812025.1. Classification (NCBI taxonomy): domain Eukaryota; kingdom Metazoa; phylum Chordata; class Actinopteri; order Cypriniformes; family Xenocyprididae; genus Megalobrama; species Megalobrama amblycephala. Next base: position 34,936,683 of record NC_063053.1, on the reverse strand, counting down.
CGAACACTCAACAGAGGAATGTGTTTTTCCTCCATGAAGTTTGTGACACAGTCACACCCAGAGACCGCTGAGGGAGGAGGAAGGGTGTGGACGGGTTTGACAAAACTATGATTGATGCAACTAGTATTATTTGGTGTGATTCACCACTCAGACAAAAGTGATCTTTGGCATTTATGATCAACTTTATAGTCACAATCCTTAGATTACATAATTATATCTTTCATGACAACAACACAAGAGCATTAAAGAAATATGAAGTGCTAACCTAAAGAAGTGGATTAGCAGCATATAGAAAATTCTCCATCTATGAATAATTTAGATGCACTGTTGTTCATAAAGAGAGTTGCAGCATGCTATTCCTGCATTAAACAGTAATGAAAGATTGTTACTGACAGGCCTTAGTTTAGACATGTTCTATTGGCAAAATAATGAAAATACCAGCTGAGGTAAAGGACGACACGCAACAGAAATGACAGGTTTTGCCTGGAGGTTAAAGTGCTTGTAAAGCTGTCAACGTTCTCGTCTGATTTTTTCAACTGGTTCAACAGGCTCTGGATGTGGCTCCATTTGCAAACTCAGTGAAGCTGACACCAATTATTTCCATTTCCCAGATAATAAAAATGATATAAATGTTATTAAACTTCTTTCATGGGCTGATGAACATGTAACAATTTCTGATCAACTTAATGACTTATAACAATGCTAATATATATATAAAATAAATAAATAAATAAATAAAAACGTTGCATACGTTATCATTAAGTTATGAAAACGTTATTTCTGAATGTTCTCTGAACATTCCATGTCCAGTTTTTTTTAAGGGAACATTCCATTTTATCATTCTGCCAACATTGGAACGTTACTTTTGATTGTTCTCAGAACGTTCTGAAACAAATAGTAACATTTAAAAAATGTCAGAAGAACGTCCAACTAAAACATTTATTTAAAAAAAAACGTTCTATGAACGATTTATAAATAATGTTTTTGTGCTAACGTTTTGAGAACATTATTAAAGATCAAACATGAACTTTTTATTATCGTTACTGGAAGAACGTTTGTTCATAACTTTGAGGGAACCTTGCCAGAACGTTAGCCAAAGTTCCGAGAACGTTCAAGTCAAAGGGTTGTTTGTTTGACTCAAGTGTGAGTCATGCAACACTATTATGTGACAGTTATCATCACATATTAGAGTGTAGTCTACTGTACAAAGTCATCGTATAGATGATCTCTTATAATACAATAGGCGTGACAAATCAATGTTTCTCTGTTTTGTGGCATAATAAATTAGTTTAAAGGCATAATAATTGTTAAAGATACACGCTTTTCCATTTGTCTTTGGTGAACGCTTTCATTTGAGCTTTATTTAATGTCTGAAACACTGGATTAAACATGGATTCAGGACTTGAACTCAATACTTACGGAACTCCATAAGAGATTTACAGTCCCACAGGTCGTTGCGGCCTCGACACTGTTTCCACATGCTGGCGTAGTGCGTTTTGGCGTTCTCGTCCTCGACCCATCCGGACTGCGCCGCGATGGCGATAATGTCGAAAATGATCGCGAACAGCAGAAGGAGAGGCAGGATCCACCTGCATCTTGGATACGCGATTCCGCAACGAAACATTTTGGAGAGTTGCTCTGTTTCGTGTCTCCTAACCGAGTGTGAAGAAGCTCTATGGATAATTTCGTGCCACTCTTTATCTGAAAGTTTCCCGGAGCTCCACCCTACAGTGAAACCTGATCTGGAGAGGCTCGACCTGTTTGAATAGATCAACTCGGGCAGGGCTGGGCCTAAAACACACACACTTCATCAGTCATGTTGTCTTTTTAACATCGTAGAAGTTCACTTTTATTTGACAATAAAGTTTTACAGTAGCCTACCTTAAAAGTTGCATGTATTATTAAATTACATCTGTGTGTGGAGTCTGTGAATTCTGTGCAAAGGTTAACTGTATTTATATAAACGGAGTTAAATAAAACTAATAAAACAATAGTTGAGATGAATACCAGCACGTTGGGCAAACATTTAACCCAATCGCTGGGTTTGTCCATTTTTTAAAACATTTTTTTGAGAGTTGGGTTTTATTGTTCTTTTCCTTTTAAATTTCTATTTCTTTTTTTTTTTTTTTTTTTTACTTTTAAGAAAGCAATGCTGTGCAGACCTTAAAGGGTTAGTTCACCCAAAAATGAAAATTCTGTCATTTATTACTCTCCCTCAAGCCGTTCCACACCGTAAGACTTCAGAACACAAATTAGGATATTGTTGATGAAATCCGATGGCTCTGTGAGGCCTGCATTGAAACTCCATTGAAACTCTCAAGGTCTATTGATGTACTAAACACATATTTAAATCAGTTCATGTGAGTACAGTGGTTCAATATTAATATTATAAAGCGACGAGAATACTTTTTGTGCGCCAAAAAAAAAAATCACGACTTTTCAAAAATATCTATATGGGCCGATTTCAGAACACTGCTTCAGAGCTTTACGAATTGAATCAGTGAATCTGAGCGCCAAAGTCACGTGATTTCAGCAGTTTAGTCGTTTGATAGGATATCCGAGTCACTGATTCAAAACTTCATGAAGCAGCATTTTGAAACTGGCCCATATAGATATTGTTGAAAAGTCATTATTTTCGTTTTTTTGGCGCACAAAAAGTATTCTTCTCACTTTATAATATTAAGATAGAACCACTGAACTCACATGAACTGTTTTAAATATGTCTTATTGAAAGTGTTAATTATCTTGCTGGCAATAGAGGCTTCACTAAACCATCAGATTTCATCAAAAATATCTTAATTTGTGTTCTGAAGATGAACGAAGGTCTTACAGGTGTAGAACGACATGAGGGTGAGTAATTAATGACAGAATTTAAATTTTTGGGTGAACTACTCTTGCATGCAGATATTAAGGTGAAGTTTCTTCCCATGCTTTCTGAGATGATTTTTCAGGGTTTTTCTCACAAACTGTTTCCCAAAAGCTCAGGTCTAACATCACTTCACATGTCCTTCTATTTAAAAATGCGTATCTCCTACTCTGAACAGATATTGTTTTCATTTCATCACGATTTATGCGATCCTTTTGGATATCAGAAAGCCATGTTTTTCCTAATATCAATCATCATTAGAACAGAACACATTTTACACAAGAACAAGATTAGTCTAGAATTCATTCAGACTTTAAAGCTCTTGATTCTTCTTTGTTCTTGTAATTGTGGCATTTGTTAAAGCTGTGAATCACACGATGGTTCCTCATTATCATGCCAATGTAATGTCAATGTATATCGTTTTCTATACTTTTATACAACATATACAATCAATACTTTCTATGAAAAGTGTCAGCCTAGAAACTATATATAGTAAATGTGTTACTACAGTAAAATGTGATTCATTCCTGCAAGGGTGGCTTAAAAAGCCTTCTTATTTATGTCAGTGTCAGTTTTAGATGATTGATGCTCTACATAGCATTGTAAGCTGGTAAACTTCTATAGAGTTCAAATGGGTTGCAAATTTTATCTTTGAGCAAATCTTCTCACACCTTTGGTGTGTGCTGGTGATTCACACGCCACTCATGCACATGCCACTTAAGTCATGCTGCTTTGATAGTTGCGTTTCAGATGAAAATCTAAATTATCATTACAGCTCCGAACAAGTGATATGAATAAATAAATAATTCAATTCAATTCAATTCAATTCAAATTTATTTGTATAGTGCTTTTCACGATACATATCATTTCAAAGCAGCTTTACAGAAAATGGATGTCAACATTACAATTTAAAGAATGTAGTTAGCAAATAATATACTTTAGGTAATTCCACATATGTTTCCATTAAACATGGTATAAATTAGTGCTGACAAATGGATAAATCGCAGTTAATCACACACAATCATTTGCAATATAACTGTGTTTGATCGATTATAAGCTTCACTGGGGGGAAAGCCTCAATTTCTTTCAAAAACGTAATGTTGAAGTGATTCTTAAACAGTACTGTATGTTTGTGTAAACTGCGGTTTAGCCGTTCCTGATGGCAGTGAGACGATGTTGTTGCTGGTAAATCAGCCTCAGGTGATTGATGGAGTCAGGGGTCATGAGAGAAACTCATACATTGTGAATGTAAACACTGTATACTAGTTATTTTTTGTGGAGGTTATGTCAATAAACAAGCATGTTTTTGTGAGACACAGAAAGTGTCCTTCAAAACTATTTCGTCCTTTTAAAATTTGAATTTAATATAAAACCACTCTGTACTTTAATTCTTTTGAGACAAATGCTAATTGCACTTTTATTTAAAATGATGGACATTTGTGTGACCCCTGTCATTCATGAGTCTGGAGATTTTCACACCTTACATTATTCATCAGTTTATGTTTGCAGTTTGATACTGAAATAAAGATGTTTAATATTAACCTTTAAGAAACAATGTAATAATATGTTTCACTTACTGTGAATAATTAACATAGAAAGACACCAATATGTTTTTTCAACTTCTCAAGATTCTGCAATTAAATGATCAGTATTCTGTAAACCTCTTTAAATCTTATACATGACAAATTATAATATAGACTCTAATTTATTATGTATAAGATTTAAATTCTGTATTGATATTTGACTGTTTGTATCCTGCACTCCTAAAAATAAAGGTTCTTTATTGTCATCGATGGTTCCATGAAGAACCTTTAACAGAATCTTTCCAAAACGTTTTTTTAAAGTGGAAGATTCTTTAGATTATAAAGATGCTCTTTATACTAAGAAAAACGGTTCATTTAGAAGAACTAAGATGGTTCTATGGTTCTGTAAAAAAAAAAAAAAAAAACTTTTGGAACCTTTAATTTAACTTTAAAGAGGTGGTTGATTATAATTTGACTTTTTTAACTTTAGTTAGTGTGTAATGTTGCTGTTTGAGCATAAACAACATCTGCAAAGTTACGACGCTCAAAGTTCAATGCAAAGGGAGATATTTTCTTTTACAGAAATCGCAACAAACAGCTAGTAGGGACTACAAGGAGCTTCTTCCTGGGTTAGTGACATCACTAACACTAAAATTTACATAAACCCCGCCCCCGAGAACACACAACAAAGGGGGCGGGGCCATGTTGGGCTGCTTTAGAGAAGAGGAAGAGTTGTTGTAGTAGAGTGTTGTTGTCATGCCGTCATTTTACGCCGGACTGCTTCACAAACGAGGGTCAATTCAACACAAAAGATGAACATGACGGCACATGCTAGTCGATGAGCTGAATCAACTCCACAGCAACTACATCAATTTATCCACTAACCATTCAGAAACGTCCGGTTTCATTCTAAAAGTTGTAACTTCTTCCTGAGTCTCTCCATCAGTGTCGACTCCGGTTTGAACAATGTAAGGCTGAACACTTTCGTCATTTTGGCTGCGTGAGATTCTCCAGCTTTGTTGTTGTTGAGCTGTTAAAGCTCCACCCTCTTCTGGAAAGGGGGCTGGGTGCAGCAGCTCATTTGCATTTAAAGGGACACACACAAAAATGGCGTGTTTTTGCTCACACCCAAATAGAGACAAATTTGACAAGCTATATTAAATGATCTGTGGGAGATTTTGAGCTGAAACTTTAGACACATTCTGAGGACACCAGAGACTTATATTACATCTTGTGAAAGGGGCATAATAGTTCCCCTTTAATTTAACAGATATTTATTGCAAGACTGCAAGTCTTTCTAAATGCCCGTTCACACTCTACAATATTGTTTGTCGTCTGCAGCTTTGAATGCTCAAACTTTTTAAAGCAAGATGAATTCTGATTGGCTATCAATGTTTTTTATCATTCATCAGTTGGAAAAGAAAACATTCCATGTTGTGGTGTGGACTCTCTTATTCTTTTAGAATGATTTTTAGAACTATATCTTTGTCGTTATCATTTTAGTAGTTATTGTTCAGCTCTTCCCAAAATATAGTCTTTGTAAAAACATGTGCGCTGTGTACAGAACGAACAAACATGACTACGATCTTGTGCATGCTTTCTATTCTGAGACATCTACTAATGTATAATAATCTAGTGAATTTTGCAGTGTTTGCATGAATCAAAGGGCGTACTCATTAAGTCCTGAAACTGCATAATCAGAATAATTCAAGGGAAATCATGTCCACCCTTTTCATACGCCCATGAAGAAACGACAGTGCTGTCTGATCCCCGTGCTCACTATTTCACGTGAATCAGAGATGAGCAGTTTATGGGGTGCATTGTTGGGTGTGTTTTTTCTTAATGCCAGCTGATGAGACACGGCTCTAGACATCAGCTAATTTACAGACTGAATTTTCGAGTGACTCAAGAAACATTACTATTTCAGCAAGGTGGGTGAAGAAACATCGCCTCACACTCCCTGGATGGACAGGTTTTGAAAACACAGGTGCCTGCGGGCAGGGCTGACCCAAGCACGGGGTGGGGCGGGGCACAGTGAGAGTTAGAGGAAGCGGCCCCCCTCGGTCGGGCCCTGCCTGCAGGTGTCCGTCACACCCAACACTGAACTTCACTGCATGTTCACAGGGTGCAATGTGCATATACACTGTAAAAAAAAATCCCGTTGTTTCTACGGAAAAATACCGGCAGCTGTGGTTACCAGAACAATACTGTAAAAATGACATCAAACCGTAAACATACTTACGGAGTTACATGTGAATTTTACATTTTAAATCTGTTAAATTTACGGTAAAATAACGTATTTCATTAACTGATATAATGTTAATTTACTAACCTAATGAAGTACTAATATCTGTTTTGTACCTTTATAATACACTGACAGTCACCAAACACAGTGGTGATGAGAGTCACTGTCACGGGAAATAAAGATAGATGCAATAGCAAGTGGTAATATCTCATTTATTGAGCTTCACTCCAGAAAGTCAGAGAAACATGTGACACAAGCAGGAGAGCGGTGACACAGGGACTTAGATGAGCCGTGACGTGGAGATGATGAAAATCGAGCTGTAGTCCGGGTGAGAGGTGATCGTGTCGGAGTCCAGGTGATCTGTAGTCGTGAAACATCCAACGAGGAACACAAGATAGGGAACACTGAGACGAAGAACTCCAACGAATGCACACACGAGGAACGAGGAACAAAACAGGGAACTCCAACAATGCACACACGAGGAACGAGGAACAAAACAGGGAACTCCAACAACGATCTGACAAACATGAAACGAAAGACAAGGCATTAAATAGGCTGGTAGAGATTAGAAACAGCTGCCGCTGATCAGACAATCAGCGGCGACGCCCACATGAAACAATTAACGTGACAGCACAACGTAAACACAGACAACAGAGTGAGACAGCGGATCCACAACCGTGACAGTACCCCCCCTCCTAGGAACGCCTCTCGGCGTTCCCAGGAGCACCTACCTGTCGATTGTAATCATCGATAAGGGAGTGATCCAGGATGTCCCTGGCAGGAACCCAACTTCTCTCCTCTGGACCGTAACCTTCCCAGTCCACCAAGTACTGAAATCCGCGTCCCCTCCTTCTCGAGTCCAGAATGCGGTTAACCGAATAAGTGGGTTCCCCGTCTACGAGACGCGGCGGTGGAGGAACCGGGGTAGGCGGATTAATGTGTGAATGAAACACAGGCTTGATTTTAGACACATGGAAGGCGGGATGAATTCTCCTGTACGCTGGAGGAAGTTTGAGTCGGACTGCCACCGGACTAATGATCTTGGTGACAGGGAACGGGCCTATGAATTTAGGAGCAAGCTTATTGGAAACGGAACGGAGAGGAATGTTCTTAGTAGAAAGCCACACTTTTTGACCTACGACGTATACGGGAGGCTTCGACCGGTGGCGATCAGTCTTAGCCTTGGTGCGCGCCCCCACTTGGAGAAGAGTCTCGCGGGCTCTAGTCCAAGTGCGGTGACACCTCTGGATGAAGGCGTGAGCGGAGGGGACCGCAACTTCGGATTCCAGACTGGGAAAGATAGGTGGCTGGTACCCTAAACTACATTCGAACGGTGAGAGGCCCGTGGAAGACACTGGTAACGAATTATGTGCGTACTCAATCATAGAGAGTTGCTGGCTCCAGGAGCAAGGATTCTTGGAAACCACACATCGCAACATTCTTTCCAAATCCTGGTTGGCTCTCTCGGTTTGACCATTGCTCTGGGGATGGAACCCAGACGAAAGACTAACGGTCGCCCCCAGCAACTTACAAAACTCTCGCCAAAATTTGGACACAAATTGGGGCCCCCTGTCGGAAACCACGTCCACCGGGAGGCCATGTAACCGAAAGACGTGGTCCACGACAGTTACCGCTGTCTCCTTAGCAGAGGGTAATTTAGGCAAAGGAATAAAATGAGCCGCCTTCGAGAACCGGTCCACTACGGTCAAAACAACCGTGTTACCCTGGGAGGGTGGGAGGGCGGTGACGAAATCTAGCGCGATGTGGGACCAGGGTCTCGAAGGGACAGACAGCGGTCGGAGTAACCCATCTGGGGGTCGATTGGAAGTCTTACCAGTGGCACAAACCGAGCAAGCCAAAACAAAACTGCGAATGTCACGAGCCATGGCAGGCCACCAGAACCGTTGTTTGACCAAAAAACTGGTGCGATTAACCCCTGGATGACAGGCCACGTTGGAACAATGATCCCACTTGATGACATTGGACCTTAACCTCTCCGGCACAAACAATCGATTCGGTGGGCACCCGGGCGGAGGCGTTACCCCTTCTAAGGCCGACTTGACCTTCGATTCGACCTCCCATGTCAGAGTGGAGACCACTAATGTCTCGGGAAGAATACACTCGGGAGTAACCGGGCGTTCGGAAGGATCAAAAATACGAGAAAGGGAATCGGGTTTGATGTTCTTAGAACCCGGGCGGTACGAAAGAGAAAAATCAAAACGTCCGAAAAAAAGTGCCCACCGAGCCTGCCTGGAGTTAAGTCTTTTAGCCGTTCTGATATATTCTAGATTCTTGTGATCAGTCCAAACGATGAAAGGTACCCCCGACCCCTCCAACCAATGACGCCACTCCTCCAACGCTAACTTGACTGCCAGCAACTCTCTGTTACCAATGTCATAATTGCGTTCGGCTGGAGATAAACGATGAGAAAAAAACGCGCAGGGGTGAACCTTATCGTCTGCGGGAGAACGCTGGGATAGAACTGCACCTACCCCCACCTCTGACGCATCGACCTCCACCACGAACTGACATGAAGGATCAGGGGCTATGAGGATAGGAGCCGAAACAAAGCGGCTTTTAAGTTTGGCGAATGCAGCCTCAGCTGCATCGGACCACCTGAACGTCGTTCTGGGGGAGGTCAAGGCGGTCAGAGGCGAGGCTAGTTGGCTGAAATTGCGAATAAACCGCCGGTAGAAATTGGCGAATCCCAGAAACCTCTGTAGGGCCTTACGGGAATCTGGACTTGGCCAATCCACCACAGCCTTAACCTTGTCAGGATCCATGCGAACTCCCTCAGACGAGACGATGTACCCTAGGAAAGAAACAGACTGTGCATGAAAATCGCATTTCTCCGCCTTGACAAAAAGCCCATTCTCTAGCAGACGCTGAAGCACTCGCCTGACGTGTTGAACATGTTCCTGGAGAGATGAGGAGAAAATCAATATGTCGTCCAGGTAGACATATATGAACTGGTCAACCATATCTCTCAACACGTCATTGACGAGTGCCTGGAAGACCGCCGGGGAGTTGGACAGCCCGAAGGGCATGACCAAGTATTCAAAGTGCCCCCTAGGGGTGTTAAAGGCAGTCTTCCACTCATCCCCCTTCCTAATGCGGACCAAATGATAAGCGTTCCTCAAATCCAATTTAGTGAAAATGGATGCTCCCTGCAACCTCTCGAAAGCTGAAGACATCAACGGCAAAGGATAGGTATTCTTTACCGTGATGTTATTCAACCCTCGGTAATCAATGCAAGGTCGCAAGGAGCCATCCTTCTTTCCAACAAAAAAGAACCCCGCCCCCGCTGGAGAAGAGGAAGGGCGAATGAACTTAGCTGCTAGAGAATCAGAAATATATTTCTCCATGGCCTCCCTCTCGGGAACGGACAAAGAGTACAACTTGCCTTTAGGCGGAGACTTACCGGGAACTAAATCTATAGCACAGTCATAGGGACGGTGCGGAGGAAGAGAAGCAGCCCGGGACTTACTGAACACTTCCTTCAGGTCTAGATACTCCGCGGGCACGTTTGACAGATCCGCTGCCTTCTCCTGTAACACAGAAACAGACACAGAAGAACAAGCAGACACAAGACAAGACTCATGACACTGAGTGCTCCATTCCAGGACGGTGTGAAGTCGCCAGTCCACCCTGGGATTGTGCTGTGTGAGCCAGGGGTGCCCGAGTACGATGGGAGCCAGAGGTGAGTCCATGAGAAGGAACTGGATAGATTCAGAGTGATTGCCAGAAGTGACGAGAGTGACAAAGTTGGTGGTGAGAGTGATGTTCGGTAGATTCTGGCCATTGAGAGCGTTGACGGAGATCTGTCTGTTGAGGGGAATGATGGGTAATAGAAACTTCTGTGCAAAATGAGTGTCAATGAAGTTACCTTCAGCTCCTGAGTCCAGTAAGGCTTGACAGGTGAGTGTGTGATTGGCCCATCTCAGTCTTACCGGAAGGAGAGTGGATGTTGAGGACTTCTCAGCGGAGATCCCACCCGATAGTAGCCTCAAACGTACTACCGGGCTCGATCTTTTACTGGACAGGCATTAAGGAAATGGCCCGCCCCTCCGCAGTAAAGGCATAGTCCTTGGGATCTCCGCCGTTCTCTCTCCTCCCGGGAAAGCCGAGCTCTCCCCACCTGCATGGGTTCAGGATCGAAAGAGGGACCGACCGTGTCCCTTGCGTTGACCCCTCGAGCCTCTGCGCCCCGAAATCCCAGGCCTGGTCGAGGGAGATTCTCCAGCTGATTAATACGGGTATCCACCCGCAGGGCCAGGTCAATAAGTCCATTAAGACTCTGTGGTAAATCCAAAACGTAGATTTCTCTTTGGACACGGTCGGCCAACCCATGCAGGAAGACGTCCCACTGCGCCTCCTCGTTCCACTTGCACTCCGCCGCCAGAGTCCGGAACTCAATAGAATAATCCGCCACCGTGCGATCTCCTTGCTTCAACGCCGTCAATCTGCGGGCTGCATCTCTTCCAGAGACCGCACGGTCAAATACTCTTCTCATCTCGGCGGCGAGTGCCAGGAACGAGGAGCAGCATGGATCGCGACCCTCCCACACCGCCGTTCCCCACAATGCCGCCTGTCCGGTGAGCAGAGTCAGCACAAACGCCACCTTGGCCTCCTCTGCTTCAAAGGTGCGTGGCTGGAGAGAAAAGTATAATGAGCACTTGTTCAGAAAAGCTCGACAGAAACTTGGCTCACCGGCATAAGTCTGTGGTGTAGGTAGACGTGGTTCAGGCTGATCCGTCAGCGATGGTAGTGGGGGAGGAACGGGCGGCGTGGGTGGCGCAGCGGGACTACGCAGTTCTTGTAGCTGTTGGGAGAGCTCGGACACCTGTGTCACCAACGCCTGTACGGCGCGACCGGTAGATGAAATGCTCTCCTGCTGTTGATCCATCCGCGCAATGCTGTGGTTGATGAACTCCGTTAATGCTGCGGAACTTGCTGCATCCTTAATGTTGGTCAGATCGTTCTGTCACGGGAAATAAAGATAGATGCAATAGCAAGTGGTAATATCTCATTTATTGAGCTTCACTCCAGAAAGTCAGAGAAACATGTGACACAAGCAGGAGAGCGGTGACACAGGGACTTAGATGAGCCGTGACGTGGAGATGATGAAAATCGAGCTGTAGTCCGGGTGAGAGGTGATCGTGTCGGAGTCCAGGTGATCTGTAGTCGTGAAACATCCAACGAGGAACACAAGATAGGGAACACTGAGACGAAGAACTCCAACGAATGCACACACGAGGAACGAGGAACAAAACAGGGAACTCCAACAATGCACACACGAGGAACGAGGAACAAAACAGGGAACTCCAACAACGATCTGACAAACATGAAACGAAAGACAAGGCATTAAATAGGCTGGTAGAGATTAGAAACAGCTGCCGCTGATCAGACAATCAGCGGCGACGCCCACATGAAACAATTAACGTGACAGCACAACGTAAACACAGACAACAGAGTGAGACAGCGGATCCACAACCGTGACAGTCACATGATGAATCAAAGTTCATCACAAGCAGCTTTTCCACAAGCTAAGGAGGACAATACTAATATATAGAAGGAGCACACAGTGTCATTCACACACACACTAAACACCATCATGGTAACATGCATGAAATTTTAAAAATGCAATAAACATTAATTTAACAACATTAGATGTAACATAAAACCCTAATGTACATAACTGATTAGAAAAAAAATGAGAAAAACTAAGAAGAAACAGAGTTATTTCAACGAAAATATATCAAATGTGAAGTGTCACGCAGGGAATTGTGGGAATGTCAATATACGGTTTTTCACTGTAAATTTTACAATGAATTGTTATTTTTCACTTCCAAAAACTGTGAATTTAACGGTATTTTACCGTAAAATTACATTAAACGTACTATTAGATCTATTACAGTTATTCACCGTATATAGTACGGAAACTTTCTGTAAACCAATTAACAGTTTTTCACCGCAGCATTTTTACAGTCTTTTACTGTTAAAATCACGGTCATTTTTTACAGTGTATGGTTGTTTTCATCAGTATTTAATGCACATTTCAGCACAATCATTAGGTCACGAATGACATACAGCCTTCTTTATCTTACAACAAAGAGGAGACCACGTGTGCTGCGTGTTGATCTGTTCGATGATCATATGGGATATTATCTTCCTCCGATTATAATTGCTTCTGCTTGTGTTCTCTGTTGTGGTTTTGAATAAATGTGTCCGTTAAGTGTCAGTTTCTCTGAAACATTCTCCTGACATGATACCACAACAGTACTAAAATATGTAAAATGAGACGCTAAAATACACTATTTCAATGCTTTTTGCGTTCTCTCGCAAATGTATTTTATTCCCAGAGTAACTTCGAACTCAAAAGTTTTGCGAGCGAACGCAAAGTTGCTCGGGGGAACGCAAAACATTTGCGAGAAAACGCAAAAGCATTGACATTTCCTATGCCATCTCATATTTATTTAAATCACCATGTCCCTTGTGTTTTGTGATTGGTTCAATGTTTTTTCCCCTTAGAAATGTAATGTTTGATTATCCTTTATGTCAGGTAGTAGCATAATAAATAAATGGGGAAGTTGAAGTGGTTACAGTGGAGATCTATTCAATCTGAATAATATAAATAAAGAGTTTATGAATAAAGTTGAGTTGAGTTGTTGATGTTGTTTTAATGATTTAATGTTAAATCAAGTTATTATTATGCAGCTACTTATGCAACACAACAGGCTAGAGTGACTTACTTTGTTTATCACATATCTCACAAGTTCACATAAATATAATCATTAACCAATGGAACAAATGAACATGAATAATTACAGATACATTAATTTATTAAAATGAAGAAAATTAGAAATAGGCCTATATCGACACCCTTTCAAAACGTACACTACTCCTTTGTATATTATTTACCCCTAGGGTATTGTCACGTAAGCACACAGTAAAGATGTAAATCCAGAAAAAAGGCAAGGGTCAAACACCAAGGTAAACGGTCCACAAAAAACAGAAAACCAGGGATACACAGTGCACGTAACACAAAACAACGAACCACAAACAAAGGCAGAAACAACTGAGTATAAATAGACACTAATGAACATAACACAAGACAGCTGGGTGCAATGAAGAGGTGATGAGTCCAGGCAGTGGGTTATGGGAAATGAGTTTCTCAAAAGGGGTGAGGAACAGTCCGGGTTGGAGTGCCCTCTAGAGGCAGACAAGGGCACTCCCAGTAATGATCATGACAGGTATATAGTACCTATGGTAGATATCAGTACCCTTTTTAAAGGCTACCACCCCTGTGACAGCTTTTGTACCTTTCTTTTCGATAAAATTATATTTAGGTGCAATTTTTAATTTTGTTGTAATTCACTGTAAAACCAAACAGTGAATGTAATTAAATGAAATGAGTTTGTTTCACTCAAATAATAATGAAAGTTCATTGTACTTAATAGAAAAAAGTTGCATGATTGTAGTAAACTGAACTTAATATGATTGAGTTTCTTGAATTGAGAATTGAGATTTCTAATTCCCAGCATGCTTTGAAAATAAATGTTGAAATTAAGTTTTATTTTGTGTGTTTTTGCACAAGTTTAACATAGGGAGACATAAGTTAGTGTTTAATGTTGTGTTATGTTAGTTTTGTAGGGTTGTGGTGAAGAGCCTGTGGTTAGGTTGAGGATGCAAATCTTTTAAAACCACATATGTTGTTTGATTATACACATGCAAGTACATAATGACAGTCTTTTTGATAGTTATAATAGTATGTGTTATTTGCTGTCTAACATGATCTGAAGTTTATGTAAATGAACTGTATTCACATTATGATGAGTTGGGCGAGGCTGAGAACTGTGGGAGTGAAGGGATTCTGGTGACGTGATTGTTAATGAGAGACACCTGCGCACCACACTGGCCTTGCTCCGTTTCCAAGGCTCTCGGCCCCGCCCCACTTGTCACAGAAAATGTACGTTCTACTAACTTAAAAACAAAAATGTTATTTTACTTCAGTGTTTTGAGGTAATAAGTTTCCTCAAATGTTTTGAGCATTCTGAACTTACTGAGTTTTACAGTGCTCCTGTTCCGTCATCATTGCTTTGTATCAATGTTAGTTTCTGCTTAGTCTTATGGAACTTTATTACTTTGAGTTTGATGAACTTAAAATTTAAGGCAATAGATTCCTCAAATCATTTAATAGTGGAGTAAGTACATTTTCAAAAACACTGTTTGGAAGTTAGTCAGGCCAAGGTTTTTAGACGCAAAGACACGTTCTGTGTGAATGGCCCCTAAAATGACTGAATTTGCAGCGGCCTTTCTTAAAATCTGCATTTCTTGTTGTTTTGCAGTGAAAATATACTACAGACAACATTCTTTTAACATCATTATTACTTTTCTGACCTCAAAAACCATTGCAGGGCTCCGGATGTCATGATCACAGTCAGTTCCTGGACTCTAATTCCCATAATCCTCCCTGCCAGTCACATGCACATATTCCAAACCAATCACCAATTGCCACACACAGCTGTAGCTCATCACCTGGACTATAAAAGACTCTCACACACACACCACCTCATTGCGAAGTCTTGTTTACCCCGGTTGCAATTCTGAGCATTTGTATCCTGTCTGCCTATTTGTTACCGATCCTGCCTGTTACCTGTTTACGATCCTCTGCTGCCTACCCCTGACCTGTGCTTTGTGTACTGATCTGTGAACGATATCTGCCTGCCCTGATCTACTGCCTGTATCCTGACCACGACTCTGCCTGTCCCTTGCTGTTTGTTCCTGTTTGACCCTGCCTGTACGACCACGCTCACGTTTAATAAAAGCTTTGCATATGGATCCCTGCCTGAGTCTCGCTCTGTTAAACCGGACACATTCACACAGAACGTGTCTGTGCGTCTAAAAACGCGAGACACAGCGCTCAGGAATGGTTTTAAAAAGAGCGCAGCTAAGACGCGAGGGTCTCGAGACGCGCTTTTGAGACATGATGCAATAACGGAAATAATAGAAATAGGCAAACAGCAGAAGTTTTGACATGGAAAAAACGAAAATAAGATAATAATGAGTGCCTCCTCCACCATGTTGCCATCGAATAAAAAAGTTGTCATGCCAACTTGCTACTGTAAACAGAAGCTTGCAACGCTTGCCCTGCCTGTTTCTTAATATTCTCGTTGCTTTATAATATTAATATTGAACCACTGTACTCACATGAACTGATTTAAATATGTTTTTAGTACACTAATGGATCTTGAGAGAGGAAATGTCATTGCTGGCTATAGAGGCCTCACTGAGCCATCGGATTTCAACAAAAATATCTTAATATGTGTTCTGAAGATGAATGAAGGTCTTACGGGTGTGGAACCGCATGAGTGTGAGTAATGACAGAAAAGCACTGAGCTTGAGTTGAGATGCAGATAATATTAACTTTTATTTTATTATTAATAAATATTAAAAATATGAGTGTAGAAATGGCTCATAAGCCAATAAGTGCTCCTCTGCAGCATCTACTAATGTGGTCTTTTATTGTCGTTTTTATTTCTAAATAAGTGTTTGCTTTTCTACATCGTGAAAGTTTTATATGAACTATGAAGGATGAACAAATAATGTTTTGGACATCACATTAAAAATAACATTTAAATTGGGCAATATTGAAATGCTGGGAAAAGTTGTGTGAAGCACTTAAAAGCTCTTGAAAACATTGAGACCATTTCGGCCACAGTTATTTCTGTTAGTGGCACAATGTTTCTCATGGTTTCCAGATTACACAGCGCTTGAATTCACCGCAGAATTAATGACATCGCTGTGAAATCTTGTGATAAGCTTTGCATTCGTCGCAGAACTCTCTGTTAAACCACAGATATCAGATCAAACCGTTTCCACGTCGGCACTGCTGATCTTATTACATTCAGTCAGATAATGGACATTAGCCTATATTTCTGGTAGTGAGTTTGCGCTCTCTGGAGAAATCAAAATAAACGAGTAACCGCACACATACTCACAGAAGACATACTGGGGTAAAAAATTCAAAATTATGCGTTTTTTTTATTTTTATCATATGATTTAAGTGACATAGTGTGCTGTTCTGCTGAATATTATCACGACTGTAAATGTTAGGCCTGCATTGAATTTATAGTTTAATAAACAAGTAGGCCTAGCCTAGTTCATATGAAGTTACTTATATTTTAGACACAATATTGACTGTTTTTGTTGTATTTCACCGTTGAAAATAGTTCAAAAAGAAAAGCAACACTCAGTGCAGTGTTTGTTATTGAATGATTCAGCTTGATTGAACGATTCTGAATGAATCGTTTGAATGAATGACTCAATGACTCACTTATTAACACGGTCACTTGCTGCCACCTATTGGCGGTTTAGTTTCATGTTTAAAAGTATCATTGCATTTTTTTCTTAATTGTATATTTAAATATTTGTTTAAACATCAATCTCATTGCAATATTTATTGCAGTTGTGATTTTTCAGTGTAAATTATTAATTTGATTGGTAACAACAGCCCTTTATAGTGTCTTATTATTAAAACTGAATTTATTGATCAAATGTAAGAATTTGATAGAAATGTAATTGACCCTTCGCAAAGAACCCCTTAGTTACTGTTGCTTTTCCGACAAGCCATGGCGCTGTCACGAAAAATACATCGCGGAGCAAAGAGGACACTGACAACACGTCAACAGACAAGACAGAGCAGGTTACTTATGATATTAAACAAAGTCCCAGCTTTCAAGTTGTGTACTTTTTAAAGATATTCGAACAATAAAAACCATTTTGTAGCTCTTTAATGTGCCGTGACAGATTGCTGTAGCGCCTCAGATCAAGCGGCTCGTGAACCGATCATCTCTTCCTACTAGATAATTTATAGCATCAAATAAACATGAATGAACATGAAAATGAATGTTGTTTCAAATGCGGAAAGATGTAAATACACACCATTTTTCAAGTTCAAGTCCACCGAGGTTAATCTTCTAACTCCTGACTGCTTTGTCGGACAATTATGCTTGGTTAGATCGCTTGTCAATCAAATCCCTGCGAAGGGTCAATTAGCCTGTCATTAAAAATGTATTATAACGTTATTTTTTATTTATTTATTTATTTATTTATTATTAGGAGTCTTCAAAACAGACAACATACGGTGAACACAAAACACAAAAATAACAATAAAACAGCAATGATAGCAACAGCAATGAAAAATAAGCAGAAATGACAAATGGGTAATAGTAGAAATATTTAAGTAGGAATAGCATAATATTAATGATAATAATATTTTGTGATTACGGCAACAGTAATATCAATAATAATATAATAACATTAATAATAATAATAACAATAATACCAATACTAAAGATGGTGATGATATTTTGTGATGATGGCAATAGTAATAATAATAATAATAATAACATTTATATCAACAATAATAATAACAATAGTAATACTAATACTAAAGATGGTGATAATATATTTTGTGATGATGGCAACAGTAATTAATATCAATAACAGTAATAATAACAACAATAGTAATACTAAAGATGGTGATGATGATAATGTTTTGTGATGATGACAACAGTAATATCAATAATAATAACAGTAATAATAATAATAATAACAACAATAGTAATACTAAAGATGGTGATGATGATAATATTTTATAATGATGGCGACAGTAATATCAATAATAATAACAGTAATAATAATAATAATAATAATAATAATAATGACGATGATGATAAAATAACAATAGCAATACTAATAATAATGTAATAATGAAATAATGACACATGCAACACATACCACACCTATCCTAGCTTCTGTGTCAGTATGCATGTTTGTTTATTTATTTATTTATTTATTTATTTATTTATTTTCTCATTCCCAGTACGATTATTATTTGTATATATATGTATGCCTAAGCTGAGGTGGTGCATTAAAATCATGTGTGGTATGTTGGGTGTTGATTTGATTTAGTTATATTTATATATTTTAAATATATATATATTCAATTATTTAAACTATTAAAGATATCCATTAAACCGTTACCATCCTTATACAAAGCAAAATATCATCCCATCAACATCATCGTATCACTGCTCAATGTATTATAATGTTATTATAAAAACTCTCTTATGTGTAATTTAAATGTAAGTAGTCTAAAAATCAATCATTTTAACCTTTAATATTATAAAGATGTACCAACTGGGTTCCTTATAGTGTACAGCATTAGTTGAACAATATTTTTTTCTTTGAGTACATTTGCTATGTACCTGATAAGGCCCCAATTTGTGTCAATGCCCAAGGCCAGATAATTTTTTTTTATTTTTTTTACTTGAAGCAAATGTTGTCTTTTCCCTTTGTTTTCTTGTCAGAGTGCACCAGAATGCTTCATTCACATGTTGAAATTACATGATGAGTGAGAGAATGAAGGGCAGAATTGTCATTTTTGGGTGAACTAACCCTTTAGCTAATAAGCTAACCCAGTTCACCTCAGTGAGTCCAGCCTAACTTTCTCTGTCCTTTTTCACCTGAGCGCGATGAAACACACTGGGAACTTGTTTACGCATAAATAATACAGGTTATACACAACTGACTAAAGTTTATGATGATTACCCAGCACCTGTGAGTAAATGAGGCTACCAGCAGACGGCGGTATAAGCTACCACGTGACTTCAAACTCTGTGACGTGAGCGCACAGGAAACAAAGAACCTGTCAACTTCCGGCGGCCATATTGCGGTGATACAGCGAGTTTTGCTGAGGGAGCTCCATCATGATTTCTTCTCAAGCTTATGGAGATAATGGAAAGATGAAGGAATATCACTACAGCGGTCCAGTGGAGCATAAATTCTCTCCTTATGCCTTCAACGGGGGGTAAGAAGCAGCAGACGCGCGCGAGTTTCTGTCTCTTCATCATCTTCCTCACGCGCCGAACATGACAGTTCATTTCACCGCATAAATTCACTGAGAAACTCTATATAAAGTCTGTTTTCACCGCAATTTCACTGCAGTTTCCACCGTATAATAAGCTAGGCATTCTGGAGTTAAATTCAGCCATAATAGTAGAATAATAAGTTGTTTTGAACGGTGTGTTTTTTTTTTACTTTCACTATCAAAACTGCAGAATATGACGGACAATTAAAGAGACTGATTTACACTTTCTTAAAGTCAAAAATATAAGTCAAAACTGCTGATATCTGCATAATAATATGTGTATATTTCATGGTGTATTGATGTTGCTGCCTGATTTCTGCAGATTCATTTCAAACTTACTATTATGGGCTGTGTGTGTGTGTGTGTGTATATATATATATATATATATATATATATATATATATATATATATATATATATATATATATATATATATATATATATATATATATATATATATATATATATATATATTTATATATATATTATATATATATATATATATATATATATATATATATATATATATTATATTATATTTATTTATATATATATATATATATATATTTATATATTTATATATATATATATATATATATATATATATATATATATATATATATATATATGTGTGTGTGTGTGTGTGTTGGTTACACTAAAAGTATTTAATTACTAGCTACTAATTATATCTTCAACAGTGTAATTCGATTACTGTACTAATTACTCTCTGCTTTACCTTTTATAATAGAAATGAAACTGCTCTTTTAATTTCCAAATAAATAATATACAGTTGCATAAATTATTTTTGAACTGACCAAAGTATATAAGGGAGAAGATCACATTAAAAACATACATTTTAACATTAGACGTTAAATGTTGATGTTAAATACATTATTGTTTTATACAGGATTGTTCTATAGTCTATAAAGTATTAAATTCATTTACATTAGAAGTAACTGTAATAAAATTCAGAGTAATCTCTTCACTTTTTCAAGCGAAAAGTAATTTAATTACAGTATATAATTATTTAGTAATGCATTACACCTAACAGTAACACTATGTATAATTTTAAGTACAGTGTTGAGATCGTCCTGTCTGTTCTCGTCACTATAAATGTTAAAAGGTTAAATATGCATGTTTTACTGTGTTTCTCAGGACTGTGCTGGCGGTGGCTGGGGAAGACTTTGCTCTCGTGGCTTCAGACACCCGTTTAAGTGAGGGATACAGCATCCACAGCAGAGACTCTCCCAAATGCTACAAACTGTGAGTTATCACATCAATCATTCATGTAAAATGAAATCTGTATCTGTATGGTTTAGTGTATATATAATCTGTCATTTATTATATACACCATTATTTTTAACCAGACTTTGCACAGTAAAATAAACTATAGTAATTTAATTAAATATAACCAAGGCATGATAAATGCCACATGGATCCATCTGTGAACATCATATATTTGTGTCAGTGTTTTGGATCTATTTTTTTTAAATGATTGGAAATTAAGGACTGATTCAACCAGCCGACCAAACAAACAAACTTAACACAGGACTCCAGAATGGGCCTAAAACGGTTGCATTTGCAACTAAATATATTCATTTGTGAGTGTTATTTTTGCTGAAAATAGTGACATTTGCATGTTTTTTGCGTGTTCTGTGCCCAGTAGCTTATCGCATCATTTGTTGTAATTAAATGAGATGCAGCTTGTGAAAGTTTCAAAATATGAACGGGTAGGGAAAATATCACATACCAAACAGACGCCAAAGAACTAGCATTGATAAAAGCCGAATGTGTTGTCGCCTGCGTCGCTGCATTTTCGTTCTGCTCCTGCGTAAAGGAGAAACTGCCTATTTCTTCATATAAATTCGTCTATATTCATAATTCAGAATGGGAAACCGGCGCTACAGACTGCAGATACACACACAATGCAGCGCGTGTTTACCGTTTGAATATCAATCATGCTGATCACTTTCATTATTCCACTCCGCTCATGCTCATCAGATCAATTTAAGGTCATTAAAAGTCTTCAGTGCCTTAAACAGTATAACAAGAGTATTAATGATCATTTTAAGACGTCTTATATTTTGTGGAGGGAAAAACTAATCGTGATACTCCCTAATGTGATGATTAACATTAATTTCATTAAATGTGAGTGCTGCATGTTTTAAAGTCAGAAGATGGCGCTGTTGCGCTTTCTTCAGGCTCTTGAAGCAGCGCTTCAGTTCAGAGCAGCTCACAATCAATGATTAGAGAACATTAGTCAAACAATTGCTTATGAATGCTGATCAATAATGACAAAGTTTACTTTATATTATTCATATTGTAATGTGTTGTAATGCTTGTAACAACGTAGTTTTTTTTATCTTCCTCATCTGAACTTGAATGAGCAGCAAAAGTAAAGTATATGCATTTCAAAATAAGAGTCCCGCTGTATTTTGGCCTGTTCATTAAAGTCCACGTGAACTGGAAGTTGCAAACGACTTTTCTCCAGTGTTGTGACGTATTTCCAAGTGAAACGGAATAGGGTTTTACTTTAGCGCTCCTCCTCTCCATCTCTGGCTCATAGCAGACTAACGGTTGCAGAGGAGTGGTCGTTTTCAACCCAAGCCGTCAAACTGACGTCATCAGAGAAGGAACTCCATTCCAGACCGGAAGTAACTTTTCAGATTTTGATTAAAGATTGCCACGACAAACAATTTTTTCTGTGTATTAACTTGCACGGATTAATTGTTCACCACAAGACTATTAATATGCACTAGTAAAGTTAATAGGGTCGATTTTGATTTCATGCCGACTTTAATCAAAGTCATATGTATATCAATTTCCCTTGTTTGTTATTTCGTTACACAAACCAAATTTAATATATTTATATATTTATTTCCATATATTTATATTTATTTTCATTTGATTCAAAATAAACTATTGTAGCTTCAGGAAGGAAAGACTAAGAACATTATTTGATGCATATTATTCAATATAAAGATTATAGTTAATTAGTTATAGTTCATTGCTTGAAATAAATGTTAATACTGAAATAAACATTTATAAAAACTAAACAGCCATGTTTAAAAACAACCAAAAATAAAACTAAAAACAAAACACACAAAAAAAATTAAAACTTTATGAAAAATAAAAGCAGAAAATATAAAAATCTAATAAGATTCAAAATAATAACTGAAACTATAATAGTGAATAAAAGTGAAAATAGTGACATTTCCCAGAAAAATCACAAGATGAAAATGCTGAAATATATATACAGTACAGTCCAAAAGTTTGGAACCACTAAGATTTTTAATGTTTTTAAAAGAAGTTTCGTCTGCTCACCAAGGCTACATTTATTTAATTAAAAATACAGTAAAAAACAGTAATATTGTGAAATATTATTACAATTTAAAATAACTGTTTTCTCTTTGAATATATTTCACAAAGTAATTTATTCCTGTGATGGCAAAGCTGAATTTTCAGCATCATTACTCCAGTCTTCAGTGTCACATGATCCTTCAGAAATCATTCTAATATGCTGATCTGCTGCTCAAGAAACATTTAATGTGTACAATTGTACAAAATATTTGTGTACAATATTTTTTTCAGGATTATTTGATAGTTGGATTATATAGTTTAAATCAGAGATATTTAATAAGCCATCTCTGTCTCAATGTTCTTGTTCCTGCAAGTCACACGACAAGGAACGGTTAAACTAGTGACACTGATTGATTACTCTGCCTTTAGGAAGCAAATATATAGTGAATATTCATATCATCGCTGTCAGGAAAAAATCTCTCATGTCCAAAAACAGGTTTGACTGACAGTTTGGAGATAGCAGGTTTCTGCCCGTCTTCCAGTGCTTTCTGTGAGACTTTGATCTAACTGTAAGTGTTTGGAGAATTTAAAGACGGCTGAACCTGATCTCTCTGGTTCATTCCCATACAGGACAGACACTACAGTGATTGGCTGCAGTGGTTTCCATGGCGACTGCTTGACGCTAACCAAAATCATTGAGGCGAGACTGAAGGTGCGTTTGACAACAGAAGCTAGAAAGGAAAATGTCATAGTATTTTCTGGTCAGATCATGTTCAGTCACATAATGATTCTTTCCCTTATAGATGTACAAGCACTCAAACAATAAGAGCATGACCAGCGGAGCCATCGCAGCCATGCTGTCCACCATCCTGTACGGCAGGCGTTTCTTCCCGTACTACGTGTACAACATCATTGGTGGTCTCGATGAGGAGGGTGAGTTTGTCAACGGGATTGAAGTGTGTCAAAAACATTATCTTGTTTTTCACTAGCTCTGAAATGTGTGATCGACTTTTAAAGCAAGACACCTCAGGTGAACAGGGTAAAAAATTTACTTATAGACATCACCCTACTTCCTTATTTGATTGATTACATTAAGAATTGCAAACATTTTTTGTATTACAAGTTTTCTGAAATGTTATGTTTCAGTATTCAAATGAGGTAAAAACAATTAAATATGCAGACATTTGCATATATTTACAGAACAGAAATCTGAGCGCTGGATAAAGCCAGGATTAATTTGATTTTGTTTGAGTTCAAAGTTTTTACAGAGCAGATTTTGGGTCTCACTTTTTATCACTCCATAAAATCAGAAAGTTCTGTCAGCAGCCAGAAAAGAAATACATTTCCACCATATTTTTAGGAATAAAATATTCTGTAAATCAGGTGAATGATATATGAATGAATCTTCTGAATATAGACAGGAATAAGGCTGAATTTGGTGTGTGTAAGTACACTGACTCAGCCTTTAAAAATGTGCGTTGAAATCAAAATCAACAAATGCAAACATAAAGTGCAGTAAAAAAAATATAACTTGTGTATTTTGGATATTTTTCTTCTAGTAGTCTGAAACAACACATCATGAAAAGCCAAATAGGCCAAAATCATTTCAATCGATTGTTTTTCAGTAGCCAGTCTGTTTTCTCATTCCAGGTCGAGGTGCCGTTTATAGTTTTGATCCGGTTGGCTCTTACCAGAGAGACTCTTACAAAGCAGGTGGATCAGCCAGTGCAATGCTGCAGCCTCTTCTTGACAACCAGGTAAGACAGTCCAGGTTAGGTCAGATGAGATTCTGTCCACCTTATTTTTACTGTAAAAGCGATGCAGCCATTTGAATGTGTGAGTCTTCCAGTTATTTCAGCTGCACATAACAGCTCATTATGCTGCTTGATATAGCAATGCAAACTAGTATTTCTTTTATGTTTTGTAATTAAAAACACACTGGTTTGTTTTTTACCGTTTTCTGCATTTTGTTATTATTTTAGCTCTCTACCTGTAGCTAGTGAATTAGGAAGTGTTGCACATTCACAGAAAATAGCATCTGTGTTTCTAAACAAGATGGATTTAATAGTCGGGTGATTCTTACAACACCTAAATACAGGGAGACATTCTCATTTGCCCCGTGCAGTACATAATTTTATCTTTTAAAAATCATCTTTGATCAAAATGACATATTTAGATGTTCTTACTTGTGGAAATAATTTATTCATGCCTTAAAACAGCTTGAATGTAACTTGACACCCTTGCTTCATTTAGTATATGCAATCCATGAATATGCAAATTAGCCTCCGCCTCCAGTCAATCACAGCAGCTCGGACTGCCTGATCCTCTCGTTCAGCTGTAGTAAACGCTACACAATTCAGACATATGTGTTTGAAGCAGAAACTGATTGAGAAGAGCGAATTACACAGGCTCGTCTACAAGTCAGTGTTTCAGAATGGTGAGGCATTTTATGTATCGCTCTCTACAACATCAGACACATGACGGTAATTGATATGATTAGCCTTTGGCTTGACGAAGTTATCAAACGGCTAATAATGTGTTGCTAATGTTACACAAACCATGTTCCTGTTCGCCATCTCAGAGTCAAACAGTGGCCTCCTTAGAAACGCTTTGAACATCATAGAAAGTCAGTGGAGAAAAGCCCCGCCCACATGCTGATAGGATTGATGTTTGTGACTGCAGGAAACGGGCGGTTTTAGACTCCATTTTTGAGCATATTAAAAACATCACATAGACACAAACAACATTAAAACTTGATACTCACCACTTTGAAGAAAATGAAGGTTGTTTTTAGGACATTATTTTCAACACCACCCCAAATTCTCATTGCTTTTAAAATGGTGAGTGGTCGAAGTTGGGTTCATACTGGTTTGAAATATACTTGCAGTGGTAGCCAGGTGAAAAATCCTCCTATTACCCATGGCAAAAAAAAAACGACCTTCTGCATGTGACAAACAAATAAAGTGTGATTTTTAACAGTATTTTTATTTATTGAAATTAATTTTAATTACATAGCATACCATTACATTTAATTACATACTAATATTATGCATTATTATGCATTGTAAATTATGCAAAATTACAGCATTTAAATGGTTCTCCTTTTCCTATGTTCTCCTTGCTGTCATATAGTGTCTCTCTCAGTGAATGGGACACAGATTTTACTAGTAAAATTTATAAAATGAATAATAATATGTGTAAAATATTGTTCTTAGTCTTTTCTTCCTGTGGGGGAGACTACAATAATTTACTTTGAATTAAATGGAAATCAAATTAAATACAATTTATTGTGCAACCAAAATACCAGTAATGCCCAAAAGAAAAAGAAAAAACTTAGCGTGTGACTTTTAATTATAAACAAGCCTGAAATACACCGGGACTCTTATTTTGAAATGTATACACAATTGCAGGCTGATCCTTCAGATTCTTACAACCGTCTAACATTTTATATAAAGGCCATAAAGTAGACAGTCATAATTCATCAACTCGAGTTCATTAGCAATCGCTTTGCATAAATCAGAAAAATTATATATATATATATATATGTATATGTATATGTGTGTGTGTGTGTGTGTGTATGTATGTGTATGTGTATATATATATATATATATATATATATATATATTTTAGTGTTACTATTTGGAAAATTTGCTTATTTGTCATTTGTCACAATGTCACCATTCAAGAAATCTTAATGGTCTTAAAGGAGGTTTAATTTTTCATTGAGCAAAATTATTGGGTGAAATGTATCCTGGACACATTTGACCTTATTAGTCTATAAAATGAAAGTAATTCTCAAACTCACGATGTAATCACTGTATGACTGGTGTAAGGGAGCTAAACGGGAGGAAGTTTTCTTGAACTAGTTTCTCTTGTGCTCAGATCGGATTCAAGAACATGGAGAACGTGGAGCAGCTGCCCCTGACCCTGGAGAAGGCCGTGCAGCTGGTGAAGGATGTTTTCATCTCAGCCGCTGAGAGGGACGTCTACACAGGAGATGCTCTCAAGATCTGCATCATCACCAAGGAAGGCATTCGAGAAGAGCTCGTGCCACTCAGGAAAGACTGAGACGTCTTCTCTGCCATGCCAAAATTAGCCTGTTTTTGTTTTTCTCCAGTTGAATCCTTCACTCTGCTGTTCTTTTTATATTCCTTCTCAAGAATAAATACATTAACAGTATCAGTATTGTCTTTCTTTTGTCTTTTAATTCAGTGTTTTGTCAGTTTGCGAACAACATTTATGAGACATTTTTTATTGAAACTTCATGTTTGCATATTGATAGTGCAAATGGTAAAGGTTTTGAGTTGACCCACAGGCATGAACAACTGATTTCCATCTGTTACTGTTCCCTGAGTGCTTGTTTTCTCTGTTGAAAACTGATATACGGCTGTTACAGTCATTACTTGAGCAAAAAAATCCTCACTATTTTACAGTTCTCTTCTCCAGTGCATCCAGTGCTTTGTCATTCTATTATTTTTTTATGCTTTAAGGTCACATAAACAGTGTTTTGTTTAAAACAATAACCAATATACACTCAAAAATATTTAGGTAAATTTAAGAATTGCATATAAATTGCATTCAATTGTATTAACCCATTTGTGCCCAAATTTTTCTGAATGGTTTTATGCATATAGTCCTGTTAATAGTGTCCTATGTGAACATGTTCTGCATTTATTTTTCCCAGGTTTTTGTTTTTTTTCTTAAAAAACGTGTTTGAATGTGCGGCAACTATAGTTGCCGGTGGGCAAATATGTTGTATGCACCCCTCAATGTAAAATTTGAATAGGAGGAGAACATTTATGCATCTAACTCAAAATAACTGCTTTCAACAGATCAACAGATCCATCAAAGTTGAAGAACATTCGATGTGAACACAAAAAAGCTGCATCTAGCTTATAATCTCTTGAATATGAAAACACAACAAACAACAAATCCGTTTGTTTTAAAGTGGTGGAACATAGTGCCGAACAAAGTTCAGCCATTAAGTTGCTCCAACAGAGCATTGTGAATTAAAATGTTAAATTACATTGTTCATTAGAAAAAATGACATCTATATGTGACCCTGGATCACAGACCCAGTCATAAACTGCACGGGTATATTTGTAGCAATAGCAAACAATACATTGTATAGGTCAAAATTATTGATTTTTTTTCTTTAATGCCAAAAATCATTAGGATATTAAGTAAAGATCATGTTCAATTAAGATATTTTGTAAATTTTCTACTGTAAATATATAAAAAAATATTTTTGTAAATGGATATACATTGTTAAAAAAGCGTCTGCCAAATGAATAAATGTTAAGGACTTCATTTGGTCAACTTTAAGGCAATTATCTCAATATTTCAATTTTTTTGCACCTTCAGATTCCAGATTTTCAAATAGCTTCAAAGCTTATATATATTCACCTTTCAGATGATGTATAAATCTTCATTTCAAAAAATTGACCCTTATGACTGGTTTTGTAGTCCAGGGTCACATATAACAAACAAACAAAAAATAAATAAATTAAAAAATAAATAAATTAAAAAATAACAATATATAATATATAACAATATAAAATATTATGAAAGCAAAAAAGCACTAAACAAGACCAATAACCTTGATTTATTAACTCATTAAACACAGTATACCCCATTTCCCCATGATATATGTACTTACAAGTCATTTGCCCACCGGCAACTATAGTTGCCGCTTGGACTTTTGACTAAGTATACAAAAAACTATAGATCTCTTGTGAGATTTGTTTTGTTTGGATGATTCTAGAGACCCTCATGATTACGTAGATATATATATGTCAACAAAAAAATTCTAATATTAACATTAAAATTACTTTTCTTTGGGAGGGTTTGCCTTCACTATGCTTCCTGGAAGTAGAGGTAGGAAGTTGACAGCCTCATGTCACAGGAAGGAAGTGAATACCTTTTTTTTGTTCTTGAAATCCTTTATTTGGATGTTTTCTTGCATGTCATTGAGAAATAAAACATGGAAAACATCTAGAAAAAAACCTACAAAAGGAAAATGACAACCATACACTGCGGCAACTATAGTTGCCGGTGGGCTAAAATGGGTTAATTATTTTTTATTTTATTTTTTTTTATGAAAATAGAACAATTAACAAACAGAGCATAGCATAAGACAGTCAGTGCAATACAAAGTGTGACATCAGTTCTTCAGCTCGAGACTCCTGCACTGCGCTATGATGTCATAATGCTCGCTCCACACATCTGCGCGCGCCAGCAGAGTCGCGCGGGTTATCGACCGCTGTAAAGATAGTTTGCGTTTCGATACTCAGATTTCGTTTGGCTATAAACCCGCAGTGCGCTGTCGTAGACATGCAAATAATATCGCATGTCTCTCATGATCTGTGAATTCGTGTGACGCGGTCCTCCGGTCCGAATTTTTTTTTTTTTTTTAGGTGACATTTTATAATGCGTATAGTTCCAAAAGATGGACACTTAGAACATTGAAAGCAGTGTAATCTTGTCCTGCTTGATTTGTGATTATTATTTTTTTCACAGCAAAATCTCTTGTCCATAACCCCTTGGTAAGTTCTCTAGTCAGGAATGTGAGAAATATGCGTTCTTCATGTTTAACATTATAATAAACACATAGACCACTGGAATACAAAATCACTTGTTTTAGATTGAGCCTGGTTTGTGAAATCTTTCACAGTGCAGTGTGGGTCAGTTAACCCTTCCCTGAGTCTTTAACTTCACTATTCTGATTTGTGAAAACTTTCACAGTGCATTTTGGGCAGTTAATCCTTCCTAGAGCCCTTATATCAACTATTGTGATTTTTTTGTTGTGAAAGATTTCACAAATCAGAATAGTGATATTAATGACTTAGGGAAGGGATAACTGACCAAATCTGTACTGTGAAACCTTTCACAAATCACAATAGTGAAGTAAAGGACTCTAGGAATGGTTAAAGGCCAAAAACTGCCCTATAAATTTATATAAATCAGAAAAGTGAGGTTAAACACTAAAGGAAGGGTTAATGGCCCAAAACTGCAATGTGAAAGTTTGCACAAATCACAATAGTGAATTAAAAAACTTGTGTACTGTAAAATGTACTGTAAAAGATTCCACAAATCAGAATTAAAGGGTTAGTTCGCCCAAAAATGAAAATTCTGTCATTAATTACTCATCCTCATGTCGTTCCACACCCGTAAGACCTTCAGGAACACAAATTAAGATATTTTTGATGAAATCCAATGGCTCAGTGAGGCCTCCATTCACAGCAATAACATTCCCTTTTTCAATGCCCATAGAAAGACATATTTAAAACAGCTCATGTGACTACAGTGGTTCAACTTTAATGTTATGAAGTGACGAGAATACTTTTTGTGTGCCAAAAATAACAAAATAGTGATTTATTCAACAATATCTGATGGGCGATTTCAAAACACTGCTTCATGAAGCTTCAAAGCTTTACGAATCGTTTCAAATCAGTGCTTTGGAGCGTGTATCAAACAGCCAAAGTCACGTGAACCATTGAAGTGTCGAAACACTTATGATGTAACGAAGCCTCGTTGACTGAAATCAACTGAAACCACTGATTCGAAACAAAAGATTCATAAAGCTTTGAAATAAAGTCTTTTGTGACTTTGGAATAAAGTCACTATTTTGTTATTTTTGGCGCACAAAAAGTATTCTCGTTGCTTCATAACATTAAGGTTGAACCACTGTAGTCACATGATCTGTTTCAAATATGTCTTTAGTAGCTTTCTGGGCATTGAAAGAGTTAATTATCTTGCTGTCAATAGAGGCCTCACTGAGCCATCAGATTTTATCAAAAATATCTTAATTTGTGTTCTGAAGATGAACGAAGGTCTTACGGGTGTAGAACGACATGAGGGTGAGTAATTAATGACAGAATTTAAATTTTTGGGTGAACTAACCCTTTAAGGACCCAGGAAAGGGTTAACTGACAAAAGTGACACTGAAATATTTCATTAATCACAATAGTCTATTTTAGCCTAGCCTAAGACCTTGCTAGATGACCATGCTTTAAACACATAAGCTGGTTTATATGTCTTGGACTGCTGAACAACACCGTATGACACTATTAAACAAAAAAGGGGACAGAGCAATCAGAAACACTGATATGATTGTGAAAGTTTTCACACACCAGGCTCAATATAAAATAAGTGATTTTGTATTCCAGTGGTCTGTGAAGAGACGTTAACCCTTATAGGGTCTTTGTGGTCTTTTTAGACCCCAAACAACGTTTGCTCAAATAAAAATAAAAAAATGTTCTCTTTGTCCAAATGACATGAAACTTTGTACAGTTGTTAACACTTTCTATATCTACAAAGAAAAAAAATTGGAGCGATAGCTTGTTTTTATGTTAGTGTAAAAAATATATAATCTTATATAGGTCTCCACAGACCCCAGGCAACAAAATGTAATTTTGTAACAAAATAATTGTTTTTTAAAAAACAAATTTAATTTTACTCTGTTTATTAATGGTTGTGCAGTTTTTGGAGGATTTGTCATATCTTTTAAATTTATATAAATAAATAAAAAAAATTAATTTTTATACAAAAACAGCTTTTTATGTAAAATTCACTTCATAAAAGACCCACATTTCTAACTTTCATTCATGGGGATAACATGGATAATTTGACATGGTTTAGTGTAAGATTTTTGCCCATCTTTTGGAAAATGCAGTTTTAAAAGTAAAAAAAAAAAAATCACGTTAACCAGTAGATGGCAGCAGAGCTCCACTATTTGCTTTGTGTTATTTGACTGACTGAAAGTTTTTTTGTTTGTTTGTTTTTGGATTCATATCTAAATGTTATGAAATCACAATTATAACAATAAAAATTACTTTTTGTCAAAGTTTTGCATTTTTTTGTACTGAAAAAAATAAGTTTTTCAAAAATGTTGATTTTGAGGATGAATTTTGTACGATTTCTAAGTGGAGTCTCATCATGTAACAATATTGAAAATATTTGGGTTTTTTTTTTCCATTACAAAAAATACTAAACCCCGGGTAAACGGGCAACTAATAATTGACCACACGTAATAATCAAAGGTAACACATGTCATTGATAGGCATTACAATCATATTTAAAATGCTGCAGCAAAATGTTATTGGCACTAAAATGCCATTAGTGTGAAGGATGAAAATGTGTTTTTAAACACTAGCAGAAGAGAACAACACAAACCATTGAACTTCATTCTTCTAAAAATACCTGTTTCAATTTAATTTTTAGCTGCACCATTTCTTTAAGATGAGTTTCAGTACAAGCTCTAGCATTGATTCATTACATTTGGTTTCTGCACATGATATTTCAGTAACACTTTACAATAAACTCCCATTAGTAAATGTAAGTAAATGCATAACTAATATTAAATGAGCAATACATTTGTCACAAAACAGCGTTTAAAAATACAGAGCAATACAGTTTCATCTTTTAAAATAAATAAAAATACAACTGTTTATTGTTAGCTCATGTTCGCTCAGGTGCATTAAATGATCAGATACAATTTTTTATTTCAATATATTAAGATCAATAAATGCTTTAGAAGTTCAACATTTTTGTTCTTGTTAAAGTTAACAATTGGAGCTTGTGTAAAATGTTACTAATATTTTTCATAGTAAATGTGAGGAAAAGTATCGCACTGTATATCCATGTTAAATAAACTATAGGCTACATGGAGATTAAATAAATAAATGTGATATTTTACTCAAACTGTACAGGATTTATATAAAAACGAAGCATCATTTGAGTCAGTCCAGCAGAGCTGATCAGTCGTGGCTTCATGTTGTGTCTCGACTGTCTTCATCTTCACAGTCAGTGGAAATCTTCCTCTCAGCGTCTTCAGATCTCTGATTCACTGGCGCCTGTATGTAGAGCTTCCCACCATCAGCCATGGAGCAGGACAATCCCTCAGGATTCACTCCTTCAGGCAGGTCAAACACCCGTCTGAACTCCTGGATTCTGCACGAGTACGAGCCTTTCCCAGGATCCTCCTGCTTCTTCTGGGTCTTTCCGCAGACCTGCAGCTTCCTGCCCACCTGCCTGACCGACAGCTCCTCCGGGGAAAAGTCGCGAGTGTCCAGCGTCAAAGCAAAGCGGCTTCCGTCTCTCTCCACTGCGCAGGAGACTGGATAGATCTCCTCAAAGATCTGCTGCTGCAGTTTCTCCAGGCTGCTCCTCTCCTCCTGCAGCACTTCTGCGTGTCTGTGAAGAGCTGTGATCTCCGGACAGAGACTGCGCTGTACTGGCCACTCGGTTCCCATCAGTGAGCTGAAGGAAGGCTGGAATCCATGCGGGATCAACATGTTCAGGGTTTGTGTTCTCGAGTCTCTCTGGTTCGTCCGCTCGTGAGGCGTTTAGATTTGACTCGAGTGCTGCGAGTCGCTCGGCTTTATAGCGCGTGTTCTTCAGCACCAGAGAGTTCATGAACTTTCCAGGCAGTTCCGGATTCGTCCAGTGGGGGCAGAAGAGAGAGGACTGATGACATCATACCTGTCACAGTCTCATTTTAGATGAGGATTGGACATATTAGATATGTTAGACTACTCAGATATAG
This sequence comes from Megalobrama amblycephala, assembly GCF_018812025.1. Classification (NCBI taxonomy): domain Eukaryota; kingdom Metazoa; phylum Chordata; class Actinopteri; order Cypriniformes; family Xenocyprididae; genus Megalobrama; species Megalobrama amblycephala. Next base: position 34,903,269 of record NC_063053.1, on the reverse strand, counting down.
ACAGTGATGGCGTCATTTTCTTTTTAGATTATTAAAGCTTTTGACACATTGGAACACAATTTTTTATTTCTGACTCTACAAAAATTGTCTTTGACAATTCCTTTTGCAGGATGGTCCAAATGCTTTACAGAAACAGAAACAGCAAATTAGGTAATGGTCCTTCACCTAGATTCTTTCTAAAACGAGGAGTTCATCAAGGATGTCCAGTCCTAATTACAACACTGTTCCTCAGCACACACATCAATAATAGTCAGTTAAAGGGTATCACAATTGGCAACACTAAAATAAAAATTAGTCAATTAGCGGACGATACCGCTTTATTAAATGATTCGTCACAAATTCAATTGGCTTTGAGTATTAAATTTAAACTTTAATAAATGCAAATATTGGTAGACTAATTACTAAAGATGAAGTTCAGCAAACTTCAAGGCTATTACCAAAACACAAAAAATGCAATTGCTGGTTTCAAAGGGATTTTTCAATAAAAGGCAGAACACGGCTCACTGAGGCAGAAGGTCTGTCTCGTTTGGGCCTGCAGCTCAGTCTCTTTTTGTGAATAAGCCTATGTCTAAATTAATTAATGAGGTTTTAATAAAATTCCTATTGAAAAATAAATCTTATTATTTGATAAAATAAGTCATATTAAACTCATATAATAATGGCGGTCTGAATTTTATTGATTTTGATTCCTTCAACAATATTAATTGGCTGAACTCTAGCCAAACCATCTTCTATTTGGAATGTTTTTCCTCACCTTGTTTTTTCACAACTTGGTGGCATTCATTTTCTCTTAAACTCCCTATCAAACTCCAACTTTCATCAACAGGTTCTCTTATAGCATGGGCTCTAATTTATAAGCATAACTTTTCACCACAAAGATGTTTAATTTGGAACAATAAGAACATTTTATTCAAGAATAAGTCTCTGTTTTATGATAGTTGGTTCAGTACTGGTTTATTTTTGGTCGAGCTGTTGTTCAATGAGAAAGGTCTTTTGTTCAGAATTTCTTTCCAAATACCAATAACCCCAAAATAATTAGCTGCAGTTATGGGAGCTATTCCCTCTGGGTTATGTATGCTTTTTAAAAACTGTAATGACTCCTCAGTATCTATTGCATCCTTTCCTAAACCTTGTGATATTCCTGTTTGTCAAATTTGTTTCTCAAAAGTCAAAAGCCAAAAATTATAAAATAAGATCTTTATTTCTTATGAATTTGATTTCCGTTCCACCTGTGATTCCTTTTTTGAATAATGTGTTTGTTAACCTTAATTGGAAAAGAAAATCTGGTCATCAATTTGATGAATGACTGCAGAGACCTTCTTTCATCAAATTAAGACCAGGAATGTGTAATAAGAAAAGAAAAATTGTTTCTGATTTCAATTTGACTTAAAGGGGTCCTATAATGCCCCTTTTACAAGATGATAATAAAGTCTCTGGTTTCTCCAGAATGTGTCTGTGAAGTTTCAGCTCAAAATAACCCACATTTTATTTATTATAGCTTGTCAAATTTGCCCCTATTTGGGTGTGAGCAAAAACACACCGTTTTTGTGCGTGTCCCTTTAAATGCAAATGAGCTGCTGCTCCCGCACCCTTTCCAGAAGAGGGCGGGGCTTTAACAGCTCAACAACAACAAAGCTGGAGAATCTCACGCAGCCAAAATGAGGATTGTCAGTAACGGTGTTCAGCCTTACATTGTTCAAACCGGAGTCGACACTGATGGAGAGACTCAGGAAGAAGTTACAACTTTTACAATGAAACTGGACGTTTCTGAATGGTTAGTGGATAAATTTATGTAGTTGCTGTGGAGTTGATTCAACTCATCCACTAGCATGTGCCGTCATGTTCATCTTTTGTGTTGAATTGATCCTCGTTTGTGAAGCAGTCCGGCGTAAAATGACGGCATGACAACAACACTCTACTACAACAACTCTTCCTCTTGTCTAAAGCAGCCCAACATGGCCCCGCCCCCTTTGTTGTGTGTTCTCGGGGCGGGGTTTATGTAAATTTTAGGGTTTGTGAAGTCACCAACCCAGGAAGAAGTTAGTTGTAGTCCCTACCAGCCATTTGTTGTAGTTCTTAAAAAGTGATTTCTGTAAAAAAAAATATCTCCCTTTGCATTGGAGTGTCGTAACTTTGCAGATGTTGTTTATGCTCAAACAGCAACATTACACACTAACTAAAGTTAAAAAAGTCAAATCATAATCAACCACCCCTTTCAATTTAAAGTGAACATTCATCACAGTTGAACTGAAACTTCTTACAGACAATCTTATATATAAAATGTACAAAAATCACACAAATGCTTACTGCCTACTGACTGTTCTGGATCAAATTTAGCACTCTTTCAAGCAGTGACGTCACTTAAACTCAACAGCACCAAGACACAATTGTTAAGACTAGACTGCACCAGCCTGTCACATGACCCACGCAATGTTCCTGGCTGGACCCCTGCGATGAAAGTCCTGTGTTTGACTGATAGTATTTTATTTTCTACTAAATTTACTAAAATGATGCTTTGTTATTCTTATTGAAAAACACCATCATATTAAAAACAGATTTTTTATATCCTATAATTATAACATAATTGAATAAATAAATATTATGTAATTGACCATATGCATGGAACATTCTTAAGAACTTCCGCTATAATATAATCCAGCTGGAAATCTTCCGGTGAAATGTCACTTGTTGGTGTGTCTGTATCTTCAATGACCTGAGGCTTTAACAACATCAATAGTGTAATACTTAGTTTATAATCAGAATATAGTCTTGAATAGTCAGGCCTAGTGTTAAATTAGTTATTTAAATGTAAGACAACATAAAAAAAGAAAGAGTTGTCTCAGTGATTTTCTCCTCAGCAAAATTCATATCTACCATCAGGTTTCATACTTTCTTGTGAAGAAAAGTATCTACATATTGTAAATTAAAGATTTATTGAGCACTTTAGTTAGATTCATTGAATAAAATGTGAGTTTTCACAAGTGTGCTGAAATCATTGAGCTTGTCCTGCACTGACTGACAGCTTCTGAAGGGAGAGCGTGGTGATCGCTTTCTGTGTAATTCATTCACAAGAAAAGTTATTGTTTTTCATGAGATTTTATGAGTACTTCATACTTCACCTTGACATTTTATTTTTAAACCTAGTTTATATTGTTTAATATTTATTCAAAAGCGAAACAGTAAAAAAATTACAGGAAATGGCTAATATGAGCCAATAAATGCTCCTCTGCCACCATCTGATGGTTATAGTGGTGATTAATGTCTTTTTTATTTTTTAAATAAAAGTGTTTCTATTAAATGTTGATAGATTTGTAGGATTTCCTACATCTTGAAATGTTCAGTTTTGAAAAGGATGGATGAACAAATAATGTTTTAGGTCATCACATTAAAAATGACATTTGAAGTGCGGGAAAAATGTTGCATGTTCGTGTCTAATTACAGACGCCATGTTTCTTATTCCAACATTCACAGTAGCTTCAACTCTTTATTGTAATCAATAAAACTGGTTTAATGGCAAATTAGGCAAGTGTAATAACTGCATTAAAATAATAATACAACAATAAAAAGTCGGATGGTTTTGTGCCAGTGTACACCAAATACAGAACAGTTCACCAGAAATACCCAAGCTGGCTTAACGAAAAACAGGAAGTAATCGTGCATATGGTCAATTGCATAACATGTACGAAAAACTTTCATATATGAGTGTTGAAAAAATTGTGGAAGCATTACATTATAAATGTTATTTAAACACCTCCAGATCCCATTTAGTAAACAATATAAATATTCAAAATAATTTTTAACTCTCAGAGAGCTGCACTGAGATGAACGTATATGTGTATATATATATATATATATATATATATATATATACACACCGATCAGGCATAACATTATGAGCACTGACAGGCGAATAACACTGATCATCTTTTCATCACGGCACATATTAGTGGGTTCATATATTAGGCAGCAAGTGAACATTTTGTCCTCAAAGTTGATGTGTTAGAAGCAGGAAAAATGGGCAAGCGTAAGGATTTGAGCGAGTTTGACATGGGCCAAATTGTGATGGCTAGACGACTGGATCAGAGCATCTCCAAAACTGCAGCTCTTGTGGGGTGTTCCCGGTCTGCAGTGGTCAGTATCTATCAAAAGAGGTCCAAGGAAGGAACAGTGGTGAACCAGTGACAGGGTCATGGGTGGCCGAGACTCATTGATGCACGTGGGGAGCGAAGGCTGGCCCGTGTGGTCCGATCCAACAGACGAGCTACTGTAGCTCAAACTGCTCAAGAAGTTAATGCTGGTTCTGATAGAAAGGTGTCAGAATACACAGTGCATCACAGTTTGTTGTGTATGAAGCTGCATCACTGCAGACCAGTCAGAGTGCCCATGCTGACCCCCGTCCACCGCCGAAAGAGCCAACAGTGGACACGTGAGCATCAGAACTGGACCACGGAGCAATGGAAGAAGGTGGCCTGGTCTGATGAATCACGTTTTCTTTTACATCACGTGGATGGCCGGGTGTGTGTGCGTCTCTTACCTGGGGAACACATGGCACCAGGATGCACTATGGGAAGAAGGCAAGCCGGCGGAGGCAGTGTGATGCTTTGACCAATGTTCTGCTGGGAAACCTTGGGTCCTGCCATCCATGTGGATGTTACTTTGACACGTACCACCTGCCTAAGCATTGTTGCAGTCCATGTACACCCTTTCATGGAAACGGTATTCCCTGGTGGCTGTGGCCTCTTTCAGCAGATAATGCGCCCTGACACAAAGCAAAAATGGTTCAGGAATGATTTAAAGAGCACAACAACGAGTTTAAGGTGTTGACTTGGCCTCCAAATCGAGCATCTGTGGGATGTGCTGAACAAACAAGTCCGATCCATGGAGACTCCACCTCACAACTTACAGGACTTAAAGGATCTGCTGCTAACATCTTGGTGTCAGATACCACAGCACACCTTCAGGGGTCTAGTGGAGTCCATGCCTCGACGGGTCAGGGCTGTTTTGGCAGCAAAAGTATCATAAACCAAGATTCCACATACATTACAAAATTCTTTTATTTTGCTTGTTGCTGTTGTTGATGTTGTTTTTAAGTCAAGAGTTCATTAACCATTTAAAAGGCATCTTTACTACCTGATTAAACCTGTGGCTTTCTGAATCAGAAATATACTTAAAGGTCCCATGGCATGAAAATTTCCCTTTATGAGGTTTTTTAACATTAATATGAGTTCCCCTAGCCTGCCTATGGTCTCACAGTGGGTAGAAAAGGCGATAGGTGTAAACCGAGCTCTTGGTATCATACTTCGCCTTTGAGAAAATGAAAGCTCAGATGGCCCAATCTGAAATCTTCCCTATATGTCGTCAGGAAATACAGGAAAGGTTACCTCCCCTTTCTCTGCTTTGCCAGCCCATGAGAAAATGAGCTACTTCAGGTGACTGTAGTCAATGCACAGCCTCAAGCCTCCATCCTTCTTGGCCACGAAGAAGAATCTTGAAGCAGCAGGGGATGTAGATGGTTGAATGAAACACTGTTTTAAAGCCTCCTGTATGTACTCCTCCATGGACTTCTGTTCCAGGATGGACAATTGGTAAACTCTACCCTTAGGTAGAGTAGCCCCAGGCAGCACGTCAATGGCGCAGTCCCATGGCCGATGTGGTGGAAGTTGCGTTGCCAACCGCTTGCTGAACACATCCTGAAAGCCCGGTATTCAGGAGGAATTTCCACTTTGAGGTCAGTTTCAGGGCTTTCGATAGTAGTTGAGAAGACTGAAAGAACATTGGAGTCAGGAGAAGAAGATCAGGAATTTGAAGAAGACTTTCTGACCGAAGATAAACAGTTCTTAAAGCACTCGTTGCTCCATTTGAGGATCTCACCCGTATTCCACTGGATGTCTGGCTGGTGTTGTGTGAGCCAGGGGCATCCCAGGATGATGTCCGCGGTGGATCCTTCCAGCACCATGAATGTGATCTCCTCCATGTGCAGACAGCCGATGCGAAGTGTCAGTGTGGGGGGGAGTGCCGGATGTGACCACGGCCCAGTGGCTTTCCTTGGATGGTTTGTATATGGAGATCCAATTGGCAGCGTTTACGACATACATTTAGTTTCTGGAGAATCTGGTTGCTGATGAAGCTCCCTGCGGAGCCGGAGTCGATGACAGCTTGCACTGAAACACAGACATGAGCATTTAGAATTTGTACAGTAGTTCTAGTAAGGGATGCAATCCGAGGGGCCAGTTGAGACAGGCAGTGATGACATGGTCCTCTCCACCACAGTACAGACAGAGATGTAATTGAATTCTTCTCTGATGCTCTGCACGAGTTAAACTATACACAGTAAAAAATGTTGGGTTATTTTTTTAACCCAACCATTGCGGTTACACTTATTGGGTCACTGTGTTGGGTTATCTCAAAATTTGTTGGGTTATTTTTAGTTATAACCCAATTGTTGGGTTAAATAATATCCACTCCAGTTCAAATTCTAACGGTCGAGTCAGCGACTCAGCGGACATCAGTGGCAGCCTGCCTTGTTATGAAAGGTAGTAGCAAGTAACTGTTAATATAATTTTAATATGTATATATCTGTTATAACATTAAGTAATATGTACCGAAACGTTAATTGAATCCTAAAACTATTTTAAAAACGAGGTTTAGTCAGTTTTTTTTTCTTCCCCAGAGAATCAGATCGATTGTAAACGAATAACGTTACGCTATTCCGTTTGCCTGCTAGCATTAATAAATTAAAATATTAGCTGAAAGACTCGCAAAACAGTTAAGAGAAGAAGTATTACTTAACGTTAATAAAAATGTCTGGTGAAATGTGAAAGATCGCCGAAATCACTAGTATTAGGCTAGAAAAGCCGCACGGACCATTTATAGGATCGGACCAGTGAATGAAGCAGCTCGAGTGACAGACACCAGAATCAGTGATTCAGTCATACGACAGACACCAGATTCAGTGAGAAGCGTTTGAATACGCTTAATTTTCTGTTATGAAAGTTCAAAACCCTGACGAAAGAGCACAGTCGTAAGGCAATCCGCTTTTTCAGCGGAAATTTGTACCAGCTCCCCAAACTTACATATGCCTAACAGACGTATAAAAGGGGAGCGTAAAACAGAAGCTATTCGTCTTATTAGAAGTCAGTGTATCAGAATGTTTTGAAAGTGATTTTAAGGTAAAAAAAAAAAAAGCTTTCATGCATACAGTTGTTTTAATATAGCCATGTATTGTATTAAATCCATTGCAGGAATAGGCCTAATGGAATAGCCTGTAATTATGGTCATTTTTTTCTTATGAAGCTATAACAATTTTGCATTCATATTAAATGTGTTATACTAACCACGTTTATACTTATGTTTTAGATAAATGGATTCCTTTGTAAAGGAAAGATTACAACAGTGGAACCTCTGCGATTTAATAGAAACATTTCAAGGTAAGTAATTATTTAATTTAGTGATGTATAAGAGTTTTTTTTAAGACTTTTGTTTGTTAAAGGTAATGAACTGCCTCCTCTGGTGTAGCCTGGTTTCTCCCTAGACTTTTTTCTCCCTCTACCACCAAAAAAGATTTCTTTGCCTCAGTTGCATGTGACTTGCTCAAAGGATCAAAGCATTAAAGGGTCTGTTCACCCAAAAATAAAATTTCTGTCATTAAAGGGATAGTTCACCCAAAAATGAAAATTTGATGTTTATCTGCTTACCCCCAGGACTTCCAAGATGTAGGTGACTTTGTTTCAACTGAAGTGATGTCTCACACTCATTGAAGCAAAGCGCGAGACATCACTTCAGTTGTCTCATTCGGTTACCTCACTAACCGAGTGCTGAACGTGTCAGGTTTGGTGGTGGTGAAAGGAGCGAGGACTCAATTGCAGGAAGAAAGGGCTTTTTATTAATAATAAAAATAAAACAAAAACACAACAAAAACAACCCCAAGGGGGAAAACAGACTAGAACACTTGACTTGACTTGACTTGACAACACACAAGGAGAAATACAACAACGAACCAGCCCAGGACTGCAAACACAAGGAGAATAAATAGGAGAGCAAATAAGGCAGGTAACGAGGGAGGACAGGTGGGACAAATCAACCAATAATGAGGTAACAAGGTGGGCGGGGTCAAGACAATAGACATGAGAGCACATGGCACAAGAAACACATGACAAGCCATGTGTTCACACCAAACAAAACAAAGACACAAGCACATGGCCAATGAAGACAAAATCACAAGCCATGTGCTTACACAAGACGAGACACGAACACGTGACTATGAAAACTCATAAGCCACGTGTTCACACAAAACAAGACAACATGAGAGCACGCAGCCCGTGAAACACAGACTGCGTGCTAACACAACATGAAAGCACGCGGCAGGTGGAAATAACCACGTGCTACACAAAACATGAGACAAGAGCGCACGGCAAGTGAAAGTACACACAAACCGTGCGCTCACAATTAAGACAGGACTGCGAGCGCGAGTATCCGAATCCCGACACGAAACCGAAACCAAACTAGACACGAGTGCCGGGATCCGAACGCCACGCTCCCAACATGAAACAAGGCACGCAGACAAGAGCGCACAGCCCCGAGAACACTCGAGACTGTACGCTCACACAAAAACACGACAAGAACGGGAGTGTCAGAGCTCTGTCACAAAACCAAGAAATAAACTAGACCGAAGTGACAGAACCCTGACACTACCCCCCCTCTAAAGGGACGCCACCTGGCGTCCCTTACGAGGGACACAAGACATGACAAAGCAAGACCAACATACACGACAACACAAGACAAAACACACCGGCAACACAACAGAACATCAATACACAAAGACAAAGAGGGGAGGGAGGGAGGGAGGGAGGGGAGCCAAGTCAGTCAGCAAAACAAAACAACAGGATCAAAATGTCTTTAAAAGAAACAAGGGAGGGACGGGAGGGTTGAGCCAGGGAGGCTCAGGCAGGTCTGGGGTCCCAGCTGAGGGCCAGGGAGGAGCCGGAGGGACAGACCAGGGCGGGACCGGCGGGACAGACCAGGGCGGGACTGGCGGGACAGACCAGGGCGGGACCGGCGGGACAGACCAGGGCGGGACAGACCAGGGGGGCTTCAGCTGGTCTGGGGTCCTGGCTGAGGACCAGGGCGGTACTGGAGGGACCATCCAGGCAGGCTCCAGCAGGGCAGACAGCTTGGCAGGCGGCGGCAGGGCAAGGCGCTCGGGTGGCGCCGGCAGGGCAGACAGCTTGGCAGGCGGCGGCAGGGCAAGGCGCTCGGGTGGCGCCGGCAGGGCAGACAGCTTGGCAGGCGGCGGCAGGGCAAGGCGCTCGGGTGGCGCCGGCAGGGCAGACGGCTTGTCTGGCGCCGGCAGGGCAAGGCGCTCGGGTGGCGCCGGCAGGGCAAGGCGCTCGGGTGGCGCCGGCAGGGCAAGGCGCTCGGGTGGCGCCAGCAGGGCAAGGCGCTGGGGACGCGCCGGCAGGGCAGACGGCTTGTCAGGTGGCGCCGGCAGGGCAAGGCGCTCGGGTGGCGCCGGCAGGGCAAGGCGCTCGGGTGGCGCCGGCAGGGCAAGGCGCTCGGGTGGCGCCGGCAGGGCAAGGCGCTCGGGTGGCGCCGGCAGGGCAAGGCGCTCGGGTGGCGCCGGCAGGGCAAGGCGCTCGGGTGGCGCCGGCAGGGCAAGGCGCTCGGGTGGCGCCGGCAGGGCAAGGCGCTCGGGTGGCGCCGGCAGGGCAAGGCGCTCGGGTGGCGCCGGCAGGGCAAGGCGGCTTGACTGGCGCCGGCAGGGCAAGGCGCTGGGGAGGCGCCGGCAGGGCAAGGCGCTGGGGTGGCGCCGGCAGGGCAAGGCACTTGGGCGGCACAAGAATGGCCTCTGGGGTTGGAGCGGGCTCACGGGCTGGAGCGGGCTCTGGGAAGGCCAGCCTCTCTGAGTCGGAGGAAGCCTTCCTTCTCTTCCTCCGCTTACGTCGACGAGGTGATGGCTTGGAAATCTCTACCTCTGTGGGAACAGCAGCATCTTCAGCTGCCAACGGGAACACTGCAGTCTCCTCAGCCGCCAACGAAAGTGCTGCAGCTTCTTTGAACACCTTTGGGGAAGCTTCAACAGGAGGATTCCCATTCCAATCAAGGAATTCCACAAATTCCCCAAAAGTCAGGTTCTGTCAGGTTTGGTGGTGGTGAAAGGAGCGAGGACTCAATTGCAGGAAGAAAGGGCTTTTTATTAATAATAAAAATAAAACAAAAACACAACAAAAACAACCCCGAGGGGGAAAACAGACTAGAACTTAAACTTGACTTGACTAGACTAGACTAGACTAGACTAGACTAGACTAGACTAGACTAGACTAGACGACACACAAGGAGAAATACAACAACGAACCAGCCCAGGACTGCAAACACAAGGAGAATAAATAGGAGAGCAAATAAGGCAGGTAACGAGGGAGGACAGGTGGGACAAATCAACCAATAATGAGGTAACAAGGTGGGCGGGGTCAAGACAATAGACATGAGAGCACATGGCACAAGAAACACATGACAAGCCATGTGCTCACACCAAACAAAACAAAGACACAAGCACATGGCCAATGAAGACAAATCACAAGCCATGTGCTTACACAAGACGAGACACGAACACGTGACTATGAAAACTCATAAGCCACGTGTTCACACAAAACAAGACAACATGAGAGCACGCAGCCCGTGAAACACAGACTGCGTGCTAACACAACACAAGACAAAAACACAACATGAAAGCACGCGGCAGGTGGAAATAACCGCGTGCTACACAAAACATGAGACAAGAGCGCACGGCAAGTGAAAGTACACACAAACCGTGCGCTCACAATTAAGACAGGACTGGGAGCGCGAGTGTCTGAATCCCGACACGAAACCGAAACCAAACTAGACACGAGTGCCGGGATCCGAACGCCACGCTCCCAACATGAAACAAGGCACGCAGACAAGAGCGCACAGCCCCGAGAACACTCGAGACTGTACGCTCACACAAAAACACGACAAGAACAGGAGTGTCAGAGCTCTGTCACAAAACCAAGAAATAAACTAGACCGAAGTGACAGAACCCTGACAGAACGCAGTTGGATATAGTGGTGTATTAGAGGTAAAAATTATATAAATACTGTTTGGTTTCTCGCACAAACCGATCGTTTTGCGTTTTAGGACATCAGTGTGCCGTCATGAGCTGCAGGGTTTAATTTGGATTTGTCTATGCATGTTTTTTGACTCTTATAAATTGTGTTACCATTGACACGCATTATAAGACTGACAGACGGCAATGGTTGAAGTTGAAAATCATCATTTGTGTTCTACTGAAGAAACAAAGTCACCTACATCTTGGATGCCCTGGGGGTAAGCAGATAAACATCAAATTTTCATTTTAGGGTGAACTATCCCTTAAGTACTCACCCTCATCCCAAACCTATAAAATAGTCAACATGACTACAGTGGTTCAAACTTAAAGCTGCAATATATGATATTTTTGCAGTAAAATATCCAAAAACCACTAGGCCAGTGTTATATATTTTGTTCAGTTGAGTACTTAAATATCCCAAATGTTTCCATAAATTTGTTGCTCATTCTCGGTGGGAAAGTGCCCAAGCAACATTGCCCGGCAACATTGCTCAAAATGTTGCCACGTGTATCATCACCTTTAGACATGTGCCCAAGTCATTGATATATATTCTAGACAACACTAAAAATATTAGCTAGTTCTAAATCCAGAGGATATTGTCATATCGTTAACTTAATTTGACTATTTTAATTATCTTAAAATAAGAGTAGTTTACTTTATTATGGTGTAAATGTTTCTTTTTCTGCTTCATCTTATCACAGAGGAAGGAGTGGATGAGGAGAGCTTTCATGCTATTGGATGAAGTCAGCATTGCTGCTTTAATTCCAAGAATTGGTCTCAGGGTTAAATTCAGCAAATTTCATTCTGAACTTTTGGGAGTAAGTTTGCACTAGATAAATTGATGATTACATTTTTGCTCACTTGTTTGTTAACATGTTTCAAGTGCAGTCAGGAAATTTCAGGGGAAACAAAACAACTTTTTGCACATCTAAATTTGATTCATGGCATTAACAGTGCTAGCACTTACTTCAGATGTTGTGAAAAAGGCTGTAACAGAACATTCAATTACTTATGGTCATATAAGAGACACATATTAAAAGAACATATTTGTCAAACCAGTATCATCCACAACAGATACAGATTTGCACAGCCAACATGTTCCAACACAGTCACGATTAGAAAACATGACAATATTGACAACACTTACAGATGACTCTGGGGGTAACGAAGACACAGAGGATTGGGAAGATTTAACAGAGGAAGATATAACATACAGAGTGGCATGCTTCCTTGCAAAGCTTAAAGCCCAATCGAATCAGACCTATTCTGCAATTAATTACATGGTCAAGCAAACATCCTCTTTGATCAGTGATATTGTAGGTAACTTGCAGACTAAGACAATGGCTCTGTTGCATCGGCTTGGTCACTCAGATCACCCTGATGTCAGTACCTTAAAGAATCACTTTAACAGAGCAGCTGAACCGTTAATGAACTTGGATTCTGACTATAAACAGATGAAGTATTTTTCTGAAACAGGGTTTTTCATTAAGCCAGAGACTAAGCAGTTTCCAGGCACTTCATATGTCCAGCGTTTGGATGCACTGACTGGCAGCGTGAAGCAGGTAGCAGTCCAGGACACTTTTCAGTATGTTCCGTTACACCCTGTCCTTAAAAAAATACTAGAAAGTCCAGGTACCATTGACAAAATTCTCTCTCAGGAGCAAAATAAAGACGGTGCCCTCATTGATTACATTGATGGAGAGCAGTACAAAAGCAGCCACCTGTTCTCCAAAGAAATCTCTGTTCCGCTGACGCTCTATAATGATGATTGTGAAATTGTAAATCCCATCGGTTCCAAGACTTCAATCCACAAACTGGGGGTAATTTACTTTCAAATTAAATGCTTACCAACCTGAGCTGCTTTCTTCATTGTCAGCATGTTTTTTGTTGGCTCAGTACAAGTCAGACGACATCAAGACTTACGGCATGGACTCGGTTCTAGAATGTATAGTTCATGATTTGAGGGATTTGGAAAATAATGGCATTCAAATTGAGACTGAACAATTCAATGGTACCATTAAGTTTGGAGTTGCACAGGATGTGTGGGGACAATCTTGCTCTGAATTCTCTTCTTGGCTTTTCAGAGAGTTTCTCAGCAAACAGCGTCTGTCGCTTGTGCAAAATTAACAAACAAGTCCTCCACAGCCAGACAGCAGAGGACCCAAATTTGCTGCGCAATGCACTGAATTATAGTCAGGATTTACAGAGTAACAATCCCACAGAAACAGGACATAAAACGGAGATGTGTCCTGGACAAGCTTGCATTCTTCAGTGTTGTTGACAATGTTACACCTGATATCATGCATGATATTTTAGAGGGTGTTGGCCCTCTGGAGGTGAAACTAGTGCTGTCTGAACTTATAGCTGAAGGTCATGTTAGCCTGGAAACTCTAAACTACAGGATAACAAGCTTTGATTATGGTTTTGTTGATAGGTGCAATAAGCCATCAGTCCTGTCAAGTCATGAACTCAGAAACCCCAGCAGGTGCCATGCGTCAGACTGCAGCACAAATGTGGTGTTTTGTTACGATTTCTTCCGCTTCTAATAGGTGACTTAATTCCACATGACAACAAGTACTGGGAACTGCTGCTTCTACTGTTGTCTTGTATGGAAATGATCTTTTCCCCATCCATGACTCCTGATGCCACAATATACCTCCAAAGTCTCATTCAGGACCATCACACACTCTTCCTAGAGTTGTTCCCTAATTTGAACTTTAAGACCGAAACACCATTTCATGGTTCACTATCCTTCTGCTTTTAGAAAGATAGGCCAACTTGTCAACTTCTGGACAATGCGATTCGAGGCTAAAACATCGCTTTTTTAAAAGACTAAGCCACGTCACTTGTAATTTTAAAAATGTCACAAAGACTATGGCATACGGGCACCAAATGATGCTGTGCTTTCAGCTGTTAACAGACGGGTTGTTCAAGAAGGAAACTGAGATCGGATCAGGTCAAAACTCTGTTCTTCATTCAGTTGAGGGATTTCAAAATATTACTGGTAGCTTGGATGATTTTCCCCGTTCCAGTGAGGTTTATATCCCCTCATGGGTCAAGATTAATGGCACTGTATATAGACCAGGGATGACTGTTTTCATGTCCTGCAATACTGATGGGAGATACCCAGTTTGGCTGTATTAAGAAAATTGTCACTCTTGGTGACAAAGTGAAACTGATAGTTCAGAGATGGACAACAGTTTGTTTCAGTCATCATTACTTTGCCTACACTGTTGTTCCTGACCAAGTTTTGGAAGCACGTAGTGTCAGTGAACTGTATGATTTTCACCCGTTACATGCAGTCAAGTCACTTGACTGTCATGATGACCATTACTACATTCCATTGCGGTATCGGCGGTTTTAAGTGTTCCAGGCACTAAAACTCATATTTGTTTGTTTGTTTGTTTTACTATTTATTTATTTATTTGGCAATACTGATATATTCACTTCCTCTGTAGGCTTCCTTTCCCCCAGACTCATGTACCACAAAATGTGCTTGCAACATCTCAGTCATAACATTTTCACAAATTAGACACAGTGGGTAGGGTAGGGTAGAAAAATACACATGTATGAGAATTGGAAAGGGTGAGACCAATTCTCCACAGCTGCAGTAGAATACAGCTGCAGTGCATAGAATCTTCTGTACAGGTACAGTTAAGTCACTGGTAGGTGATTGCTGGTACTGTAGGATATTTACTACTACTTCTTTCTCTTTTTTTTTTAAAATAGTCTCTGGATCATAGACCTGTTAACAATCAGTCATGTCGCAATCAGTCACCTATAAGGAATGACCCACCAACCCCAACTCAGACAGCAGTGGAAAGCTGCCAGGCGAGAACAACAAACAATCTTTGTAATGACATGTCTTTTGATACTCTTGAACTTGAATTTTTGGCAATATTTGTATTATTTTTAAGAATTAATTGAATGAAAATTTTTAGTGTGCATTTTTGCTTTTCACAGGATATACGAGAAAACTCATAAAATCTGGAGGATTGGCATTAACAAACTAGACGGAGACGGACACCTTGACGTAAGATGGTGCGGTTGTTGGTTTCTCATTTGATAAGGTTTGGGAAAGAGTGAGTAAAAGTAAAATAACTTGACAAATGCATTTGACATGTCTTTTGATACTCTTGAACTTGAATTTTTGGCAATATTTGTATTATTTTTAAGTCCCCATCTTTTTTTTAATAAAAATTAATTGAATGAAAACCCTGCAACAGGTTTTTAGTGTGCATTTTTGCTTTTCACAGGATATACGAGAAATACTCATAAAATCTGGAGGATTGGCATTAACAACATCCTTAGACGGAGACGGACACCTGAAGCGACAAGAAAGCCTTAAGGAGTGTTTCCGTGTTTACATCCGAATGCTGATTGGCTGGCTCCTGCGTAAGATGGTGCGGTTGTTGGTTAGAACACGGAAGCGCTCTCATTTGATGGAAAGGTTTGGGTATTCTCTTCACGAAAAGTGAGTAAAAGTAAAATAACTTGACAAATGCTTAATATAATGAGAATGATGTCTCTTTGAATAAGTAAACATGAAAGATTTAGTTATTTAAAAAAATCCATATTTGAAATGGGTGGCGCCATTGTTTGCATTCTTCGATGACGTCAAATGTGAACTTCTGCCATATTGCATTTTTAACACAAAACACTTGGAATATAATATACTGCCACATTGTGCAGCTTTTGCAACTTCCCATTCTCTTCTCCTCTTATCGCTAGTAAAGCAATAAAGACTTACATTGCTTCTCTTGTGGCTCATCGACTGAAAATTACAACCAAAAGCTGTTGTGTTGTGTTAAAAATAGCAATAGTGTGTGGTTCAGAAACCCTCGGATTTCATCAAAAATATCTTAATTTGTGTTCTAAAGATGAACAAAGGTTTTACGGGTGTGGAACGACATGAGGGTGCCCAGTATTAAATGACAGAAATTTCATTTTTGGGTGAACTAACTCTTTAAAGGGGCAAGGGAAACAGATTTGTACTTGCCCGACTGGAAAAGTAGCCAGTACAGGGCTCGACAATAAGTGTTTCCGGCAGTGTTTCCCATACATTAACTAGACTGTGGCAGTTCTAACTGTCCACATTCTAATTTGTCCTACCACAGTAGTTTGAATTCTCCGCTGTAATCAAGGGTTGAATCCGAAATCGCCCCCTATAACCTCAAATAGGGCATTATTTGAGGCGACAGCCATTTGTAGTGGTGTCCGAAACCATAGTGGACGTTATTGAGTGCACTCATTCAATCTCACATTGCACCGCAATAACGAGTGCAGGCTACAGCCGAATACACACAACGGCTATTCGAATTCACTCACTCGTTTTCATTCACTCTGTCAAGTGAACAATATAAGTGGATAACGTCGGGAATAGTGAATGAGGCTTTAGGGGGTGATTTCGGACTTACCATAGGCTGTGATGCGATTTCAGCTGTGCTCTCACTACAATACAACAGTGAAACGGGACGCTCTCAAACAGTGACGGGCTGCGCCGCATTTCGAACGCTGGTTAAGCGACACATACCGGTATTGCGGTATCATCAAAATTCATATCATAACAAAAATAAATACCGGTATTCGGTGTGAACCGGTATACCGCCCAGCACTAATTGTCATTTATTACTTACCCTCATGCCGTTCCACACCCATTAGACCTTCATTAATCTTCAGAACACAAATTAAGATATTTTAGTTGGAATACGATGGCTCCGTGAGGCCTTCATTGGGAGCAATGTCACTTCCTCTGTCAAGATCCATTAATGTACTAAAAACATATTTAAATCAGTTCATGTGAGTACAGTGGTTCAATATTAATAAAGTTTCGTCTGCTCACCAAGGCTGCATTTATTTAAATAAAAATACAGCAAAATTAGTAATATTGTGAAATATTATACTTGTAACGGGGCAGCAGACTCAGTGGGATCCATATGCAGCTTTATTAAGTAATCGTAGTCGTACAGGCAATGGTCAGAAAACAGCAACAGGAACAACGGAGAACAGACTGAGACAGGGTCAATACCAGGCAGTGGGTCAGGACAGGCGGCAGACAGTGCAGAATAGTCCAGAGAACAGGCAGGGGTAATACAAGGCAGGCGGCAAACGGTAAACGAGGTAGTCAGGCAGTCCAAGATCATACACAGGATATCAACACACAGGGAAAACGCTCAGTAATGAATGCAATGCAAAACAAGACTTCGCGAAGCATGATGGGTTATGGAAGTCCTTTTATAGTCCAGAGAATGCACTGCAGGTGGGAGGAGGAATCAGTCCAGGTGTGTGTGTGGGAGTTGTAGTTCTTAGGTGGGTTAGTATTCCGGTGACGGCGCCCTCAGGTGGCGATCGGAGGGGACCACAGAGACCGTCTCTGTGACAACACTATTTAAAATAATATATTTTATAAAGTAATTTATTCCAGTGATCAAAGCTGAATTTTCAGCATATAGTCTTCAGTTAGATTAGATTAGAATATCATGTAAAAGTTTTTTTTTCTGTAATAATTCAAAAAGTAATACTTAATTCAAAAAGTAAAACTTAAATATATTCTAGATTTATTAGACATAAAGTAAAATATTTTCAGACTTTTCAGACATTTTTTGTTTTCATTTTGATGATTACAGCTTGCTGTTCATCAAAATCTAAAAATCAGTATCTCAAATTATTAGAATATTTAATTTCAAGTTCTATTAAATTACCATTCTCAGGGTATAAATACTGGGTTTAGGTCAGTAATCCCAACAGCAGTCACTTGACAGTTGTCCAGAAGACGATCATCAAGACCCTCTACAATGAGGGTAAGCCACAGAGGGTCACTGCTGAAAGAGCTGGCTGTTCGCAGAGTGCTGTGCCAAAGAATATTCATGGAAAGCTGACTGGAAGGAAAAAGTGTGGTAGGAAAAGGTGTACAAATGAAAGGAATGACTGCAGGCTTGTGAAGATTGTCAGGCGAAGCCTATTTAAGAAGCTGGAATCAGTGCATCAAGAGCCACCGCACACAGACGTCTTCAGGAAACCAAGCCACTTCTGAACCAAAGACAACGTCAGAAACGTCTTACCTGGGCTAAGGACAAAAAGGACTGGACTGCTGCTGAGTGGTCCAAAGTTTTGTTCTCTGATGAAAGTAAATTTTGCATGTACTTTGGAAATCAGGGTTCCAGAGTCTGGAGGAAGAGAGGAGAGGCACACAATCCACGTTGCTTGAGGTCCAATGTAAAGTTTCCACAGTCAGTGATGGTTTGGGGTGCCATGTCATCTGCTGGTGTTGGTCCACTGTGTTTTCTGAGGTCCAAGGTCAACGCAGCCGTATACCAGGAAGTTTTAGAGCACTTCATGCTTCCTGCTGCTGATCAACTTTATGGAGATGCAGATTTCATTTTCAAACAAGACTTGGCACCTGCACACAGTGCCAAAGCTACCAGTACCTGGTTTAAGGACCATGGTATCCCTGTTCTTAATTGACCAGCAAACTCGCCTGACCTTAACCCCATAGAAAATCTATGGGGTATTGTGAAGAGGAAGATGAGATATGCCAGACCCAACAATGCAGAAGAGCTGAAGGCCACTATCAGAGCTCTCATAACACCTGAGCAGTGCCACAGACTGATTGACTCCATGCCACGCCGCATTGCTGCAGTAATTCAGGCAAAAGGAGCCCCAACTAAGTATTGAGTGCTGTACATGCTCATACTTTTCATGTTCATACTTTTCAGTTGGCCAAGATTTCTAAAAATCCTTTCTTTGTATTGGTCTTAAGTAATATTCTAATTTTCTGAGATACTGAATTTGGGATTTTCCTTATTTGTCAGTTATAATCATCAAAATTAAAAGAAATAAACATTTGAAATATATCAGTCTGTGTGTAATGAATGAATATAATATACAAGTTTCACTTTTTGAATGGAATTTGTGAAATAAATCAACTTTTTGATGATATTCTAATTATATGACCAGCACCTGTAAACCCAATTGAGCATCTCTGGAGAGACCTAAAAATTGCTGTCCACCAACGTTTACCATCCAACCTGACAGAACTGGAGAGGATCTGCAAGGAGGAATGGCAGAGGATTCCCAAATCCAGGTGTGAAAAACTTGTTGCATCTTTCCCAAAAAGACTCATGGCTGTATTACACTGTTAAAAATAAATGTAAATTTACAGGTAATGGTCTGTATTTTTTTACAGATTTTTCCCGTTTTGTCATTATACACTGAAATGCCTGTTGTTTTACAGATATTTCCTGTAATTTAATTTTCCACTATTAAATTTACAGGGAATTGCATGTATTTTAGTATTACATTAAATTTCTGTTTTTTAAAATAAATGTTCTGTATTTTTACAGAAAAATTTGTAAATTTACATAAAATGTTGATTAATATTTTACAGATTTTTTCTATAAAAATAGAAAAAAGGGAAAAAATTTATAACTACAGAAATCAACAGTCATTCAACATGTTTTTTCTTCCTCCATTTAAGATAATGTGTTGGTGAAAGTTAGTTTTTAAAGGTTCAATTATAGTATTGGTACATATAGTATGTGTGTAGGCCTTCTATATATTATGCATTGTTTATTTTACTAATATTTTAACCTCAACTTGCACATTATGCTTATTTTGAAACTGCTGATTGGCCTTGACTTATTCTCCTCTAAATTTCCTGAACACTATTTTTGATATGTACATTTTATGTTTTTCCAAATCGAGCTGCAAATGCGTAGCTGTGTGTGTGTGTGTGTGTGTGTGTGTGTGTGTGCGCGACGCAGATTCAAATTTGCCGCCGATTACTTTTCCGTTAGTCCCGCCCACAACAGTTCCAGGTCGGAGCCGTACAGTGATGGAAGGGCGACTGCGAGCGCCGCGGGTAATTTGAATTTATTTCAGGCTATGCTTGTGGGTCGTGAGATTAACAGTAGTGTAAAGCAATCGTAAAGAGCAGTCTGACTGGGCAGGAGAATTTATTTGAACACATCCGTCTATCCATTCTTCGGAACAGTGTGAGGAAAAACGAAAAACTAACGTCCTTTCAGCGAGAAGACCACAGCGGACATCATACCAACCGATCACTGGCAGAGGTAAGAGTTAAATTCTACATGTGTGTGATATTTTATATCGTGTGGCTACACATTTATATTGTTTATAGTTTTGAAAAAGCTAATGTTAGTATTTCTAAACGGTGTTCAGACACATAACTTAAGGTAACTGCCGTTGAAAGCAAAACTGCAGCAGGTATCTTTCAATTTTCCATCTGTTTTAAACCAAGAAAGATTAGTTATTCATAAAGTCCAATCAAGTGTTTATGTCTTCGTTCAGATGTGGTAGTATTTCAATCTGCAGCCTGCCCTGTACAACTCATACTACAGGCAAAATGAAAGCAGATGAGAGTACAATATGAACAACATTATAAATTAAATATTCTGAGCGCATCTGCTTGCAAACACGAGTAGTATGCATATATTAGTGTTATAATAAATACTAATAATAGAAAAAAATATTACATGACCTGAGTAAATTGTCAATACTGAATCATAAGATACATTGGATAGTTGGATATAAAAATTCCAGACCAAAGAAGGTTGAGGCTTTGCATTGTCTCAGTAAAACATATGCTGGCATGTTTGAATTAATGTAATAGCCAACTAATTTTTATTTCTTTATGATTTCAAGTCATGTGGAAAGACTGGAGATCTACAGCAGCATTGCAGTCCAGGTGTGGAAAGATTCAGAAACATGGCTTTTCCTATCACTGCTATCCTGACACACATCTCTACTTTTCATTTCAGCCAGATGATCAACCAGTAGCTGCTCGCATCTCAGCCTGCTTGATGGAAATTTCCGACTTTCACCTGGATGACCTTTACCTTCAACTCCACCTTGCTAAGACAGAAGTGCTCATGGTTTCAGCCACCCATCCTTTGTGTTATAATCAATCAGTTAAACTTCACAGACTACAGTGCTGGAACTGCCCGATCTTGCAGATTTGCCCAGTACAACATTGGGAAGACCAGGCCATTCCTATCGGAAAATGCTACACAACAGAACAACAACTGGCTCTGCAAGCCTGTACCTATACACCCTCCAGAAGCTTGCGCTCTGAAAGTGAACAGCATCTTGTGGTGCCATCCCAAAGGGGCACAAACCCACTTTAACTGACCTTTACCTGGACTGTTCCCTGCTGGTGGAATAACCTGACTAACTCAAACCATTTTCAAGAGATTGCTAAAGATGCATTTTTTTGTGTGTGAACAATTGTCCTGATGATACTATCTGTTTAACTGGAAGAAAGAAAAAAAATTCTATGCATACTGTGCTAGACTAACTGGAAGTTGTCATTGTACTTATTGTTGCATCCATTCCCAGGTGAAAAAAGTACATTTCTATAATATACTTAAAGTGCTCTTTTTTTCATGCACTAATTTTGTACTTAATATACTAAAAATTAATCTTTAGTACTTCTTAAGATCATCTTAAGAACATCTAAAGGCATCTTTACACAGCCGATTTATGGCTGTTCTGAAACGGGTCTGTACCTGCTCAGAATTCAGTGTAAAGACGCAATGCCGTGTTAAAGAAAACCTAAAATACGCCGGGTCTGACCCACCTCAGCCCCTAGTATCAAAGGCGAGTCTGATACTGTTCTGGTTCAGTGTAAATGAACATGGAATATAGCCGTCTAAACTACGTCATTGTCATGACAACCAAAAGCATTCCAGTCAGCTCAGGCGGCGCGAGATTCAAGAAGCAGGAGACGAAACATATAACTTACGGCAAATAATAAAAATAATGTCTTCCAACAAGGGGCATTGAAGTAAAAGAGTCCTGTACTCACATCGTGAAGCAAAACCACCAAAATAACAGCAGAGAATCGTCGTGTGTCATCAATTGGCTTTCGCCGTTTGTAATCTTCCCATGAAGAAACTGTCAGATCAACGCGCTGCTACATTTTTCTCAGATAAGGTAAATGCTTAACACAATCGGCGTCACTGTGATTGTGTACTGTTATATTATATTCCAAAAATCATCTCCTTGAGGACGATATTTATCTATCTATTTATTATCTATTTATCTATCTGGTGATCTGCTGCTGCCTGATACACGCAAATGCTAGCATCATTTGTTGTTTCTGTCTCTTTGAAAAAAAAAAAAAATGTTCGACCTCTTTTAACCCTGTTGTGAACTACCCGGTGTAATAATGTATAATTTTTTGTTACATCGTTCAATTTTTATTACGACAAACATCAAAGCGTGAGATATAGCACGCAGTTTACTACTTTAATTTTTGTATTTTTTTTATTTTGAGTTATATTTCATTGTTTATTATTTAATTATTTTTAAATTAATTTTGTTAAAACTTAGTTTTGAAATACTTATGTTCAAAGCATTGTTTCCCGCCATTTTAATTCCTGTGTAAATGCATTTATGCCGCTTCAGAACAGCATTAAACGTTCTGTGTAAATGCACATTTTTGTGGTATTATGCCGCTTCAGAGCTTTTTCTGTGTAAAGATGCCTTAAGTGTACTCAACTGTGCTATTTTGAGACACCATTAAATATGAACTAAAATGTGCTTTTAATATACTATCTGTATTTAAAAATATATTTAATTACCACTTGTAGTACACTATGGATTCAAATGTACTATAAGTGGCATCTAAATACATTTTTTTTTTAAATACAGAGATAGTATATTAAAAGCACATTTTAGTTTATATTCATACTGTCTCAAAATAGCACAGTCAAGTACACTTAGATGTTCTTAAGATTATCTTAAGTACTAAAGATGATTTTTTTAGTATATTAAAAAACAAAATTAGTGCACGAAAATAGAGCACTTTAAGTATATTACAGAAATGTACTTTTTTTTTCACCTGGGTTGTACTCCTTGTAGTCACTTTGGATAAAATGTAATCATATGTATAAAATAACAGCAATATTACAGTATAAAAGTATACAGAAATTGTCTTTTAATGTAGATGTTCTATATACTAAGCTTGTATTTCCTATAATTTAAGTAACTTGACATACAATGTCTTACATACAATGACTAATACCGTGCATGTGCATGTTCCTTTGATTAAATGTATTCGGTACTATATTTTGTTAATTTAACAGAAATTGGTCATAAAGGTTTTTATTTTTATGCGTTTCTAAGTAATTTATAGACTGATTGAAGTTGTGAGTGGTTCTGTAAAAATAAAAATTAATACTGTAAAATGCAAACATTTGTTTTTGAATTTATGTGCTAATTGCATTTTTATAAATAATTTTTTAGTTATTGTACATGGAAAAATCTATATTTTAAAAGTAAATAACTGTAGATTGACAGAGCAGCTTGATAAAATAACTCATAAAAACCTTCAATTTGCAGAGATTAACCTGAAAGTTAGTCGTTTTCTATGTAATCTGACATAATTTATCAGTTTTTCCACGTTTTAATAAATTATTATCAACAGTAATATACTGTAATTTAATGAATTTTGACTGTAAAGTCTGTTCTGTATTTTTACAGTTTTTGCATGTAATTTTGTGAAATGGTTATTTGCTGTAATTTAATGGGATTTCTCTGGAAACTCTGCTGCCAGACTTTTTACCGTTTTTTTTACAGGATTTTTTTTTTACAGTGTAGATCAAAAGGGTGCTTCTACTAAATACTGAGCAAAGGGTCTGAATACTTAGGACCATGTGATATTTCAGTTTTTCTTTTTTAATAAATCTGCAAAAATGTAAAAAAAATTCTGTGTTTTTCTGTCAATATGGGGTGCTGTGTGTACATTAATGAGGAAAAAAATGAACTTAAATGATTTTAGCAAATGGCTGCAATATAACAAAGAGTGAAAAATTTAAGGGGCTCTGAATACTTTCTGTACCCACTGTATAAGCTTGTAGCGGGAATCTCATAAGTGAGAACGAGAACTTTAAAGCTTGCAGGCTTCCGTATGTCGGACCGCCCGCAGCGTCTTCTGGGATTTTATGGTTAATGGTTCGATTCTCTCAAGTCTGCATTCGATGCATCCTCAATATCAAGGACACATCCGGGTACTTTCATGCGTCCTCTGTTTTTTGCGTTCTTGAGTATTGGAACTGAACTTCGACAGTTGATGATGATGTAGAGCAAGAGCACTTAGGATCGCTTAGGAATGCATATTGAGAAACAGCCATAGTAACGTTGTAAAGTCACAGAAGTAATGGCAGGACTACAAATAATAAATTTCAGGCAGTTCAAGTTGGATAGAAAGACCTTTGGTTTATACTTTGTAGCCTAAAGGAAAAGTAAAATTCAAAAAAGGATAATATAGGCCCATTAACCCTTGTGCGGTCTTCGTTTGGGGACTACACTCTGGAGACCCCAGGCAACAAAATGTAATTTTGTAACAATATAATATATTTTTTAAAAACCAATGTAATTTTACTCTGTTTATTAATGTTTTTACTCAACATTTGTGCAGTTTTTGTAGGATTTGTGAGATCTTTAAAATTTTTATAAATAAATAAAAAAAAAAAAAAGTTTTATGCAAAAGCAGCTTTTTATGTAAATTTCACTTTATAAAAGGCCCAGATTTCTAACTTTCATTCATGGGGATAACATGGATAATTTGTCATGGTTTAGTGTAAGATTTTTGCCCATCTTTTGGAAAATGCAGTTAAAAAAGTAAAAAAAAACCTATCACTTTTACCAGTAGATGGCTGCAGAGCTCCACTATTTGCTATGTGCCATGTGACTGACTGAGAGATGTCTTTTCACAAGTTTTTTTCAGTTGGATTCATATCTAAATGTTATAAAATCACAATTATAACAATATAAATTATTTTTGTCAAAGTTTAGCATTTTTGTACTGAAAAAAAATCAGTTTTTCAATAATGTAATAATGTAATCTCCAGAGACCCCGCTTTGGGGACAAAATCCATTCTCAAAATCAGAAACAACGCGGAACACACACAGACAGAAATGAGGTGGCACACTTCCAAAAATGCAAAACAACATCCTCAGTACAAAATGGACATGCTCACACACACACACACGCGTGCACACAAAAATAAAAATTATTTATTTTATTATTTTTATTATAAAATTATTGAAAAACTCCTTCAGTCAGTCAAATGGCAAATAGTGGAGCTCTGCAGCATCTACTGGATAAAGTGATAATTTTTTATTTTTAAAACTGCATTTTTCAAAAGATGGGCAAAAATCTTACACTAAACCATGTCAAATTATCCATGTCATCCCCATGAATGAAAGTTAGAAATGTGGGTCTTTTATAAAGTGAATTTTACATAAAAAGCTGTTTATGCATAAAACCTATTTAAAAAAAATATTTTAATTTATTTATATAAATTTAAAAGATATCACAAATCCTCCAAAAACTGCACAAATGTTGAGAAAAAACACTAATAAACAGAGTAAAATTACATTGGTTTTTAAAAAATATATTGTTACAAAATTAGATTTTGTTGCCTGGGGTCTCCAGAGACCCTGAAACCATTTGGACAAAGAGAACTTTTTTTTTTTTTTAATTTGAGCAAACGTCCTTTGGGGTCTCAAAAGCCCCCTAAGACCGCACAAGGGTTAAATTACACTGCTCTGTACATGAACTCTTTCCTTCAGTGATTCTGCTTGTTATCCACAGGTGTCATGACTGTTGGTCATTCATCACTTTTAGAGTTAACCTATTTTAATTCACTACAACACTGCTTCAGTTTTACTTTTACACAGTTACACTTTAACTTGATTAATTTGTAAACATGTATTGAATCCCTAGAATGTTTGTCATATATGCCAACTAAAGTTTATTTATTTGTTCAAGGTTGGTACTAATATGGTGCAATACCTCCACAATGAGACAAGCCAGGATCCACATGTCTTGGTGCTTGGAGACAAAGGAAATTCCTCCCAAGTTTTTATCATTTTCAATGGAGAGGCAGTTGAAAAGGAGACCTTACTTCAAGCTGTTGATGTATGCTTCAAAATGTTCTATATCTATGATATAAACTTCCCAAAGCCCTCTGCTCCCATTTGGGAGTTCTTGCAGCATGCAGTCTATAATATTCCTGGAGGAGTTCCTTCTACACATTGCCGCCTCCTAAAAAACTTTGTATTCAATGTTACTGATCATCAGTAGATCCAGTAGCCAAAACACACATCAAGGTGTTTATAACACAATGCATATGGTGTACACTGTAGCCTTTTATTAAGGATATGTTTAGTTCTTTAAGTATTATAAAGGTATGTTCTTGGTGTACACATTTGCGTAGTTTTTGAATTGGTATACTGAATTCCTGATTTTAATTTGTATACCGTATGTGCACAAATGTTTAGATTGTACATTTCTGTACTGTATGTGCACATCTGTGTTTTAAATGCATACTATATGTGCACCTGTGTAGGTTATGAATTAGTATACTATATATATGTGCACAAATGTTTAGATTGTATATTTCTGTACTGTATGTGCACATGTGTTTTAAATGTGTATTTATGCACCTGTGTAGGTTTTGGATCGGTAAACCGTATGTGCACATTTGTTTGAATATGTATACCGTATATGCACATTTGGTTTGAATTGGAATATGTGCCTTTTTTTTTTTTTTTTTTTTTTTTTTGTGTGTGTGTGTGTGTGTGTGTGTGTGTGTGTGTGTGTATACCACACATTTTGAATTTGAGATTTAAGATACATTTAAAAATGTCATGTAAAAGTTAAAACCTGTTTTTTAAAAATAGAATTTTCACTTGAATAAACAGTCTGTATTTGAAAACAGTGTATTTTATCCATTAAATTAATCTCACTAGTAAAAGTAAATAGTTAACCCAACAGTTGGGTTAACATAGCACCTTCCCAACTGTGGGTTATTTTTAACCCAACTGCTGGGTTATTATTTAACCCAACTGGCTTTTAACCCAACCATTGGGTTAAAAATAACTCACTATGTTAACCCATAGTTGGGTTATCTGTTGTGTTATTTTTAACCCAACATTTTTTAGTGAGTAGGAATCCACTTGCATGCATTCAGGTGCTTGAAAGGGTGACAGATTGTGTGGCAGGCAGAGGATTGGCAGTGGGAGTGTGGAGCACACATGCTGACAAGCATTGAGCCACATGGATGTTTTTTTGAATTAAGCTTTCCAACCCCATTGTGTCATTGTACACGACAATTAACTGCTTTACGTGAGGATTCAAACCCTGGTGGAAAGCTGTTATCAGGGCCGTTTCGTTCCAGCCACTAGCGACTGCTAGTGTACGAAATTGGAGGGCATACATACTCACAGTTTCATCACCTTCACATAAGTTGAAGATCTGGTCGTGTACTGATAGATTGGTGGTACTCTGACTGAATACCTCTCGGAAATGGCTGAAGAAGGTGGCGATAGTGGCTGTTCCTGGGCATCGGTTTCCCAGAGGGGTTGAGCCCATTGTAGTGCTTGTCCTGAAAATAGGGAGATGACGACTGCCACCCGGGCGCGCTCAGAAGTGAAGAGTTGAGACTGGGCTTCTAGATAGAGCGAGCACTACCAAGGTGGCAAACGGGTCTGTGTCCGAGGTGCTCTGCATGAGGTCTGGTCTTCTGTCACTCTTCTGACTCTGTGACAGACAGATAGGATATTTGGCCTATAATTGTACTTAATCTTTTGATCGAGGTATACTTAAAAATATAATTAAGTATTGTATGCAAGTAAACTGGCTTGTACTTCAGTTTACTCTTTTGATTGAGTATGCAGCTTAAAAAAGTACAAATGCACTATAAAACTTTAATTAAAGTAATCCATCCTATTTGTGTGCTATATAGCACATCAAAAATATGACTGCTCGCTGTGATGGAGATAATAATTTAACTGTTTTCTTTATGCACTGATAATCATATCAAAACTGCACTTAAATTCTGCAGTTTGCATTCATTTAAACAGTACAAATTGTCGCCTCAAGAAGTGTTATGACACAAGCTTGACATCATATTAGTAATGGCAAATGCCATTGGTTTTTGTGTGGCGTGACAGAGGGGATCAGGAGATGTTTTTCTGCAATTAAATTTAATTTTATTCTCTTTTTGGATAGAGTATCCCTTGACAACAGTTGAAATCCTCAGAATCTAAGCAGCACCAAAGGCCCACTTTAAAGGCTTGCCTGATTCTGCCTGTGGATCTGTATATTTGTATTGATGGTGATTATTTGGCAAAAAATATTGTAAGACTTTACAACAAGATTACATTAGTTGAAATGGGACCTTATGTTACTAAAAATATTATAATGTGTGTTCCACTGAGATTTTCTGTTTGCATTGATGGATGTGAAGATTTCATGCCCATGAAAAGTGGCACTGAATCAATCCAACATCAGGCTGTGCCAATGTGACTGCAAAAAGAAAGGAGGAGCAGTTTGAAAGGATGTGGTTTAACATTTTCATAAAAGATAATATGTAGCTACATGTAAAGAGCTGTGCTGCAGAATCTGAAAGTTGCATACATTGAAGTGAATTCAAACCGGTTGAAGGTAGGCTGTTATTCAAGATTTCATATTGCATATTGGCATATTGCAAAAATACTGTTATAGTAAATACTATAGTGCTTTTGAACTATACTATAGTAAAGTACTTGAATACATTTGTTGTGGTAATTCTGTAGTTGTGGTAGTATAACAACTATAGTAATATAAACAAATTTCTTTACCCAATACTGTACTAGCCTAAGTTTTCTACAACTATAGGGTATAATATACTACAATGCACTACAGTTTAGTAACAACTAAAGTATACTACAGTATTACAGTTTATCAGTTATGCTGTAAGTATGCTGCAGCATTCGTTAACAAAGTGTTTTTATGCTCATCAGAGTGCCCCCCATAGATGTAGAAGACTTATGCTAATACAGTATTGGGTAATTTGTTTATATTGCTATAGTTGTTATATTACCACGTCATTCTGTGCCAGACTCTACATCTGGGTTCATTCGCGACAAAATGTTGCAACGGAAATGCTCTTGCGTTGAACACCCTTTTCTGATGATGCAAGAGTTGCAACTATGGCTTTTTTTCAGAGCCTGCTAAAATCAGTATAAAGACGTGTTTAATACTGCAAAATACACTCAATATTACAGTCACTGCCCTTGCTGTCCAGAATAAAAGAGAACATCCCAATCGAGTGAAGGGATTTGTGGAAACTGTGGTTCCTAATTATTGTGATCCAACATTTCCTCATATTTCAGGTGAAGTATAATCCACTTCTTACCTCAGAGACGGTGCTATGATCTATATGACCTTATTATTTTTTATTGTCAGTATTAGGCTTATCATTATTGCTGATGACTGTTGTTGTGTTATGATATTGTAATATTTACCATTATCTTACCATATATTACCATATCCATCAGAGGAGTCTAGAAAGGTTTATGAAAGTGTCACTCCACAATACAATAGCAATATATATATATATATATATATATATATATATATATATATGTGTGTGTGTGTGTGTGTGTGTGTATATTTAATTACCATTGTGTATGAAATTTGGTATATAAATAAACTTGCCTTGCAATGAAGCTAAAAATATAAACTACATCATCATCTTGATTTTATATTTTTACTATAAAACTCTTACGACAAACATGTCTAATAATATCTTCAGATGTTGCGTATACCGAGGTGCAGCATCTCTTAATCTCTTTAGTCTCTTTAATACCGCGTGGTTTATATGTTTACATGTTGCTGCTGATTGGGCTGACATTTTTGACACACCCACCAAACAAGAGATAATGTATCTCAAACCCTGTTGGAAACCATTTCCAGGAAATATGTCGTTCAACCTGGAAACCGTGGCAAAATGTTGTGCACTGGTTTGAGCTTGAACGTGCCCCAGGTGCTGTGCCAAATCTTAACCCGCTACTGCACAAATATTGATGGCATATGAAAAAAAAATCCACATAATTTTTGGTTCATTTGGGGAAATTTTATTGCTAAAATATTTTTTTCACCCCCCACCCCAAAATATTTTTTCGTTGCCTCAGGGCAACATTGTGCAACAATGGTACAGAATCATAGAGAAAATTATCCAAAGACAATGCTCAAAGAGTAATGCATAATCAATATTTTTTTTAATTGTCAAGAAATCATTAAGTAAAAAGGGAAAAACATGTGAAAGACATTGATATACTGAATTTGATACATGTATAGGTTTGTATCATGTAGTGTGTCATGTCATATAATGTACTTCATGTAATAAGATTTCACTCCATACAAAACTTCAAAAAGCAGTTCTTCTCTGCTGTGAAATAGTGGTGTACGTTACACTTTTTGCACATCGCACATTCGCACACAGGAAGCCACACATTATTGCCAGTGTGAGGTACTGTCAAAAACATCCTCGTAAAGTACCCCTTATCGCACAATGTTGCTCTGAGGAAACGAAAAGAAAAACTGAATTTCTGAACATGCAAAATGAATATAAAAAAAATAATAAAACCTGACAGAAGGCTTCTCTACACCTTCATACACACACACATATTTTTTTTATGTACAGTTCATGTCATTTTAAATAAGATTACTAAAGCAAATTATCTTGCCTTCTCACATCATTGGACACACAGTGTTGCCCTCAGGCAACGGAAATTTTTCTTAAGCCCTGTGTTTAGTACATTTTTCTTTAAATGATTACAATCAATTAGAAAGGTCGAGAAAGTACCAAAGAACAGTCCAGTAAGGTGTTGGAGTCAATATCAAGCACCATTTAAAGGTGGGACGTCCTGTTCTGACACATGGTCACAGGAGCACATGGTGTGAGAAGAAGGCAAGATAATTTGCTTTAGTAATCTTATTTAAAATGACATGAACTGTACATAAAAAAATATGTGTGCTTGTATGAAGGTGTAGAGAAGCCTTTTGTCAGGTCTTACTAAGATTTATTTATTTATTTATTTTATTTTTTGCATGTTCAGAAATTCAGTTTTTCTTTTCGTTGCCTCAGAGCAATATTGTGCGATAAGGGGTACATTTCGAGGATGTTTTTGATAGTACCTCACATTGGCCACAATGTGTTACAAGAAGGGAAGATGCAGCTTCCTGTGTGAGCAGGAACAACCAAAGTGATGTGCAAAAAGTAACGTACACCACTATTTCACAGCAGAGAAGAACTGTGTAGTAGTATTAAAGTTTGTGTGTGTGGGAAGGAAGCGGTCGGGGACGGCGAACAACTGCTGACTGAGCTTTTATTGAGAATAAAGTTCAACAGAAAGACTGTTGAACGCACAACAGCATCAACAGAAATAATCCACAAAGGGCTTCACTCCAGATTCGGTAGACACAATCCACAAGGGCTTCACTCCAAGTAACGCGCTGTGCCTCAGTCAGCAGTTCCCCTCTCTCTCACCAACTCCTGCTTCTCACGGCGTCTTATCCCATCTCCGCGCCAATCACTAGAACGAGACACAGGTGTTTGTGATTTGTATTCAACCCACTCACTTACCAAGTGTCTCCCGCTATTCTCTCCGGTTGCAGACCTCGCTGAACCACGCCCCCCTCGCCACAAACTGCTTCTTGAAGTTTCATACGGAGTGAAATCTCATTACATGAAATACATTATATGACATGACACACTACATGATACAAACCTATACATGTATCAATTTCAATAGATCAATGTCTTTCAAGTGTTGATGATATCTTGACATTTAAAAAAAAATTGATTTTGCATTGCTCTTTGAACATTGTCTTATGATCATTTTCTCTATGATTCTGTACCATTGTTGCACAACATTGCCCTGAGGCAACGAAAAAATATTTTTGGGGGAGGGGGGGGGGGGGGGGGGGAAGTTATCAATACAATGTTCCCAAATAAACCAAAAAATGATTTTTTTTTATGTGCCATCAGCATGTGTTCAGTTGAGGGTTAAGCTAGAGCTTTTTTTTTATATTATTATTTTATTTGATTTTATTTACTTGAACAAAATTTATTTACATTTACAATTCACAGTCATTTACAGTGTGTTTACACCGCAAAACAAATTCTCTCCTTGCCATTTGCACACTCTTGGATTCTCCGACTTGCTGTAGAGTCCTCAAACCCAGTAGAGGAGACACAAAGGTGTCCAGCCAGGGGGATGATTTGAACAATAAATAAAAAAGTTATGCATGGTCCACCGACTATAAATTCAAACGGTTATTAGTTTTATTTCGGCCAATCTCTATTCTGGACTTGCAAACAAACTGCTTTATAGTCATTTCCCAAACTGTAATTTGAAAATATTACAAAGTCTGTAAACAGGATGTTAACACAGCCACATGCTGAATATGGACACAAAGAGAAGAACACAGATGTGCCAGGAGAGCAAATACTGTACCAAGCCAAGCTAACTATTCGTGAAATATAGGAAGAAAAATATAAATACTGAAATGGGTTTTATATGAATGTATCTTAAAAAGGAACTGTCTTCAGAAATGTTTCGATCTCCGTATAAAGGATTAGTCCACTTTTAAATAAACTTTTCCTGATAATTTACTCACCCCCATGTCATCCAAGATGTCCATGTCTTTCTTTCTTCAGTCGAAAAGAAATAAAAGTTTTGGATGAAAACATTCCAGGATTATTCTCCTTATAGTGGACTTCAATGGGCACCAAACAGTTGAAGGTCATAATTAGTTTCACTGCAGCTTCAAATTGTTCAACATGATCCCGGATGAGAAATAAGGGTCTTATCTACTGAAACCGTCTACACTGGTGGAATTTTAAAGGTCCCGTTTTTCGTGGTTTCTTGAAGCTTTGATTGTGTTTATAGTGTGCAATATAACATGTGTTCATGTTTCGCGTGTAAAAAAACACAGTATTTTTCACATAATTTACTTATCTGTATACCGCTGTTTCCACTGTCATAAAAACGGGCTGATGACTTCCTTGTTCTATGAAGTCCCTCCTTCAGAAATACGTAACGAGTTCTGATTGTGCCAGCGGTTCCTGTGTTGTGATTCGACAGCAGCTTAGCGGATCTTGCCCGGAAAGGTCACGCCTCTTACCATAACGTGGAGATGCACGCGCTCAGTGTTATTGTAAACATGTCTTTAATTTTACCCTATCAATCTGAGCCGGTATCAGACCCGGTGATTGGACTGCGGGATGAAAATAACAGCGTTTCGACGACATGGCGACAAACACACTCTACAAACGCAACTCTTGTGTATTCCTGTGGGCGGAGGTTAGTCAAAAAACTGTTTTAGTGACGTCATTAAAGAAGGAAGTAGAGGGATGTAGTCCAAACTGGCCGTTCGATGTAGGCGACTTCTGTTACATAAAATATCTCGCTTGACATTGAACTTTGAGCTTTAAAATTTTACAGATTTTATTTATACTCTAACAACAACATTACACACTAACTAAAGTTTGAAACATGGGATCACGAAGAACGGGACCTTTAATAGAGGAGAAGAAGAAGAGAGCTAGTTCAAGATGAGCATTTCTGGTTAAAACTAATCATTTTCTATTTTTTTTTCAGAAAATGAGCGATGGTTTCACTAGATAAGACCCTTATTTCTCATCTGGGATCGTGTTGAACAATTAATTAATTAATTAATTGTTACAATAATTAATTTCTTTTTGACTGATGAAAGAAAGACATGCACATCTTGGATGACATGGGGCTGAGAAAATTATCAGGAAAAGTTTATTTAAAAGTGGACTAATCCTATAAGTAGCCTATTTTATAAGCGCAGCGCTGCTTTGTGTACAGCGCTAACCAAGGAAACGCTATATTGCTGCTGTTCCACAAGTGTCACCTACTGACAGAGAGTGAATTTGCATTTTCTTTCATTCCATCTGCTATTTTTGTTTTGTGCAGGTGTCTTTTGTAGCATAATTTCACAAAGCTGTTAAGTCAGACCATGCTGTTTTTGCAATCTTGAAATTATACAATCTAATTTAAATCAAAAACAACTGATCATGCTGAAAATGCAATGGTAGCTGTATACTAAATGGCTAGACATATTTTTTGTTTTAAGTCAGTTTGGTCTGATATAGAACTAATTAATTAATTAATTAATTAATTAATTAATTAATGGAAATGACATACAGTGGGTACAGAAAGTATTCAGAACCCCTTAAATTTTTCACTCTTTGTTATATTGCAGCCATTTGCTAAAATCATTTAAGTTACATTTTTTCCTCATTAATGTACACACAGCACCCCATATTGACAGAAAAACACAGAATTGTTGACATTTTTGCAGATTTATTAAAAAAGAAAAACTGAAATATCACATGGTCCTAAGTATTCAGACCCTTTGCTCAGTATTTAGTAGAAGCACCCTTTTGATCTAATACAGCCATGAGTCTTTTTGGGAAAGATGCAACAAGTTTTTCACACCTGGATTTGGGGATCCTCTGCCATTCCTCCTTGCAGATCCTCTCCATTTCTGTCAGGTTGGATGGTAAACGTTGGTGGACAGCCATTTTTAGGTCTCTCCAGAGGTGCTCAATTGGGTTTAAGTCAGGGCTCTGGCTGGGCCATTCAAGAACAGTCACGGAGCTGTTGTGAAGTCACTCCTTCGTTATTTTAGCTGTGTGCTTAGGGTCATTGTCTTATTGGAAGGTAAACCTTCGGCCCAGTCTAAGGTCCTGAGCACTCTGGAGAAGGTTTTCGTCCAGGATATCCCTGTACTTGGCCGCATTCATCTTTCCTTTGATTGCAACCAGTCCTGTCCCTGCAGCTGAAAAACACCCCCACAGCATGATGCTGCCACCACCATGCTTCACTGTTGGGACTGTATTGGACAGGTGATGAGCAGTGACTGGTTTTCTCCACACATACCGCTTAGAATTAAGGCCAAAAAGTTCTATCTTGGTCTCATCAGACCAGAGAATCTTATTTCTCACAATCTTGGCAAGCTCCATGCGGGCTTTCATGTGTCTTGCACTGAGGACAGGCTTCCGTCGGGCCACTCTGCCATAAAGCCCCGACTGGTGGAGGGCTGCAGTGATGGTTGACTTTCTACAACTTTCTCCCATCTCCCGACTGCATCTCTGGAGCTCAGCCACAGTGATCTTTGGGTTCTTCTTTACCTCTCTCACCAAGGCTCTTCTCCCCCGATAGCTCAGTTTGGCCGGACGGCCAGCTCTAGGAAGGGTTCTGGTCGTCCCAAACGTCTTCCATTTAAGGATTATGGAGGCCACTGTGCTCTTAGGATCCTTAAGTGCAGCAGAAATGTTTTTGTAACCTTGGCCAGATCTGTGCCTTGCCACAATTCTGTCTCTGAGCTCTTCAGGCAGTTCCTTTGACCTCATGATTCTCATTTGCTCTGACATGCACTGTGAGCTGTAAGGTCTTATATAGACAGGTGTGTGGCTTTCCTAATCAAGTCCAATCAGTATAATCAAACACAGCTGGACTCAAATGAAGGTGCAGAACCATCTCAAGGATGATCAGAAGAAATGGACAGCACCTGAGTTAAATATAAGAGTGTCACAGCAAAGGGTCTGAATACTTAGGACCATGTGATATTTCAGTTTTTCTTTTTTAATAAATCTGCAAAAATGTCAACAATTCTGTGTTTTTCTGTCAATATGGGGTGCTGTGTGTACATTAATGAGGAAAAAAATGAACTTAAATGATTTTAGCAAATGGCTGCAATATAACAAAGAGTGAAAAATTTAAGGGAGTCTGAATACTTTCCGTACCCACTCTACAGTGAGTCTCAAACTCCATTGTTTCCTCATTCTTATGTAAATTTGATTTGTGAAAAAGACCTCAGAAGAACAGGCGAATCTCAACATAACACCAACTGTGACTCAACAGTCTGGATCATTTATATGTGTTATTTGCATATGCCAGCCCATGTTCAAGGCATTAGACAAGCCAGTATTAACGTGTGGAGCTGCACAGCCGAATCAACAGACTTTATGCAGGTAAGCAAGCAAGGACAACAGCGAAAAATGGCAGATGGATCTATAATAGTTCATTATGCATGATGTCATATTTTTAGTGATATTTGTGAATTGTCTTTCTAAATGTTTCGTTAGCATGTTGCTAATGTACTGTTAAATGTGGTTAAAGTTACCATCGTTTCTTACTGTATTCACGGAGACAAGAGAGCCGTCGCTATTTTCATTTTTAAACACTTGCAGTCTGTATAATTCATAAACACAACTTCATTCTTTATAAATCTCTCCAACAGTGTAGCATTAGCCGTTAGCCACAGAATTGGATACTATCAAACTCATTCAGAATCAAATGTAAACATCCAAATAAATACCATACTTACATGATCGGTTATGCTACATGATGAACACTTTGTAAAGATCCATTTTGAGGGTCATATTAGCAGTTTGAACTTTGTTTATGCAATGTATTATAGAGTTGCGAGCTTGTGGGCAGGGAGCGCGAGCATTTAAAGGCCAATTCACACTGCACCGACAACAGCCAACAAACGGTGTGATACCCCTATTGGCGTTTGTTGGGGTTGGTCGGAGTCGGTTTTCACCCAACTGAACATGTTTAATCGGTGTTTGTTGGGTCGTGGAATGTCTGCACAGTGTGAACAGTTTTCCAACAAACGGCAACCAACTTTGACGTAATCTGACCTGACTACGAACCGTTGCCATGATGATGATGCAAGTCCTGCAAATACGTACAGTTGTTTGATCGCGCCCAGGCCGCGCCTCACGCACACACAACAA
The DNA here is from genome assembly GCF_018812025.1 of Megalobrama amblycephala. Classification (NCBI taxonomy): domain Eukaryota; kingdom Metazoa; phylum Chordata; class Actinopteri; order Cypriniformes; family Xenocyprididae; genus Megalobrama; species Megalobrama amblycephala. The sequence goes on along the minus strand of NC_063053.1, from coordinate 34,866,513 downwards.
AGCAGTGGAAATGTTACATCGCAGCTTGTTCATTATAAAAAATAAAATACAGTTAAAAAAAAAAAAAAAAAAAAAAAAAATATATATATATATATATATATATATATATATATATACACACACAAAAGGTACAATAGTCCATAGTGCAATCCGTGCCATTCAGTATTTCTCCGAAAGAGAGAGGTAACGTTATAACCACCATGAGAGCAACACAGGTTTACCTTCAGTTTTTTTAATAATTTGTTTTGACTTGTTTAGCTACATGGTTGTATATGCTTATGGGTCTCATTAATAAAAAGGGTCGCGCCTTTTTACAAGTTTAAAAAAAATGGTGTAAACCAACCACAGCGCAATAAGTTATGATCAGATCGATGGTGGATTTCAGATTAGTATTTTTGTTTTGCCTCAATACTTTAATACAATGAAAATATATATGATACTATATTATTAATATAATAAATTTGCCTGACAATATTGTTAGCATGGTTACATATGTAGTTGTAGAATTTTCCAAGTCAGACTCTGACTCGTTTGTTGGTGTTTGTTGGTGCAGTGTGAACATGACAGTTTTTTCTCATAGAATTCTAAATCCAACGGCCAACTTGTTCGTTGGCGTTTGTCAGTGCAGTGTGAATTGGCCTTAAAGGGGACGCGCGTTGAATCGGCGCATTTATAATTATGCACCAAAATAGGCAGTTAAAAAACTGAATAAAAAAAATCTATGGGGTATTTTGAGCTGAAATTTTGCAGACACATTCAGGGGACACCTTAGACTTATATTACATCTTGTGAAAAGCGTTCTATGGCACCTTTAATAATAAAAAAGGCAACCAGTATCACATTTACTCAACCCAACAAAAAACAAACAAACAAAAAAACCTGGAATTGGCCATAAAAAAAAAAATCTAAATTGGTGCTTAACTATCACTAAATCAAACATTATTTTAAATGTCTTATAAAGTCTTTTCACAGTAAAAACAAATGTTGTTTTCAAAGAGTAGTGTTTTTTTTTTTTTTTTTTTTTGCAAATTAATGTATAGTTTGTATGGTTAATATTAATGAAATGGTCAACTTACTACGGTTAAAAACAACAACAACAACAACAACAAAAAACAGCCCGCACATGGTTAAATTTTTTCCCATCCAGCCCTCAACCTAAAATGAGTTTGACACCCCTGTGTTTGAGTCTATGGTCACAGCAGCTACAACTACCAGAGGAAGGTCAACGAAACACTCCCAGAAGGTTCACAACAAGGTTAAAATATGCCTGGAATATGTTGTGCTGTTAGCTGTAATAACAGTTGTCAGAGAAACTATGAACTACAATTTTATTCGATCCCTAAGATGTTAGATCGGCGGAATTGTTGGCTTCAATCAGAAGGGACCACTGGCCCCCAAACAGCAATGCACAACATTAAAGGTGCCCTAGAATTAAAATTTGAATTTACCTTGGCATAGTTAAATAACAAGAGTTAAGTACATGGAAATGACATACAGTGAGTCTCAAACGCCATTGTTTCCTCCTTCTTATATAAATCTCATTTGTTTAAAAGACCTCCGAAGAACAGGCGAATCTCAACATAACACCGACTGTTACGTAACAGTCGGGATCATTAATATGTACGCCCCCAATATTCGCATATGCCAGCCCATGATCAAGGCATTACACAAGGGCAAAACGTTTGGATCTGTGCACAGCTGAATCATCAGACTAGGTAAGCAAGCAAGAACAATAGCGAAAAATGGCAGATGGAGCGATAATAACTGATATTTGTAAATTGTCTTTCTAAATGTTTTGTTAGCATGTTGCTAATGTACTATTAAATGTGGTTAAAGTTACCATCGTTTCTTACTGTATTCACGGAGAGAAGAGCCGTCGTTATTTTCATTTTTAAACACTTGCAGTCTGTATAATGCATAAACACAACTTCATTCTTTATAAATCTCTCCAACAGTGTAGCATTAGCCGTTAGCCACGGAGCACTATCAAACTCACTCAGAATCAAATGTAAACATCCAAATAAACACTGTACTTACGCAATTAGACATGTTGCATGACGAACACTTTGTAAAGATCCATTTTGAGGGTTATATTAGCTGTGTGAACTTTGTTTATGCTGTTTAAAGCAAGCGCGAGCTCCGTGGGTGGTGAGCAGGAGAATTTAAAGGGGCCGCAGCCTGAATTGGCACATATTTAATGATGCCCCAAAATAGGCAGTTAAAAAAATTAATTAAAAAAAATCTATGGGGTATTTTGAGCTGAAACTTCACAGACACATACAGGGGACACCTTAGACTTATATTACATCTTTTAAAAAGACGTTCTACGGCACCTTTAATAACTACTGGGACTGTCATTTACATAACTTTATAATGAGAACTCTATTGTAATAAAATGTTGTAAATTCTCTGTGTTGTTTCAGCACGTTGTTGTGGGAAGTGTGCGTCTACAGGAGATTAACATTCTGATTAGCACATAACTTAGTTCAAGCTTCACTTGTGCAATCGCATAATTTTGTGCAGATGTAACCCCTCTACCCACGTCCTACTCGCCCCACTCTAAGCGGGCCTCGAACCTGGGTCTCAAACCTCACTCCCATCCGGGTCATGGCACCAATGTAACCCCTCACCCCTCGCCCCGCTCTGCGCGGGCCTCAAACCTGGGTCTCCGGTGTGGCAGTCGGGCGCTCTAACAAGGAGGCTAAAGGCTGCAACCCCTAATGTCAGTCGCTAGAGCATCTGTTGAGATCAGAGGAGTGAGGTTTACTCGCACAGCAACTACTAGCTTGCCTCCGTTACACTCACCCCCCTAAACCTCGCTCCCATCTGGGTCACGGCACCAATGTAACCCCTCTATCCAGGACCTACTTGCCCTGCTCTTCGCAGGCCTCAAAACCTGGGTTTTCGGCGTGGGACTCGTAAGCTCTAACAGGAAGGCTAAAGTCTGCAACCTCTAGCATCAGTCGCTAGAGAATCTCTTGAGATCAGAAGGGTGAGGTTTACTTGCACAGCAACTACTAGCTGGCCTCTGTTACACAGATAAAAGTTGTAATATTAAATTTATGTAGAATAAATATCTGATTAATCTCACAGAGGATGCGTTTCGTGGAGGTAAATAACCTGCAGTGCTTTATTGAAAGTGATGATAATTTTTAGCTGAAGCGCGAGCACTCAAACAGCAACGCAAAACATTAATAACTATGATTGGGGCTGTCATATACATAACATTATAATTGTATACACTATTGTAATAAAACGTTGTGAATTCTTCTTTGGTTGAAACACTGGTTAAGAGACTGGATACAGATTTTGTTAAGTTATACTGTATCTGTATCTATGAGACGACAAAAGGGGGTACACGAACAAAATGCTGAGTAGTTCATTCCTCTACCATACCATAAATAATGCCGTAAATCCATTACATTCAATCAAATTACCTCATCTTTTGCAGTCAAAATGACTGCATCCACAGGAGCAGCATGCACATGAAAGATTGCGTGCAGAGTCTGCAGCCTCAAATCATGCTAAATTACTGCCATTCTTGACAATGCACCTTTGTAAAAGTGTGGATTTAGCAGACCTACTCGCATGAAGAACAAATAGACACAGATGTGGACTGATATTGATTTAAGACTCAAACTTTCTTCGATACAAAAACATACCTTGTGTGAGTTCTTGTATTTAATGTTGATAACGAGCAAGAATGCAATTGTTCCCAAATATCCACATGACTGCAAACGTGACATTATTGTACAACAGGTCAAAAAATAAAACATATTGTTTTAGTTTAATATTTAAAAGTATCACTTAGTTTTACCATTATTGCACATTTTTCTTTTGAACATTTATTTTCTAAAGTTATTCATAAAGGTAAAAATACGCACTGGAAAATCAATTTAGGCGGCGAAAAAAACATACTGTGCCTTTAACGTGGAATATTGCTTTAAAGGGGAGGTATAATGCTATTTCATGCATTCTGACTTATTTAGGCTGTTAAAGAGTTGCATTCTCATGTTAAACATGGCCAAAGTTTCAAAACACGACTTTGATGTATGACAGAGTATTTCTGTGCCAAATACACTACTTCCAGACAGTTGTGGACCGGGGTTCGTATGATGTGGCCTGTATGACGTCATGAAGGGAGAAGTGCCTATACAAGGAATTTTCCTCATTCCTTTTTTATTATTATTATTATTATTTTTATTTATGTATTTATTTTTTGTTTGTTTTCTCCATTGTTCATATATTTATTTATTTTCTCGTTCGTTTCCTTACTGTTTTTGTGTTTGCTTATAATTCTATTGTTGTTAAATTCTTTGAACTGTAATTTTTGTCTTTATATGTCAATAAAAAAAAAAAAAAAAAAAAAAAAAAAGGAATTTTCCTCATTCCTTGTATGGGTACTTCTCCCTGATAAGCATGCACACGCACACATCACCCAGAGCAAGAGCAAGAGCACAGCCATCAACACGCTTCGTTCAGGATACGGTAGCCGAACGGCTTTGTCTCAATTCAGGGGCTGCACCCTTTGAAGGCTGCATGCATCATCGAGTCATTTAAGAAAAATAACCGTTAGATTGCAAAGTAAGAAAGAAATTACAGTATTTTACACCTCACAATGAATATCAGTCAGTTTTATTATAGTTATTTTCTTAAGCCTTAAATGCATACCTCGGGTCTTTAGCGTTATTCATTACCCTCCTCTTCATTCATTCATTTTTTTTTAAGTTAGACGACCTTCTTAGTAATCCTTAATCAATTCATTATAAACAATATAATAAGAAAAACATAATAAAAGTATAAAAGAATACTTGTTAAAGAATACCTGTTCCCTTTCAGTCGGTCACGTTCGACGTACGTCAGTAGTGACCGACGAATTGGGATATCGCTTAGAGAGCCCTATCATCTTCGTGTAAACTAAAACAAGCCAATGGAATTGGCGTGCAATATTTGCATAATGCGCACCGCCCCCGACAGGTGTATATAAATAGGAAGCGGATGCAATCGCACTCTGTCTTTCGCTTCGGAGCCATTCACTGGTGTCCTGTTTGAAGACTCCTTTCTTCGTTTGTTTTTTGAATTAAAACATTGCCTCAAGAAGAGGGTTACAGCGAGCTTCAGTGCTGGTGAAGAGGGCACGTTCAGCGAGGTCGCGAGTGTCCGAGGAGCTGAGCTATAAGCTCTAAAACTGCTGTTTTCACAGCAACACAAAGAGTGTGTGTGTGAGCGATTTGGGCCGGTTCCTCGGTGTGTCAGGGAGTGGTGTACCTGACACATCGCGTCGCTCCCTGGGTGCTTCAGCACGAGTGAGTTGACTTCCCCTTCTAAAAGAGCTTTACAGACGAACCCTGACAGTATGTCATTTCGTCTGTGCGTTACTGGGTGCGGTCGTTCCCTGGTCCCTGCTGATGGGCACAATCGCTGCATCTCGTGTTTGGGCGTTCAGCACGCTGAGGCAGCTTTTGTGGATGGTTCATGTTCCCATTGCGGGAACATGACCATCGCGGTGCTGAGGTCGAGGCTCTCCTTCCTGAAGTCTCAGGAAGCGGGAGTCCCCTCTCCTATGCCGCGTACGACCGTTTTTTCCGGCCCTGGGAACCGGAAGGACGGTACGGCGCTGTATAGGGAGGGCGGCCTGAGGATAACGGTCAGGGCTCCCCCGCCGAGCGGAAACGCTACTCGGGCCCCTGCCCCCTCGCCAGCACCGCAACCCATCTTTCGCCCGTTGGTTTCCGCTGGGCCCTCTTCGGACTGTCCAGCCGTTACCTTTGGTGCGCCGGCGGAGGATCAGATGTCGGTCGCTGCGTCGGAAGGCGAGTTTGAGAATTCGGGGGAGGAAGATCCGGACGCGCTGCCGCCCTCCGGGACGGTAGCGGTGGCCGAGTCGGATCCCGAACTCTCGGCTGTGCTCTCTCGGGCAGCCTTGTGCGTCGGGCTCGAGTGGAACCCTCCACCCTGTCCCGGCCCATCTCGGCTGGATGATTGGTACTTGGGGGGGGTCGCGCTGGGCAGCCCCAGCGTCCCGCCCCAATGCCTTTCTTCCCGGAGGTGCATGATGAGGTGACCAGGTCTTGGCAGACACCGTATAGTGCCCGTACCAGGCCTGGCCCCCCGTCCGCCTTCACCTCCCTGGACGGCGGGGTAGCCAGGGGGTACGCGAGGATCCCGCCAGTCGAGCGGTCTGTTGCGATGCAGTTGTGTCCAACAGCCACCGGCTGGCGTGGTGAGCCGCGTCTCCCGTCCCGGGCCTGTAAGTTCTCAGCCGGTCTGACTGAGAAAGCTTACAGTTCCTGTGGGCAGGCTGCCTCCGCCCTGCACGCGATGGCCCTCTTGCAGGTTCACCAAGCAAAGGCGCTGTCGGAGATGCCCCAGGAAGGTCCTGACCAACAGCTGCTGGGGGAGCTGCGCGCTGCCACTGACCTTGCCCTCCGGGCAACGAAGGTGACAGCACGCGCTGTTGGTCACGCGATGTCTACCTTGGTAGTCCAGCAGCGCCACCTCTGGCTGACCCTCGCGGACATGCGGGATGCCGACAAGCAGCGGTTCCTAAATTCCCCCGTGTCCCCGGTCGGCCTATTCGGCGACGCGGTGGAGAGCTTCGCCCAACAGTTCTCCGCTGCACAGAAGCAGGCTGAGGCTATCAGTCACGTCATGCCACGGCGGTCCGCTGCTGCCTCCACCCAGCCGCCCGTGGCTCAGCCTCAGCCCGCTCGTCGCCGAGGGCGCCCGCCTGCATCGTCCTCCGCCCCTGCTAAGACGGCAAAGCAGCAGCCTGCACCAGCCAGACAGCAGGGTGCCGGTCGCGGGCGTGGTGCCCAGCCCGTCTCCGCTAAGCCCGGTGGTAAACGCAAGAGCAAGACACGGCACTGAGACGGGCAACCTGGAGGGGAAGGATCTTGCTCTTCGGGAGAGTTTTCCACCATCTCTCCCACCCCCGGAGGAGGGCCGGGGGGAATTTGTGTTTGTCTGTCCACCGCCGCTGGCTCTCCGGAGTCCAGCGGTACCCACTTTTTCACAAAAAGAGCAGTTTCCTCAAACTCCAGGTCACAACAAGGGGTGTCTGCCAGTGTGCCAGGCTCCGCCTCGCTGCTGACAGCTCCCTCCCCATTCGCCAGCAGGTGGCAGTGTGTTGGTGCAGACCGTGCCCCGTGCGCTGTCTCCCATGCACACTGCTGCCTCGCAGAGTCCGACCCCACTCCGGGCCGCCCCCAAGCCGTCCGGGTCGGGTCCCTCTCTGCCTTGCTGCCCCACCCCCGGTGCGTCTGTGGTGCCTTTGGTCCCGCTGGCTCAGTGTCTGGAAGCGTGGATCACGCTCCCCAGCCTGTCCAGTTGGCTCATTCGTACTATCAGACTCGGCTATGCGATTCAGTTCGCCCGGCGTCCCCCGGTCTTCAGGGCTGTCCACTTCACTCCGGTGTCGTTGGACAGTGCACCTGTTCTCCGGGTGGAGATTGCTGTCCTCCTGGCGAAGGATACAATCAAGCCGGTCCCTCCAGCCGACATGAAGTCGGGGTTCTACAGCCCCTACTTCATTGTACCAGAAAAGGGCGGTGGGCTACGGCCAATCCTGGACCGTCCCCAGGATTGGTTTGCAGCAATGGACCTGAAGGACGCGTGCTTTCATGTCTCGATTCTGCCTCGACACAGACCCTTCCTAGGTCGTTCTGCGTTCGAGGGTCGGGCATGTCAGTACAAAGTCCTACCCGACATGGTTGTAGCTCCCAGCCGGTTGGGTCTTCAGGTCAACTGGGACAAGAGCAAACTCGCCCCCGGGTAGAGGATCTCTTGTCTCGGTCTCGAGCTAGACTCGGTCGCACGGACTGCGCGTCTCACCGAGGCGCGCGTCCAGTTGGTGTTGAACTGCCTGAGCTCGCTCAAGCGCAGGACAGCGGCTCCACTGAAAGATTTTCAGAGGCTCCTGGGGCATATGGCATCTGCAGCCGCGGTATCGCTGCTCGGATTGCTTCATATGAGACCGCTTCAACACTGGCTCCGCGGCCGGGTCCCGAGATGGGCGTGGCAGTGCGGCACGCTCCGTGTCCCCGTGACACCGAGCTGCCGTCGCACCCTTGTCCGGTGGTCGGACCCTTCGTTCCTGCGGGCCGGAGTACCCCTCGAACGAGTGTCCAGGCACGCTGTGGTCTCCACAGATGCCTCTGCCACGGGATAGGGGGCCACGTACAACGGGCATGCAGTGACAGGTCTTTGGACGGGGCCTCAGCTGCATTGGCATATCAATTGCCTCGAGTTGCTAGCGGTTCGTCTTGCGCTGGCCCGCTTCAAGAAGCTGTTGTCAGGCAAGCACGTTCTAGTCCGCTCACACAGCACTGCGGCCGTTGCGTACATCGACCGTCAAGGTGGTCTACGCTTCCGTCGCATGTCGCAACTCGCCCGCCATCTCTTGTTGTGGAGTCAGAAGGTTCTGAGGTCCCTTCGGGCCACTCGTGTCTCAGGTGTGCTCAACCGTGCAGCCGACGAGCTGTCACGGCAGCATCTACTTGCGGGCGAGTGGCGGCTCCACCCCCAGGCGGTCCAGCTGATTTGGCAGCGTTTCGGCGAGGCCCAGGTTGTCCTGTTTGCCTCCCCGGAAACTGCCCTCTGCCAGTGGTTTTATTCCCTGTCCGGCGGCACGCTCGGCACGGATGCCCTGGCACACAGCTGGCCCCCGGGTCTGCGCAAACATGCGTCTCCCCCAGTGAGCCTTCTCGCACAACTCATGTGCAAGGTCAGGGAGGACGGGGAGCAGGTTCTGTTAGTGGCTCCGTACTGGCCCACTCGGACCTGGTTCTCAGACCTCATTCTCCTCGCGACAGCATCTCCCTGGCCGATTCCTCTGAGGAAGGACCCCCTGACTCAGAGACGGGGCACCCTGTGGCACCCGCGTCCCGATCTATGGAACCTCCACGTGTGGTCCCTGGACGGGATGCGGAGGTTCTGAGTGATCTCCCGCAAGCGGTTGTAGACACCATCACTTCCGCTAGAGCTCCTTCCACTAGGAATCTCTATGCGTTGAAGTGGAACCTGTTCGTCGAATGGTGCGCCTCTCGCCGAGAGGACCCCCGATCATGTTCGGTCGGATCCGTGCTTTCCTTTCTGCAAGATGGGTTGGAGCGAAGGCTGTCTCCCTCCACCCTCAAGGTGTATGTTGCCGCTATCGCCGCACATCACCACGCAGTTGAGGGTAAGTCCCTGGGGAAACACGATCTGATCGTCAGATTCCTGAGGGGAGCGAGGAGATTAAATCCTCCTCGCCCTTCCTCCGTACCCTCTTGGGATTTGACCCTGGTTCTCACAGCTCTCCGGGGTCATCCCTTTGAGCCTTTGCAATCAGTCGACCTGAAACTATTGTCTCTTAAGACGGTTCTTCTGGTTGCATTGGCTTCCCTGAAGAGGGTAGGGGATCTGCATGCATTTTCGGTCGACGAAACGTGCCTAGAATTCGGGCCCGGTGATTCTCACGTCATCCTGAGACCCCGGCCTGGATACGTGCCCAAGGTTCCTACCACTCCCTTCAGAGATCAGGTAGTGAACCTGCAAGCGCTGCCCTCGGAGGAGGCAGACCCAGCCCTAGCTTTGCTCTGTCCCGTCCGCGCTCTGCGCGTTTACGTGGATAGAACGCGAAGCTTCAGGACCTCAGATCAGCTCTTCATCTGTTACGGAGGCCAGCAGAAGGGAAAGGCTGTCTCCAAGCAGAGGATGGCCCACTGGATAGTGGATGCCATCGCCTTGGCGTATGAATCCCAGGGCGTGCCTTGCCCGCTCGGGTTGAGAGCCCACTCCACCAGAGGGGTGGCCTCTTCCTGGGCGCTGGCTCATGGCGCCTCGCTGACAGATATTTGTAGAGCTGCGGGCTGGGCGACACCTAACACGTTCGCTAGGTTTTATAGCCTACGTGTAGAGCCAGTATCTTCACGTGTACTCGCATCCACTAGTCGGTAGACGTGTTGTACCTGCTCTAAGTGTCGGCTTGCAATGCCATTCCCGCCACTGGCCGGATACGTGCATACTTCACTCCAGTCGAGTTCCCCGCTTGGCGAACCCTGTCGAGTTCCTCCGCCTCCCCCTTCGGCTCGGACATTGCGGAGTGTCTGATGCCAGGCCTACATCCGTCGCTGACGCTGTCTGTTGGCTGGGGCCCATATGTCGTGACCCCTCTACGTGAGCGGTCCCATATGTGTATTTTCCACGGTTTAAAACTCCCTACGGGCCGAGTCCGTGTCTTTCCCTTAGCAGAGCCAGCTCTGCTGTCACCTGTCAGATGAGTCTCCCCCTACCAGGTGGAGCCATCCCAGGGACTCCATATGCGTACTGCCCCCCGGGCCAGTCCATGTGTGTATTCCCACGTAAACTCCTCCCCCATTGGGTAGGTAGTGGTCTCCGCAGCGTCCCTTACGGGTTCGCTTCCCCAGTGTAGTCTAGTTTACTTAGTGGGTATTGGTTAGACAGCAGTAGACTCTCTCGGTGTAAGCTCGCCCCCTTCACCGCCAGCCGGTGCTATGGGCGGCTGAGCTTGCGCTGGGCACTGGAAGGGGTTTCGTAACTGTGGCGCTTTAGTTGGGATCCCAATTCGTCGGTCACTACTGACGTACGTCGAACGTGACCGACTGAAAGGGAACGTCTCGGTTACGTATGTAACCCTCGTTCCCTGAAGGAGGGAACGGAGACGTACGTCCCGTCGCCACAGTTTCTGTACCCTCGCTGTAGCGCGGACACCAGTTGTCTCCTCAGCGAAAAACAGAGTGCGATTGCATCCGCTTCCTATTTATATACACCTGTCGGGGGCGGTGCGCATTATGCAAATATCGCACGCCAATTCCATTGGCTTGTTTTAGTTTACACGAAGATGATAGGGCTCTCTAAGCGATATCCCAATTCGTCGGTCACTACTGACGTACGTCTCCGTTCCCTCCTTCAGGGAACGAGGGTTACATACGTAACCGAGACGTTTTCCCATTCTTTTTTTTTTTTTTGAAACTTGACTGAATAACTGACTGAATAAGTGCAATTCACCTTTATTCCACAAGGTGGCAATGTCTGATACACAATGATAAAGTGACGTTTCACTCATAATGCAGGCAGAAAACAAAAGAATAGGAAGTATCACTAGCAAAACTTGAAATGCCCCAGTGATCTGCCGCAGATACATTTTAAGGCTTCAGTCATTTTTGACCATGAAGAAGCCAAATGTGACTCCTAAACGAAGAGGACCAGAAGGTTAATGCGTGTCAGCGTGTGACGTTAACTTAACGCCTGACAGCGTGTTGAAAACGGCGTTTTAATAGGCTTGTTTGAGATGAGCAAATTCTGCGCAGAACCGATCACCGGTGATCACCGCGAGATGCATGCCGGTTAGAAATGTGTCCGAGGGTGGGCCGCCTTGCTCTGATGTCATGCCGACGTGTGTCAAAAACCTCTCGCGAGGGCGAGGCGGCCTCATCGGATTCTGCAGTCGAGCGCAGTTGCTCTCCACCGACTGCGCTGACCAAAAGCACGATGGGAAACGACTTGCTGACGACACAGCTTAAAGCTTATTGGTTTAAACAACCGTGATGTATTGATCTCTTTTAAAATGTTTGATTTTAAAACTCTAATACCATTATTTTATGTGTATAAATTATGTGTGAATATTCCTAAAGTCTCTGACACTGCGATCTCTCTATGGGTTATGTGATTGTTGTCAGATTTATAAAAATATATAAAAACATGTCTATAATTAAAGTAAAAATGAGTGATACACACATCTTTTGAATGGAAATAAACAAGTACTTTGGGTGTATTGTTCATTATGTTTATTTTCATATAAAAGCAACAGAACTAAAATTACATCCAGTTTATCAGCAAAAAAGCGCGAGTGTGAATCCCGCGATATCCGCCTTTGATCTCGTAGGTGTCTGTCCACTACGAGAACAGAGAACTGTCCGTCTTGCCTGCACTTTTTTCACTCCTCCCCTCACTGCAGCCGCCTACTCTCGGCTGAACTTCAGGCGAGGCTAGGCGCATCTCAAACAAGCCTAATATTTATATGGCGGTCAAAAGCATGCAAATTCTGACTGGCTTGGCTTTCCATAATAGGTAGGCTACGGCGGTTGTTCCTTTTTATAGCCTCTGAACAGTGGTAGCTTATTTAATGTATAAATTTATATATGTGTCCAAAAAAATGCGATATACTTTGTAGTGGTGTTATCGTGGTGTAATAATCTGTTTGTTTGTAAAATGTAGGCTACTGGCTGTATGGATTGTAATCATTGTTAAATCAATACCTGTGGAATTATCACAGACAGCATTTCAACAATTCAACTAATCGCTGGGAAACAATAGGATGCATTTGCTGGTCACTGCCACTTCGCCCAACGCTCCGAGTGAGAAACCGCTTGAGACGATTCAGTGCGTGCAGGAACTGAACAAATCATTCAAACTGATTCGCAAACCAATTTCAGTTTTGCCAACTTGTTTGTTGAAGTCTTTGAACAGAATCGACTCAAAAGACTGATTCATTTGTGAATGGGGCATCGTTCATGAAAAAAATGAAAAAAAGAGACAGCACACTTGGTATAGTAAACTACGCATTTCTAAACATGTACAGTATTGCATTAAAAAAAGTAACGAGAAGAACTTTCAATATTCCCTTTCACTTGGAAATACGTCACAACACTTGAGAAAAGTCGTTTGCAACTTCCGGTTCACGGGGACTTTAAAGTCTGGTCTCAGAGGTGCCGATTCATGTGTGAAAATGAATCTTCATGCTCCCTCCCAACCATTCTTTCACAACTTGAGCCTGATCAATCTAGACATTGTCATTCTGGAATATGGTCATGATGGGTATTAAACATGGTTGTTTAAGAAAAGAAAAGCTACACACTCCATCTGTTAAGGTTAAAAGAACTGTTCCCAAACATATATAACATGCTAGAAACATAATAATCAGTGCAATAATGAACCAATAATAGACTCTTAACATTTGCCTGTTTAAATTCAAACAGTGACTTTTGCAAACTTTTGACTGTTTTTCTTTTTAGTCCGTGCAGTGTATTATATTTGTGCAAGAACTAAGTCAATAGCTGCACTAACTGTATCAAGTTTTATCTGCCTATAGCAATAGAGAAACTGCTTATATATAAAAGGGATAGAATCAATCACAGTGTCATATGCTAACTTTGGCCACGCTTTATTCAACAGTATATAAACTTGTGTGATTCTTCAGGTCGGTGAGATTCTCTGCTGTGAAGAGGCTCCTGGCTGTGAACAAACATAAAGCAAAGGATACGCTGGAATCTGTTTCTGCTGTGCAGCAAGGTAGGGCACTGGAGATTCTTGGTTGAAGTGATCCATAGGGGACGGGATGCCGTCTGACTGTGGGTGAATCCCACAAATTAAGCTAAGCATGTTAACTAAGTGAGGTTTGTGGATGTACATTTACCTATGTTTGCATAGACATTGAAACATGTTGACATTTATGAAATTAATCAGTTGTTTCTGTTATTATGTGTGATTATGTTTTCAGTGCCATCACATTTATTTAGAACAGGTCACACATTCACTTACTTTGAAATTAACGTTTTGTTCTGTTCTGTATGAATTATGGTGCCATATTAGCCTGGATGCCAGCCGAACACGTCAGGCTAGTGCCATATGCAACTCATTTCATATGAGTAAAAGATTAAAAAGACTATAAAAAGACTTTTCTGAATAAGCTGTGGCAAAAAAAAAAAAAAAAAGATCATAAAATACACCACAAATGCACCATTAAATGTTCAAAAACACAATCAGTTCTTCTAATCCAAATCTTCCAGATGATTGCTTTGAGGAACAGAGCCCATTTGAAGTCTTTATTGAGTAATCTCTGTTTCCATCCTCATGACTGTAACCAAATCCTTCACTCATTAAAAACTCAAATTTGGCACCTCAAGAAGCTTTACAACAAAGTTTTACAACAGTGAAGTAAGATGCTTATTTGTGTGTCTCTAAAAAATGCTGGGTTTAAAAACATCCATTTCTGGATTATTTGGCAACCCAGCAGCCAGGTAAATATTGGACAGAACACATGCATGGTTATTTTAACTCAGCTTGTTGTTTTTACACATTAACCCATTTGCCGAGCACATTGTGCTTGGTCAGTCAACCTGATACTGAAGGTTTTTCATTTTAAATAATTAACAATTACCGTCGCACACCTGTAGGTAATGGATAGGTTTTCCTATTTGTACAGTAATCATCTGAAAGGCATACAATGTAATACCAACCTTAATTGACCCAGCAGGTGAGTTACAGAAAAACCTCACAGGACCAGGACAAAAATATTAAAAGCCCAATAAAATGACAAAACATGCTGAACCCAGCATTTGGGTTGACAAAATAACTCAGCATTTTTAGTGCAGGATAAGATAAAAGTGGATCTTCACCAAGTAGATTGAAACTGAACATAACCAATGGGGCACATCTCTGCTGGGACTACTTCTTTACTTTTGAACATTTTTGGATTTGTGATTACACCTGTTGGCCTGCTATATTTTTTCTTTATGTTTTTATATAGCCTATTTTTATGTTTTGTTTTAGTCTTTGTTTGGTAACTTTTTTTTTGTGCAGCTCTGGTTCACTGTAACTCAAGGATTTTGCTAAAGGACTTTCTGTATGCTGAAAATCACTTCCTGTCTCCTCCTTTCTGTTGCTGGAGAAGCAAAAAGAAATAATTGTCCAATACTTTAGAAGAGACAAAAAGACAAGGGTAAGTACAACAAGGGTATGTAAAACAGCATGGTCACCACTGCATAATTTGAGTTTAAAATATAAATATATTTTTTTTATTTTCTCAATAGATTTGACTCTTTTCTTCAAATGAATGTAGTTACTCTTAAAACAATTAACACAGAAAACTAAACACTCTTATGTTCAATATTCACATAATGAAGCACTGCAATTTATTCTAGTAATGCATTTATTAAAAGTAAATGCTATTATCAAAACTACAGGTGATGTTATAACATTCAGCTATAAACACACAAATACACCAGTGAAAATACATATTTATCATCAAGTTCTTCAATGAGGGATTTTGTTATATGTTTTCCCCCATCCCAAAAAATTACACAAACATGCAGAAAATGTTTTCTGTTTACAGTACCGCAATCAATTAACTTTATTGATCATGTCTCTAATTTTCAACTGGCCAGAGAATTTTATCTACATCACAAAATATATGCTTATCGTGTATTATGGGAGATTGAAACAACAACAACAAAATTCTAAAGAAAAAATTATTACAAAACAACAACAACAACCACCAATAATTAAAAAAAAAAAATCAAAAACTAGTATAATGACATATGTGCAGTATTGGAGTGGCAGCTGTGCCAGGAGGCCTTTCTGTATGGAGTTTGTATGTTCTCTCCATTTTCCTCTGGGTTTATACCACAATCCAAAGACATAAATTGAACCAAAAAAAAAAAAAAAAGTAAACTTTTGGTTGGCTGTGTGAACTGTCGGGAACATTTTGAGAATGTTGACAATTTTGTACACAATGCTTTGAGAAAATTATGCACATGATTTGTAATTTGAATGAAATTAATGGAAACTTACAATCTGTTTAAGACAATTATAAAGAAATCAGATCTCTTTGTTAAAGCAGTTATTCGAGTTTAGAGAAATGTGTCAAATCTATTGAGAAATACTGTAAGAAACATTATTCACCTTATCTTTTTGTTTGTTTTGTTCTATAAAAGCATTTTCCATGTTGTTCAAATTGTTGATGTTAAAAATTCTGAAATTATGTTTGCTATGGTGCCCTGGAGGGGGCAGGTTCAGTTCACTATGGTTAATCTATACAGTATTAATGAAATGTGATAATGTAAAAATAAAATGCATGTAGAAAAAAAGTTATTTCCTTAAAAACAGAACTTGTGGCCATGCAGAGATGGGCACTTAAGTTAGTGATTCAGACTCAAGTCACATTTTACTTGACCTCAGACTTCACTCTGACTAGTCAGAAAGGACTTAAGTCTTAAAGGATTAGTTCACTTTCTAATGAAAATTCGCCCAATCTTTACTCAACCTCAAGCCATCCTAGGTGTATATGACTCTCTTCTTTCTGATGAAAACAATCAGAGAAATATTAATAAATATCCTGACGCATCCAAGCTTTATAATGGCAATTTAATAATTAATCAAAAAGGTGGAGGCGCCATCTACTGGCAAGAGACCGTCACAGTGCATTATGGGTATTCTCTAGACTTTGAGTGCGGTTGAGAGTACATTGGTTGTACACTCTTTATTGCAGTGCATTATGGGATTGAATGAAAGCACTCGATAATGTTTCAGATGCCACTACAAATGACTGTCCCTTCAAATAGTGCCCTGTTTAAGGGTATGGGGGCAATTTTGGACACAGCCTCTGTTCTGTCTTCTGCTCAGTAGAGATACACTGGGTCATCGACCAGTATTAAATCATGAAAAGCGTGAAAAGCATCACAAGAGACCGCTTTAAATGACCCTGTCTCAAACATAACAATACAATAATAATGAACATAAACAATTTAAAGGGTTAGTTCACCCAAAAATGAAAATGATGTCATTAATGACTCACCCTCATGTTGTTCCAAACCCGTAAGACCTTCATCTTCAGAACACAGTTTAAGATACTTTAGATTTAGTCCGAGAGTTTTCTGTCCCTCCATTGAAAATGTGTGTACGGTAGACTGTCCATGTCCAGAAAGGTAATAAAACATCATCAAAGTACTCCATGTGACATCAGTGGGTTAGTTAGAAGTTTTTGAAGCATCGAAAATACATTTTGGTCTAAAAATAACAAAAACTACGACTTTATTCAGCATTGTCTTCTCTTCAGGAATCCTTTCCATTGAATCCTTTCATCTGTCGGTGTTGGTAATGCACTTTTACGTCGCCGTGGTTGTTTTTCGCGATTAGGACATCCGCGACATGCACACTTACGCACCATTTTAAAAAATATAGCAATACCAAAATACAAACAATGTAGAATAGCTTGACTACAGCGTGCGTCTCCCTCAGACTGTAAACGAAGCTCTGGCGCACCGGATAACACGTCATCAGCGTCTTACATCAGCAGCGTCACTGAGGAGTCTTGAACCACACTCCGGAGCAGAAGGGGGCGGTAATGCACCAATAAGCTGGATGCCAACTGCTGTAAAAAGAAGAAGAAGAAGCGGAGTCGTGAACACGAATTGACAACAGACCCAGAAGAGAAGACAATGCTGAATAAAGTCATAGTTTTTGTTATTTTTGGACCAAAATGTATTTTCGATGCTTCAAAAACTTCTAACTAACCCTCTGATGTCACATGGAGTACTTTGATGATGTTTTATTACCTTTCTGGACATGGACAGTATACCGTACATACATTTTCAATGGAGGGACAGAAAGCTCTCAGACTAAATCTAAAATATCTTAAACTGTGTTCTGAAAATGAACGGAGGTCTTACGGGTTTGGAACGACATGAGGGTGAGTCATTAATGACATAATTTTCATTTTTGGGTGAACTAACCCTTTAAAGAGCTCTGACATGTACCACCTGACTCCTGATTGATTGTATGAGCATTGGCTTGATTAGCATGAAAAACAAGCTTTTTTAAACACTATTTGAGCATAAGAAACAAACTATATGAGATTGTTGTGAGATTTTATTGGTGTTTTTAAAAAATTAAATTTAATTGTAAGCTTAGTGAACAGTTTTGGAGAATTTAATGTTTCCCCGTTCAAAATGATAGGACTTGGACGCCTGAGAGGCATTTCAAATATGGCCGCCGAGTGAAATTACTTGTTTTAAAGGGACTTTGATACAACTCTGCATAATTGAACTCGATGATGTCTGCATGAGCAGGGTGTGCAGTGTATGAAAATACATGTTGACAAGCAGGACATTGTATCATTGCATTTGGATTGAACATACTTTTCTGGTCCTAAACTATATGAATATTTTTTTAATATTTAGACCACTTCTTTTATTGATTGGTATCAGGATGTGATACTTTAATTATGGGGTCCTCCTTTGTTTTTAATTTGTAGAATGGTATCTTGGTAAATATTATCAGTAATATTTCAAGATGTTACAGTGATGAAATTACAGAGAAGAAATGTAAATTCTTAGGCATGAAATTAAATCAAAAACTAGTAATTTTATTCATATTAAATTGTCCTCCTCCCATTTTCCACTTCAAAATTTTTGTGAAAATTGTGCCTCTCTTGCCTCCCATGATGAGCTGCCACTGATGTTTACTGACTTGAGACTTGACAATTAACTCAGACTCCAGGGTTACAAACTTCAGACTTGACCTGCACTCCAGTTTAGGACTTGACTCAGACTTCAGGTGAAAAAAAGAAAAAGTCTGAACTTGTCCCCTCCCAAGTTGGCTGATATTCAAAGATTCATTACAGGGATCTGAGCAATATTTTATTAACTCTTTTTCTTTTTTGTGAATCTTATTGACCAGACCAAATACCTTCCAAACCGGAGAAATAAAAAAGTTCATCAGATCAACTTACTGTGCAGTACAGACCTCAGAAGATGCCGTCTCTTCAGTTTTTAAATATGTTTGGCAGACAGCTGACCCAATTGAGTATTGTGACCTCAGTTCCACTTGGCTTTTCGTTAGTGGGTTTGCAGGCAATTATGGAAGTAAAATTTTCATGCCCATGCAAAGCTGGCTGGAACACAGCTATATCAGCTCTCGTCTTCTGCGCTCCAGCTCTCTTTGCTTTTGTTATAATGTTTGTATTGTTAAGGCCTATTCCATTTAAATATAGCTGTTGTCAAAAACAAAACAACATTGAAGACTCAAGGAAATCTCAAGCACAGGACAACAAAGAAACATCTCAAGCACAGGACAACAAAGAAACATCTCAAGCACAGGACAACAAAAAAACATCTCAAGCACAGGACAACAAAAAAACATCTCAAGCACAGGACAACAAAGAAACATCTCAAGCACAGGACAACAAAGAAACATCTCAAGCACAGGACAACAAAGAAACATCTCAAGCACAGGACAACAAAGAAACATCTCAAGCACAGGACAACAAAGAAACATCTCAAGCACAGGACAACAAAGAAACATCTCAAGCACAGGACAACAAAGAAACATCTCAAGCACAGGACAACAAAGAAACATCTCAAGCACAGGACAACAAAGAAACATCTCAAGCACAGGACAACAAAAAAACATCTCAAGCACAGGACAACAAAGAAACATCTCAAGGAAAAAACGAAGAAACACCTCAAGAACATCTCAAGCAGTGTATAAAATGTCGTTATACAACTTTTTTTGTTTGTTTGATTCCTAGTCTTGTGTGGATCTGTATATGTTTCATTGATGGTGATTATCTTGCATGTGGATTCACAACCTGTAATGGACGCTATGCCTGTGATAAAGAACTGCATCCAAATTGTTTGAATTGGTGCAAACCCACTGAATTAAGCCCAGAAAAAAATGAGACTGAATGTTATGAGAGAACACGGAAGTTAATATATATATCAAAGGTAAGCATCATAGGATTTTTACCCAATGGTCTCTTATGAAAGGTTAAGACTGCATTATCCTGTTTTACAACTATTTTTATTGCTTTACATACTTTTTTTCTGAATTTCTTAAAGAAAGTTACAAACATAAGACTAGTCTTAGCAGTTTATGCAATTTTTCTTTCTTTTTTTTTTCAAGATTACAGGATATGTTCTGGTGCTTATCTTCTGTATCATAGCAATTATTTTGGTGACTTTTGACTGGGACGGAAGTCTACCAAAGTGCAGCAATACTGAAAGCAGCACCCCAGCAGAGCCAAAGCCAGACAAGAGCAACGAGGGAAGATCAGACAACCTTCAGATGAGAAGCATTGGAAGCACACCTGAGGAAAGGAAGTCCCTTCTTTCCTGCCAACAAGGAGGAAGAGGAGAGGCCGAGAAAGAGGAAGAGGAGGAAGACAAGGAGCAGGAAGAGGTAAAGAAAGAAGGAGGAGGGCAAGAAAGAGGAGGAAGAAAAACAAAAAAATGCTAAGAGCAAAGCAGAGTATCAATTTCTGATCAGTTTTGAGCTACTATGATAGAACATGTTTTCGTTCATCAAAAGACAATGACGAAGAAATATTACATTTGTTTTTAGATTAAAAATGTACTTCTCCCTGAGAACTATATGTTTTGAACAATGTGCTTGATAGTGTATATCATTTTGATCACTTTGTTTATGATTTGAGAGCAGTGCACACAGGTAAAACTGTTTTGAGGCAAAAGTTTCATTTTTTTAAGAGGAGTCAGAGGTTTTGTAAATAGTGCTTGAAGATAATGTTAGTGTTTAATGGTTTCAGAAAATGGAGCAAGGTTTTAGAAATTGTGTTTTAACAGTTGAAAAAAACTGTAATGAAATATGATAATGTAAAAATAAATTGCCCATAGAAAAAAAAAGAAAGTTGTTTCCTTCAAAATAAAACTTGTGGCCATGCAGAGATGGGCACTTAAATTAGTGATTCAGTAGTTCACATTCTAATGAAAATTAGCCCAAGCTTTACTCACACTCAAGCCATCCTACACTGTAAAAAATGTCCGTAAAAACACGGTACAATGTACTGTATTAATCTGAAGGAATTTTCCGTATTTGAGTTGTACAGGGCTTTATCCGTATTTTGAATTACGCATTGCATTGTGGGAACAAGAGCCTTGTCGGCACGAAACGTTCAAGACGCAACCATTACACACGCAGATGTTCTCGGTCAAATTTTTTTTTAAAGTCGTATTTCGAATTTGTGGAAGCAGTTCAACTACTGTGAAAATATGAGAATTATGTTTATGTCAAATAAGCTGTTTACGTAAATAGAGGTCCAATCCATTAGGTAAAAGCTCTTCTGTGTTTAAAGAACAGATCTAGCCAGGTCTTACTAGGCTCAAATACACTATCCTGATTTGTGAAAACTTTCACAGTGTAATTTTGGTCAGTTAACCCTTCCTAGAGTCGACTTCACCATTGTGATTTGAGAAATCTTTTACAGTACTGTGTGGGTCAGTTAACCCTTCCCTGAATGTTTAACTTTAGTGCACTTTTGGTCAGTTATCCCTTCCCTGAGTCATTATCATCAGTTTTCTGATTTGTGAAAACTTTCACAGTGCATTTTTGGGCAGTTAATCCTTCCTAGACCACTTATATTAACTATTGTGATTTGTGAAAGATTTCCCCTATGTGATATATGACCTAGGGAAGGGTTAACCGACCAAAATTGCACTGTGAAATATTTCACTAGTCTATTTTAGCCTAGTATGACCTGGCTAGATGACCATTCTTTAAACACATAAGCTGATTTATATAATGTCTTGGACCGCTATTCATTGGAACAGCACCGTATGACACTATTGCACAAAAAAGGGGGAAAAAGCAACGCTATAAAATATGATTGTGAAAGTTTTCACAAATCACTAGGCTCAATCTAAAACAAGTGATTTCGTGTGTTTATTGTAAATAGATGTTAAACATGAATTACAACTATTTTTCACATTCCTGACTACTTACCAAGGGGTTACGGACAAGAGCTTTGCTGTGAAAAAATTCACAAATCAAGCAGGTCAAGATTACAATGGATTCAGTGTTCCAAGTGTCCAACATTTTGAGCTATACACATTATACAATTAAAGGTGCCTTAGAATTGAAAATTGAATTTACCTTGGCATAGTTAAATAATTAGAGCTCTTTACATGGAAATGACATACATTGAGTCTCAAACTCCATTGTTTCCTCCTTCTTATGTAAATTTGATTTGTGCAAAAGACCTCCGAAGAACAGGCGAATCTCAATATAACACTGACTGTTACGTAACAGTCGGGATCATTAATATGTACGCCCCCAATATTTGCATATGCCAGCCCATGATCAAGGCATTAGACAAGCCAGTATTAATGTCTGGATCTGTGCACAGCTGAATCAACAGACTTTATGCAGGTAAGCAAGCAAGGACAATAGTGAAAAATGGCAGATGGAGTGATAATAACTGACATGATCTATGATATCATGATATTTTTGTGATATTTGTAAATTGTCTTTTTAAATGTTTTGTTAGCATGTTGCTAATGCAGGGGCGCAGGAGACATTTTCAAAGTGAGGCGGACCAAACTGCATTCCGGGGGGTGGGGTGGTGGGGAAGGGTTGTTATGACAATGGGCGGTGCACATGCGCCGAACGTGTCTTTCCCATGGTCTTTCCGCGCTCATGGGCAAAGGAGTTTCTCTGAAAGGCCCGTGCGAGACTGAACGGAACGCATGAAATGACGTATACATGGACTGGAGCTCACGTTCACATAGGGAACATGGGAGCACCACGATGCGACCGCAAAAGGCACTTTCACTTTCACGATCAAAGTGCACACCACTGATAAGCATTGTAAATGCAATATTACAGTATACACATACCAATTAAACGCACAGATCTCCTCTCGTGCGTCCTCCACTGGATGAGACAATATCACTTTCGTTTCTATTTCAGATATCTCTTTTATAGATGCCATCGATGCTTTTGCCTTTCAAGATGTAATTACCAAAATCAAAACAGTCCATAAACTATAAATCCTCATGAAAACTTAAGTCAAGCCAGCTCGCGCGTCAATCTGAGAGATCAGCCTCCTTACCTTAAAGTGTCAAATTCTCGGTTTCTGAATGGACGGTTTGGCTTGATTGACAGACGCTAACGTTCGGGCATGTTTATATACCATCGACCTGTCCTAAAACGTTAGCACGCTTTGATCGACTGTTTGGAGATCGCGTGTTTCTCCGTTCGAGAGCGCATTTCCTGTTCACATCCGCGAAACAACAGCTGATTATTTATGAACGGATCGCTTACAGAAACGTGAAAATGGTCTCATTTGAAAGAAAATATCCGAAGCTAAAAGATGATATAGTGTGACTAATTGAAGCAGCCCTTATCAAAAGTGTGGGGGTTGACTTCTATCTTTTCAAAACTGCGGGGGTCCTGACCCCCCTGTCCCCCGTGCCAACGGCGCCCCTGTGCTAATGTACTGTTAAATGTGGTTAAAGTTACCATTGTTTCTTACTGTATTCACGGAGACCCAATCCATGTCGTTAATTTCATTATTAAACACTTGCAGTCTGTATAATTCATAAACAACTTGTTTATGAATTACATGATATTTGTAAATTGTCTTTCTAAATGTTTCGTTAGCATGTTGCTAATGTACTGTTAAATGTGGTTAAAGTTACCATCGTTTCTTACTGTATTCATGGAGACAAGAGCCGTTGCTATTTTCATTATTAAACACTTGCAGTCTGTATAATTCATAAACACAACTTCATTCTTTATAAATCTCTCCGACAGTGTAGCATTAGCCGTTAGCCACGGAGCACTATCAAACTCATTCAGAATCAAATGTATACATCCAAAAAGATATTATACTTACATGATCTGATAAGCTGCATGACGAACACTTTGTAAAGATCCATTTTGAGGGTTATATTAGCTGTGTGAACTTTGTTTATGCAATGTATTATAGAGTCACGAGCTTGGGGGCGGGGAGCACAAGCATTTAAAGGGGATGCATGCTGAATCGGCACATTTATAATTATGCCTCAAAATAGGCAGTTAAAAAAATGAATAATAAAAAATCTATGGGGTATTTTGAGCTGAAACTTCACAGACACATTCAGGAGACACCTTAGACTTATATTACATCTTGTGAAAAAGGGTTCTAGGGCACCTTTAAGGATCACATATGAAAAAAACAGATTTCAGACCAGAGGACCACGTCACCTGAATTCACAAATCATAAAGAATGACATGTGAAATTATTTGCACATCTACGACAGCACACTGTGGGTTTATAGCCAAAAGAAATCTGAATATCAACCTGCAAACTTTCGTTACTGCAGTGGGTTTCTGTCATTCTAAACACCGCTTTTAACCACAGCTAAAGGAACGTTTCATACTTGTAATTAATGCTGCCTTCACGTGCTATCAGAAATGTGATAATTCCCACTTCTGAAGTCATGATTACAAGCTCATCACATTCAAATTTCTTGTGCACTTTTTTACTTGGGAAACTCGTAACGATAATTCCAAGAGCACGTGAAGGCAGCGTTAGAAGAGGGGTTAGCACAGCTTTTTACCTGGGGTTATGAAACCCTGCTCCAGAGCAGTGTTAGCACCGCTTTTGCAGTGTTAACCCCACAGTGTGGTCCCAATCTTGTACAGAAACGATGTGGTGTTAGAATGTTACATATGCTTAAGTGTAGTGTGAAAAGCCCTAATGACACAGTGTTAAAGGCACACTATGTAAATTTTCTCCGCTAGAGGTCGCCTTTTCAAAACAAAGCCGTAACTTGATGAAACAGAGATTGAGCATCGTATCATGGGAAATATCGTCATCACCTCACAGCTGGTGGAAAGCAGTCTGACAGGACTCAGGCAGAAGTCATGTTCATGTATAAGATTATTAACGTTACTGTAGTATGAAGCAGAGCAGGGCGAGTGATGTTGGAGCTGAACGAGGAGCTGGAGCGATTGCTAATGAGAGACGAGCGCGACACACGCCTCGTGAGCAGCGGGACTTTTATTATGCCACAGTCGCCTCTTCCGCTTCTTCCAGTCAAGTGTATGTGGGGTAAAGCAGCGCTGTTTATCATATTAGATACATTTGAGAGTGTTGAAAATGATAAAGTTACTCTGTGCGTTTGCTCGGCGGCTGCTGTGAGACACTGTTACACACTGCAGTAAGCTGGATCGATATTAAAATATCATTAATAAATTCTGGATGGCTTGTTAAATGGCATTCAATTAATTTTAAAACATATTGTATGATGAAGAAAATGCTGTTAATGTTACTAAAAATAAATCTGCATCTGATTATGCTATGTTAAAGGATTAGTTCACTTTCAAATTAAAATTTCCTGATAATTTACTCACCCCCATGTCATCCAAGATGTTCATGTCTTTCTTTCTTCAGTCGAAAAGAAATTAAGGTATTTGATGAAAACATTCCAGGATTTTTCTCCTTATAGTGGACTTCACTGGACTCCAGATGGTTGAAGGTCAGAATTACAGTTTCACTGCAGCTTCAAATCGTTCTACACGATCCCAGACGAGAAATAAGGGTCTTATCTAGAGAAACCATCACTCATTTTCTTAAAAAAAAAAATAAAAAATAAATATATATATATATATATATATATATATATATATATATATATATAATGAAATAAAACAAAAAACACTTAAAACAATTTAGGAATTAAGTTCAAAATCAACTGCCAACTAAAACTAACAAACAAAATTTAAACACTAAGGAAGTTTTAAAAACTTTTTAAAAAGATAAGTTTTTAGGTCCTTTTTAAAACCATTAGTCGTTTGTGGAGCCCTCAAGTTTTCAGGGAGAGCACAACACAAAGAGAACATAAACCATTGAACTTCATTCTTCAAAAAATACCTGTTTCATTTTAATTTTTAGCTGCACCATTTCTTTAAGATGAGTTTCAGTACAAGCTCTAGCATTGATTCATTGCATTTGGTTTCTGCACATGATATTTCAGTAACACTTTACAATAAAGTCCCATTAGTAAACGTAAGTAAATGCATAACTAATATTAAATGAGCAATACATTTGTCACAAAACAGTGTTTAATAATACAGAGCAATACAGTATCATCTTTTAAAATAAATAAATATACAACTGTTTATTGTTAGTTCATGTTCGCTCAGGTGCATTAAATGATATTATCAGATACAATTTTGGATTTCAATATATTACATCAACTAAGATTAAGAAATGCTTTAGAAGTTCAACATTTTTGTTCTTGTTAAAGTTAACAAATGGAGCTTGTGTAAAATGTTACAAATATTTTTCATAGTAAATGTGAGGAAAAGTATCACACTGTATATATTATGTGATATTTTACTCAAAGTACAGGATTTATATAAAAACGAAGCATCATTTGAGTCAGTCCATCAGAGCTGATCAGTCGTGGCTTCATGTTGTGTCTCGACTGTCTTCATCTTCACAGTCAGTGGAAATCTTCCTCTCAGCGTCTTCAGATCTCTGATTCACTGGCGCCTGTATGTAGAGCTTCCCATCATCAGCCATGGAGCAGGACAATCCCTCAGGATTCACTCCTTCAGGCAGGTCAAACTCCCGTCTGAACTCCTGGATTCTGCACGAGTACGAGCCTTTCCCAGGATCCTCCTGCTTCTTCTGGGTCTTTCCGCAGACCTGCAGCTTCCTGCCCACCTGCCTGACCGACAGCTCCTCCGGGGAAAAGTCGCGAGTGTCCAGCGTCAAAGCAAAGCGGCTTCCGTCTCTCTCCACTGCGCAGGAGACTGGATAGATCTCCTCAAAGATCTGCTGCTGCAGTTTCTCCAGGCTGCTCCTCTCCTCCTGCAGCACTTCTGCGTGTCTGTGAAGAGCTGTGATCTCCGGACAGAGACTGCGCTGCACTGGCCACTCGGTTCCCATCAGTGATCTGAAGGAAGGCTGGAATCCATGCGGGATCAACATGTTCAGGGTTTGTGTTCTCGAGTCTCTCTGGTTCGTCCGCTCGTGAGGCGTTTAGATTTGACTCGAGTGCTGCGAGTCGCTCGGCTTTATAGCGCGTGTTCTTCAGCACCAGAGAGTTCATGAACTTTCCAGGCAGTTCCGGATTCGTCCAGTGGGGGCAGAAGAGAGAGGACTGATGACGTCACACCTGTCACAGTCTTATTTTAGATGAGGATTGGACATACTCGATATGTTAGACTACTCAGATTTAATAGACAGTGATGGCGTCATTTTCTTTTTAGATTATTAAAGCTTTTGACACATTGGAACACAATTTTTTATTTCTGACTCTACAAAAATGGACTAGGCCTATATGCACGGGTTACTTCCTGGTTGTGGTTAAGCCAGCTCGAGCACTTCCGGTGAACTGTTAGCTGTTCATTCTGTAGTCGTTGTACATCGACACAAAACCATCTATGGTTGACTTTTTAATGTTGTATTTATATTTTAATGCAGTTATTACATTTACCCAATTTGCCAATAAACCAGTTTTATTGATTGCAATAAAGACGAAGCTATTCAGACCGTTTAAAAACGCCGTGTCTGTAATTAGACACGCACACACATTTTTTCCCCAGCACTTCAAATGTTATTTTTAATGCGATGACCACAAACATAATTTGTTCATCCTTCGGAGATTGTCCCCATTGTAAAACCGAACGTTTAAAAATGTAGGAAATTCAACATTTGATAAAAAAACACTTATTTAAAAATAAAAAAGACAGTAATTAGCACTTTAACCAGCAGGTGGCGGCAAAGTAGCATTTGCGCACATATCAGCCATTTCCTCTAAACGTTTTTCACTTCGTTTTTGACTAAATGTTAAACATTATAAAATAACTAGGTTTGAAAAAAACATTTTGTCAATGTGAAGTATGAAATATTCACAAAATCTTATGAAAAACAATAACTTTTATTGTGAATTACACAGAAAGCGAGCACTGTGCTCTCCCTTTGTAATTACAGCAGCTGTCAGTCAGTGCAGCGCAAGATCAATGATTTCAGCACACTTGTGAAAACACACATTTTATTCAATTAATCTAACTAAAGTGCACAATAAATATTTAAATTTTGAAGCTTTTTTTCACATAAAAGTGTGAAAACTAATGGTCGAATTGAATTTAGCCGAGGAGGAACATTTTGGTACGTCTTTATTTTTTTATTTTCTAAGCCGTCTTACGTTTGAATAACTAAATTAATGCTTTGCCTGACTATTTAAGTGACTATATTCTGATTATAAACTAAGTATTACACTACTGATGCTCAACACACCAGCAAATGACATCTCACCTGAAGTTATCGAGCTGGCTTATATTAATGCGGAAGTTCTAAAGAACGCTCCGTGCATATAGTCCATTGTCTTTGGCAATTCCTTTTGCAGGATGGTCCAAATGCTTTACAGAAACAGAAACAGCAAATTAGGTAATGGTCCTTCACCTAGATTCTTTCTAAAACGAGGAGTTCATCAAGGATGTCCAGTCCTAATTACAACACTGTTCCTCAGCACACACATCAATAACAGTCAGTTAAAGGGTATCACAATTGGCAACACTAAAATAAAAATTAGTCAATTAGCGGACGATACCGCTTTATTAAATGATTCGTCACAAATTCAATTGGCTTTGGGTATTAAATTTAAACTTTAATAAATGCAAATATTGGTAGACTAATTACTAAAGATGAAGTTCAGCAAACTTCAAGGCTATTACCAAAACACAAAAAATGCAATTGCTGGTTTCAAAGGGATTTTTCAATAAAAGGCAGAACACGGCTCACTGAGGCAGAAGGTCTGTCTCGTTTGGGCCTGCAGCTCAGTCTCTTTTTGTGAATAAGCCTATGTCTAAATTAATTAATGAGGTTTTAGTAAAATTCCTATTGAAAAATAAATCTTATTATTTGATAAAATAAGTCATATTAAACTCATATAATAATGGCGATCTGAATTTTATTGATTTTGATTCCTTCAACAATATTAATTGGCTGAACTCTAGCCAAACCATCTTCTATTTGGAATGTTTTTCCTCACCTTGTTTTTTCACAACTTGGTGGCATTCATTTTCTCTTAAACTCCCTATCAAACTCCAACTTTCATCAACAGGTTCTCTTATAGCATGGGCTCTAATTTATAAGCATAACTTTTCACCACAAAGATTAATTTGGAACAATAAGAACATTTTATTCAAGAATAAGTCTCTGTTTTATGATAGTTGGTTCAGTACTGGTTTATTTTTGGTCGAGCAGTTGTTCAATGAGAAAGGTCTTTTGTTCAGAATTTCTTTCCAAATACCAAATACCAATAACCCCAAAAGAATTAGCTGCAGTTATGGGAGCTATTCTCTCTGGGTTATGTATGCTTTTTAAAAACTGTAATGACTCCTCAGTATCTATTGCATCCTTTCCTAAACCTTGTGATATTCCTTTTTGTCAAATTTGTTTCTCAAAAGTCAAAAGCCAAAAATTATAAAATAAGATCTTTATTTCTTATGAATTTGATTTCCGTTCCACCTGTGATTCCTTTTTTGAATAATGTGTTTGTTAACCTTAATTGGAAAAGAAAATCTGGTCATCAATTTGATGAATGACTGCAGAGACCTTCTTTCATCAAATTAAGACCAGGAATGTGTAATAAGAAAAGAAAAATTGTTTCTGATTTCAATTTGACTTAAAGGGGTCCTATAATGCCCCTTTTACAAGATGATAATAAAGTCTCTGGTTTCTCCAGAATGTGTCTGTGAAGTTTCAGCTCAAAATAACCCACATTTTATTTATTATAGCTTGTCAAATTTGCCCCTATTTGGGTGTGAGCAAAAACACACCGTTTTTGTGCGTGTCCCTTTAAATGCAAATGAGCTGCTGCTCCCGCCCCCTTTCCAGAAGAGGGCGGAGCTTTAACAGCTCAACAACAACAAAGCTGGTGAATCTCACGCAGCCAAAATGAGGATTGTCAGTAACGGTGTTCAGCCTTACATTGTTCAAACCGGAGTCGACACTGATGGAGAGACTCAGGAAGAAGTTACAACTTTTAGAATGAAACTGGACGTTTCTGAACGGTTAGTGGATAAATTTATGTAGTTGCTGTGGAGTTGATTCAACTCATCCACTAGCATGTGCCGTCATGTTCATCTTTTGTGTTGAATTGATCCTCGTTTGTGAAGCAGTCCAGCGTAAAATGACGGCATGACAACAACACTCTACTACAACAACTCTTCCTCTTGTTTAAAGCAGCCCAACATGGCCCCGCCTCCTTTGTTGTGTGTTCTCAGGGGCGGGGTTTATGTAAATTTTAGGGTTTGTGAAGTCACCAACCCAGGAAGAAGTTAGTTGTAGTCCCTACCAGCCATTTGTTGTAGTTCTTAAAAAGTGATTTCTGTAAAAAAAAATATCTCCCTTTGCATTGAACTTTGAGTGTCGTAACTTTGCAGATGTTGTTTATGCTCAAACAGCAACATTACACACTAACTAAAGTTAAAAAAGTCAAATCAAAATCAACCACCCCTTTCAATTTAAAGTGAACATTCATCACAGTTGAACTGAAACTTCTTACAGACAATCTTATATATAAAATGTACAAAAATCACACAAATGCTTACTGCCTACTGACTGTTCTGGATCAAATTTAGCACTCTTTCAAGCAGTGACGTCACTTAAACTCAACAGCACCAAGACACAATTGTTAAGACTAGACTGCACCAGCCTGTCACATGACCCACGGAAATGTTCCTGGCTGGACCCCTGCGATGAAAGTCTTGTGTTTGACTGATAGTATTTTATTTTCTAATAAATTTACTAAAATGATGCTTTGTTATTCTTATTGAAAAACACCATCATATTAAAAACAGATTTTTTATATCCTATAATTATAACGTAATTGAATAAATAAATATTATGTAATTGACCATATGCATGGAACATTCTTAAGAACTTCCACTATAATATAATCCAGCTGGAAATCTTCCAGTGAAATGTCACTTGTTGGTGTGTCTGTATCTTCAATGACCTGAGGCTTTAACAACATCAATAGTGTAATACTTAGTTTATAATCAGAATATAGTCTTGAATAGTCAGGCCTAGTGTTAAATTAGTTATTTAAATGTAAGACAACATAAAAAAAGAAAGAGTTGTCTCAGTGATTTTCTCCTCAGCAAAATTCATATCTACCATCAGGTTTCATACTTTCTTGTGAAGAAAAGTATCTACATATTGTAAATTAAAGATTTATTGAGCACTTTAGTTAGATTCATTGAATAAAATGTGAGTTTTCACAAGTGTGCTGAAATCATTGAGCTTGTGCTGCACTGACTGACAGCTTCTGAAGGGAGAGCGTGGTGATCGCTTTCTGTGTAATTCATTCACAAGAAAAGTTATTGTTTTTCATGAGATTTTGTGAGTACTTCATACTTCACCTTGACATTTTATTTTTAAACCTAGTTTATATTGTTTAATATTTATTCAAAAGCGAAACAGTAAAAAAATTACAGGAAATGGCTAATATGAGCCAATAAATGCTCCTCTGCCACCATCTGATGGTTATAGTGGTGATTAATGTCTTTTTTATTTTTTAAATAAAAGTGTTTCTATTAAATGTTGATAGATTTGTAGGATTTCCTACATCTTGAAATGTTCAGTTTTGAAAAGGATGGATGAACAAATAATGTTTTTGATCATCACATTAAAAATGATATTTGAAGTTCTGGAAAAATTTGTGTTTTTGTCTAATTACAGACGCCATGTTTCTTATTCCAACATTCACAGTAGCTTCAACTCTTTATTGTAATCAATAAAACTGGTTTACTGGCAAATTAGGCAAGTGTGATACCTGTATTAAAATAATAATACAACATTTAAAAGTCAACGATTGACGGTTTTGTGTCGATGTACCTTGAAAGTTCACCTTAAAAAACAGGAATATCATCAATTGCATAACATGTATGAAAAACTTTCTTAAATGAGTGTTGCAAAAATGTGGAAGCATTACATTATAAATGTTATTTAAACACCTCCAGGTCCCATTTAGTAAACCATATATATATATATATATATATATATATATATATATATATATATATATATATATATATATATATATATATATATATATATATATATATATATATATATATATATATATATACACACCAATCAGGCATAACATTATGAGCACTGACAGGTAAAGTGAATAACACTGATTATCTCTTCATCACGGCACCTGTTAGTGGATGGGATATACAGTATTGGGCAGTAAGTGAACAGGAAGCAGGAAAAATGGGCAAGCGTAAGGATTTGAGTGACAAGGGCCAAATTGTGATGGCTAGACGACTGGGTCAGAGCATCTCCAAAACTGCAGCTCTTGTGGGGTGTTCCCGGTCTGCAGTGGTCAGTATCTATCAAAAGTGCTCCAAGGAAGGAACAGTGGTGAACCGGAGACAGGGTCATGGACGACCAAGACTCATTGATGCATGTGGGGAGTGAAGGCTGGCCCGTGTGGTCCGATCCAACAGACGAGCTACTGTAGCTCAAACTGCTCAAGAAGTTAATGCTGGTTCTGATAGAAAGGTGTCACAGTAGATCACAGTTTGTTGCGTATGGAGCTGCATAGCTGCAGACCAGTCAGGATGCCCATGCTGACCCCCGTCCACCGCCGAAAGAGCCAACAGTGGACACGTGAGCATCAGAACTGGACCACGGAGCAATGGAAGAAGGTGGTCTGGTCTGATGAATCACGTTTTCTTTAACATCACGTGGATGGCCGGGTGCATGTGCGTCTCTTACCTGGGGAACACATGGCACCAGAATGCACTATGGGAAAAAGGCAAGCCGGCGGAGGCAGTGTGATGCTTTGGGCAATGTTCTGCTGGGAAACCTTGGGTACTGCCATCCATGTGGATGTTACTTTGACACGTACCACCTACCTAAGCATTGTTGCAGACCATGTACACCCTTTCATGGAAACAGTATTCCCTGGTGGCTGTGGCCTCTTTCAGCAGGATAATGCTCCTGCCACAAAGCAAAAATGGTTCAGGAATGGTTTGAGGAGCACAGCAATGAGTTTGAGGTGTTGACTTGGCCTCCAAATCCCCCAGATCTCAATCCAATCGAGCATCTGTGGGATGTGCTGAACAAACAAGTCCGATCCATGGAGGCTCCACCTCTCAACTTAAAGGACTTAAAGGATCTGCTGCTAACATCTGGTGCAGATACCACAGCACACCTTTAGGGGTCTAGAGGAGTCCATGCCTCGATGGGTCAGGGCTGTTTTGGCAGCAAAAGGGGGACGAACAAAATTACTGCTCTAGGCAACCATAACCTTATTTCATGCTTTGTTGGGTAACGCTTTAGATTACAGCCCGGAAGGCGAACAACCAGGAAAATAACAAATTATTTATACTGTAAGTATTTTAGAACTAGGGGGTACTTATAATATTATGATAGACAACAATCTTACGTTTGGGAGCAATTTAGCGAGAAAGTGCACTGATTAAGTTGTTTCAAGTAGAAAGAACTATTGCAGTCTTTTTTACATGGGGAAATATGCTTTTGTTTCATGTAGTTACAGGGTAAGTATGACATTACGGGCTGTAAATTAAAGTGGTGCTTGTTACAATCTTGTTTCATGTATATACAAGGTAAATAGGCAATCAATCTGTTATCACTCAGAAACCTTTATTTGAAAAACAACTTATTTCAAAACATTTAAACTTACAACACTTGTTATTCGTTTCGCTTGCTTGGCTTCCTCTTCTTGTTCCTCTTCTTCTTTTTCTTTCTTTCTGCTGATGAATCTTAGGGAATCCCATGTCATTTGCTATTCTGTATTAAAAGAAAATACAGTACACCTGGGAAATGTGCTCACCGTTTACTCATCTTTTACCCTCATGCCATCTGAGATGTATCCGACTTTCCTTCTTCAGGTGAACACAAACAAAGATTTTTAGAAAAATAAATCATCTGGGAACGCTTTATAATGCAAGCTCATGTGTTCCTAAAAGTTGAAGCATCAAACAGCACAAACAGCAATAACTACAGTAATCCATACAACCTCAATGGATGAATCAATGTCTTCTGAAGTGAAGCCCTCAATGTCATACTTACCCTGTAACTACATGAAACAAGAGTGTAACAAGCACCACTTTAATTTACGGCCCTCAATGTCATACTCACCCTGTAACTATGAAACAAAAGCATATTTTCCCATGTATTAAAAAAGATTGCAATAGTTCTTTCTAATTGCCTTGAAACAACTTAATCCTGAGCGAGTTCTTAATGCATTATAGTCCTTCTTCACGTTTATTGCGATCTCAGAATTCAGGCCAGCTGATAATACCTAGAATATCAAAATCAACCGCAGGCGGTAGATCCTTCTCCTATTTGGCACCTAAACTCTGGAACAATCTTCCTAGCATTGTTCGGGAAGCAGACACACTCTGTCAGTTTAAATCTAGACTAAAAACACATCTCTTTAACCTGGCATACACATAACACATTATCAATTTATATTTTCAAATCCGTTAAAGGATTATTAGGCTGCATAAATTAGGTCAGCCGGAACCGGGAACACTTCCTATAACACCAGATGTACTTGTTACATCAGAAGAAGAATGGCATCTACGCTAATATTAGTCTTTCTGTTTATCCTGAGGTTTACGGTAGTCAACCGGCTCCGGGCCGTATCCAGCTGAGACCAAGGACCTGCGCCTTGACATGACCACAACGCAGCCCTGAAGTATCAGCAGAGATCGAGTCGACTAGATCATCCACTGTGAAGACATCATCAACACGACAGCCAGTAGCACAGTTCCTCAACAGACCGTCCATACCGGCGTGATGAATACGATCCTCAACTGGACACGACCACAACGCAGCCCTGAAGTATCAGCAGAGATCGAGTCAACTGGATCATCCACTGTGAAGGCCTCATAGACACGACAGCCAGTAGCACAGTTCCTCAACAGACCGTCCATACCGGCGTGATGAATACGATCCTCAACTGGATGGAACTGAAATAAATACTTTGATTGTTGCGATCCTATCATATTCATGGTAGCAACCTGATTCGTAACAAAGCACTGTTCGCCAGAGGAGAACTGGCCCCCCGACTAAGCCTGGTTTCTCCCAAGGTTTTTTTTTTTCTCCATTTTAACACCTATTTGCCACTTGTTTGCCACCTGATGTCACCTGTTGGAGTTTGGGTTCCTTGCCGCTGTCGCCTTTGGCTTGCTTAGTTGGGGACACTTGACATTTGACTTGACATTTGATATTCAACAGTATTCTTGACATTTATTCAACAGTGCTTTGATCTGCCTGCATTGACACTATTCTTGAAGAGCTGCTGTGCAGCAAAAATTATGCACCAGTTATCAATGTAAAGCTGCTTTGATACAATCTGCATTGTAAAAAGCGCTATATAAATAAAGGTGACTTGACTTGACTTGACTAATCAGTGCACTTTCTCGGTAAATTGCTCCCAAACGTAAGATTGTTGTCTATCATAATAGTATAAGTACCCCTTAGTTCTAAAATACTTACAGTATAAATAATTTGTTATTTTCCTGGTTGTTAATCTTTTATTCCCCAGACTTTACATATTGTTCCCCTATACTTACATGTACTTACTTTACAGGTACACTATATTACCGAAAGTTACACTGTAAATTAGTTGTAATTATATAGTACTTTCCGGACTGTAATCTAAAGCGTTACCAAAAGTTGCATCGTATAAGTAAGTGTACTCCGGCCCGGAACGTTAAAGAGTAATGTGAGTGCGGGCCAGCAGGGGAGGAGGGACAATTGCGCTTGGGTTCGGTTCAAGGCAACCATGCCTAGTGTGAGTACACCCTTAATTTTTGGATAGAGTATCCCTTGACAACAATTTAAAACCTCAGAATCTAAGCAGCACCAAAGGCCCACTTTAAAGGCTTGCCTGATTCTGCCTGTGGATCTGTATATTTATATTCATGGTGATTATTAGGCAAAAAATATTGTAAGACTTTACAACAAGTTTCCATTTGTTGTCATTAGTTGACATTAACAAATGAGACTTTGTTACTAAAAATATTACAATGTCTGGTCCACTGAGATTCCCTGTTTGCATTGATGGATGTGAAGATTTCATTCCCATGAAAAGTGGCACAGAATCAATCCAACATCAGGCCTGTGCCAATGTGTCTGCAAAAAGAAAGGAGGAGCAGTTTGCAAGGATGTGGTTTAATATTTTCATAAAAGAGAACATAGCTACACGTCTAGAGCTGTGCACAGTCACTATAAATGACTGTGCAGACTCTGAAAGCTGCATACATCGAAGTGAATTCAAACCGGTTGCAGGTAGGCTGTTATTCCTGATTTTATGGTGTGATTCAAGAAAAGTAAAAAGTTCAGCAAGTCTTTGTCTTTATTCATGTGCCACAGATTCCTTGACTTGGAAATGTTTTATATGTTGTGTTTTAATGCTCTCTGAGGTAGACCTCTAACAAGTTGAGGGTGGTGAAAGCTTACATTTGTTTAAACTAACAGTTGGACAATTACATTTCAAGCTATAAATTACATCAAATAATTCAAGCTAACATAATAAAATGAATAAAGGAAGTTATGAAAGAAGAGTGAATGCTTGAGAAAGGATCTGGAGATGTCGGTGAAAGCAGCAGAGATGGAGAGAGTGAAATAAAAATAAAACGGTGTTAATGGACATTTTGAACTATGTAGATGTTTTAAATGGAGAGATACTATACAACTATAATTGCACATTTAGATTCACATTGTTAATGTTTGTTCTGTACACTCTTAAAAATAAAAGTTACAAAAGGGCAGTTTTTCATAGCAATACAATAAAACCATTTTTGGTAAAGAACCTTTCAGTCAACGGTTCTTAAAATAACTACCTTTTTTTTTTCTTTATGCAAAGAATATTTTAATAATCTAAAGCATTTTTCCACTCAGCTATAAAGAATATTTAGTGCAATGGAAAAGTTCCATGATTGTAAAAGGTTCTTCATAGATCCATCAATCCCCCTATAGGGCCGTTTTCTGGTTGCATTTGCACCGCCAGTAGGAACTCTGTAGTTACGTAAGCCGTGCTTGATGTTGTGAGTTTTATTTTGACATTTTTATTTAATGGAGCTGAGCAGTGGCGAGCACAAGGGGTTGGTCTTGAGCCCCTGCCCCTTTGATCTTAAAAGTGAAAGTGCCCTTTGTGGTTGCACCACATTACCATTTCACCAGTTCCTGCAGTGCAAACAGTCTGTTTATTTGTCTGTAAAACTTCAGCTAGTACAGTAGCCTATTGGATAAAGTAATTTGTTTATATTGCTATAGTGTTATATTACCACATGTCATTCTGTGCCAGACTCTACATCTGGGCTGCTTCAACTCCAACAAAATGTTGCACAATGTCTTTTAAATGGAAACGGTGGTGCGTTGAACACCCTGTTCTGATGATGCAAGAGTTGCAACTATGGCAGCTGAGAAGGCCATTCTTTGTGTTCTTTTGGAAAGAATTTTCAGAGCCTGATGAAATCAGTATAAATACGTGTTTAATACTACAAAATACACTCAATATTACAGTCACTGCCCTTGCCGTCCAGAATAAAAGAGAACATCCCAATCGATTGAAGGGATTTGTGGAAACTGTGGTTCCTAATTATTGTGATCCAACATTTGCCTCGCATTTCAGGATGAAAAGACAAACATTTCAGGTGAAGGATAATCCACTTCTTACCTCCGAGACTGTGTTATGATCTATATGACCTTATTATTTTTTATTGTCAGTATTAGGCTTATCATTATTGCGATCACTGTCACTGAGCTTTCTCTTTAATACCACGTGGTTTATATACATGTTGCTGCTGATTGGGCTGACATTTTTGACACACCCACCAAACAAGAGAAAACGTATCTCAAACCCCGATGCACGTCGTTCAACCTGGAAACCGTATAGCAAAATGTTGCGCATCGGTTTGAGCTTGAACGTGTTTCTGGTGCTGCGCCAAATCTTATCCCTCTACAGCACAGTGTTGCCCTCAGGCAACGGAAAGCTTTCTTAAGCCCTATATTTAGTACATTTTTCTTTTTTCTTTTTTTTTTTACATTTTTCTTTAACAATTACAACCGATTAGAAAGGTCCGGAAAGTACCAATGAACAGTCCAGTAAGGTGTTGGAGTCAATATCAAGCACCATTAAGAGGTGGGACGTCCTGTTCTGACACATGGTCACAGGAGCACATGGTGTGAGAAGAAGGCAAAATTAATTGCTTTAGTAATCTTATTTAAAATGACATGAACTGTACATAAAAATGTGTGTGTGTGTGTGTATGAAGGTGTAGAGAAGCCTTTTGTCATTTTTTTTATTTATTTATTTTCCATGTTCAGAAATTCTTTTCGTTCCCTCAGAGCAACGTTGTGCGATAAGGGGTACTTTTCAAGGATGTTTTAGACAATACCTCACGCTAGCAATAATGTGTTACAAGAAGGGAAGATGCAAGCTTCCTGTGTGGTCAGGAACGCCCAAAGTGATGTGCAAAAAATGTAACATTCACCCTTATTTTACAGCAGAGAAGAAATGCTTTTTGAAGTTTCGTATGGAGTGAAGTCTCATTACATGAAGTTCATTATATGACATGACACATACATGATACAAACCGATGCATGTATCAAATCCAATATATCAATGTCTTTCACATTTTTCCCTTTTTACTTAATGATTTCTTGACATTTTTTTTTTTTTTAAATTGAATTTGCATTGCATCTCTGAGCATTGTCTTATGATAATTTTCTCTATGATTCTGTACAATTGATGCACAAAGTTACCCTGAGGCAACGAAAAAATATTTTGGGGTGGGGGGGGGGGGGTCAAAAAAATGTTTTATCAACAAAATGTTCCCAAATGAACCAAAAAATTATGTGGAATTTTTTTTTTCATGTGCCATCAACGTGTGCAGTAGAGGGTTTTATCTGCACAAAATGACACAAATGCACAAGTGAAGCTTGAACTAAATTATGTGCTAATCAGG
Source organism: Megalobrama amblycephala (assembly GCF_018812025.1). Classification (NCBI taxonomy): domain Eukaryota; kingdom Metazoa; phylum Chordata; class Actinopteri; order Cypriniformes; family Xenocyprididae; genus Megalobrama; species Megalobrama amblycephala. The sequence continues at coordinate 34,827,978 of NC_063053.1, read as the reverse complement.
ATGTTTAACTCCAGTAGTAGACGTGCACTTCCCACAACAACGCGCTGAAACAACACAGAGAATTCACAACATTTTATTACAATAGAGTTCTCATTATAAAGTTATGTAAATGACAGTTCCAGCAGTTAAAGTTGTGCATTGCTGCCAGTGGTGTGGTCCCTTCTGATTGAAGCCAACCATTTATTCCGCCGATCTAACTGTCATGATCATTACTGGGAGTGCCCTTGGATTTTGACCCTTGCCTGTTTCTGGACTACGATTTTGGATTTCTCATTAAATTAACCCTGCACTTGGATCTGTCTGTTCGTCTCTGTGATTTGCCGTGACACTAACTCCTTAGGGATCGAATAAAATTGTAGTTCGGGATTTCTCTGATGACTGTTATTACAGCTAACAGCACAACATATTTCAGGCATATTGTAACCTTGTTGTGAACCTTCTGGGAGTGTTTCATTGACCTTCCTCTGGTATTTGTAGCTGCTGTGGCCATAGACTGAAACAGGTCGCGTAGCTCTGACCAGGCACAAAAATGGCGGCGATAAAGCACAGTGACGTCACATGAAACCCATGAATAGAGTTCTAGCTTATAAATTATCTAGTGCTTTTAGACATAAATACTTATTTTTATTGAGTTGTGGATTTGAATTTATACTTAGACATTCTCAAAAACTACTTTTTGTCAAGGTTTAGATTTTTTTTGTTTGAAATGTTGATTTGAAGTGTCAGTTTTTGCATTAATTTTACTACAGTCAAACCTGAACACAGAGGACATTTTGTTACACAACAGCAAAATTCAATAAAAAAATGTAACAAAAATGAGCAGGTATGTTTTATCACAGCTTTGATCTCATTTCAACCTCTTATTTGAGTTTTGGCTCATTTTGACCATATTGTTACACACATAGCTAATGCGACAAAAGTTTCATCCCATTCCGATGAAGCAAATACAATTAAAAATGTCAAAATGTTAAAGTTTTCAGTCATTTTTGACCGAAGAGGACCAGAGGGTTAAAATAACGTCACTCACCGAAAGACGTTGATGCCACACGCCACTCAAAATGCAGATTTATGGCCGCTCCTCTACCGGGTTTGAGGACTCTATGGCAAGTCGGAGAATCCAGTTTGCAAGAGCGCGAAAATGTACTTACCTTTCTGCGTGAATTAAACTGGTCGACAGCTGATGACGTAACACCCAGGTAGGCACAACCTGACGGTATAATGATTGGCTGATTGATAAGCTTCAATCTGATTGGCTGAATAGTACGAATGATCCAGATGCGGTGGCAGGGGAGTCTCAGAAATACACACACAAATCCAAGTCAATTCACATGTAAATGTGAGGATAAACTCGTAAGTTTTAAACACTCAAATCTTTTTGTGCACAGTTGTATATCCAGGGGTTAAATTGGGCCGGGGCCGTCCGGGGCTGAGCCCCGGCACATAGGTTTACCATTGTCCGGGACTGCAGGACAAGTGGATTTTTTGATGTGAAAGAGAATTTTACTTGCCTGACCAGATAAGTAGCGTGATTAAAATGACAATAACAACCAAAACGCAAGAATGATTCATTTAGCTTAAGTGGCGATAGTGGTAGGCTAGTGGATAATATATGTAACGTAATGTATATTGGCGTTGATATCCTATTGCGCTGTTAAGGCGCACATAACCTCTCGAGGAGATAAGCTCTGCTCACACAAAGAAACTCAGTTATCATGCTGAAATAAAAATTCAATATGGGGGGTTTTTATAGCTTGCTATTTACGACATATGATAAAGTTAAGCATCACACGACTGAAAGTGTTGAATCCCTGAATATCACCTTGATTGAAATTGACAATAATTTCATACAACAGTTCAAGTAATTAATATTAATCACTTACGTTTTAGGTGCAATATTGCCTGTTTTTGTTCTATTGCAGCAGCGAAAATAGTTCCAAACAAGGCAGAACCAGTGCATCTCGGAGCTATACGCTCAGCCGTTTCGAATGATTCAGCGTTTTGAACGAATCGGTTGAGTGAAGATTCAATGGCCCAATTATAAACAACTGCTTCATTCTTGATTCAGCCTTTTGAATGAATGAATCGTTTGAATAAATGACTCAGTGGCTCACTCATTAAGACGGTCACTTGCCGCCATCTACTGGCGGTTTAATTTCATGTTTAAAAGTATAAATTTCCCACCAACATTTCTTATTTGTATATTCAAAAATATTTAAAGAATCTCATAACATTATCGAATGCAGTTGTACTTTTTCAGTGTAAATTATTTAATTTGGTAACAGCCCTATAGTGTCTTACTATTTTAATTTATCAAATGTAAGAATTTGAAATAAAAGATTAAACATACATTTAATTAGATTGGGGGGGAAATGCCCTTTATAAAAGGTTAATAAAATACCCCCAGGGTAAATAACATAAATATGCAGATTTAAATATATCACTGCTGATAAAATTGATGAGAATGTTGCTTGTTTCAGAATAAATTATATTTACAACACACAAAAAATCCTATTTTTTTCCAGATAAGCTATTTTTACTCTGACAAGTAAATGACCATTTTAGTTGTCCAAGGGACAAGCACAAAACAAGGCTTAATGTCGAGCGCTGTATTTTGTATTTATATTCTCTCCTTTAATGGCAGCATCACTCTTATATTTGAAACTGACACAAAGGAGAAGGCACAGGCCTACAGAAAGATTTTATTGTCATCAGATATAGCTTTGCACACTACCAGCATCTATAGAATGATTTTGATCAGCATTTTAGTGTTCATAGCAGAGGACTCTCTTAACTTGTTATATTTTAGTTTGTGAATTGTTACAATTTTGTAGTCTTCGCATACACATGCACCCCTGAAACCACAGAGCCCCGTGATATTGATACACGTGAATATCGCGATTTTATGTTTGGCGATACTGTTTCGATTCTCAAAAACACTGTATCGATATTTATTTATTTATTTATTTACATCCAAGATTTGTGGCTTTGTGTTCAGTTTAAACTTTAAACCACAGGCTATATAAAACCGAACCGCTAGATGGCAGTGTTATCTCAGAGTGTAAACAGACGCATAGCCAGATAAGCGCAAGCTGAAGGTGCGTGCATCGCTAGCGTTAGCATTAGCAAACCCAGTTCACAAGATGATAGAATTATTCCGCTCCCGCGGCATACAGAGCTGAAGTGTGGACTCATTTTGGCTTCAGCTATAAAGAAGCCACTAAGGAAATCGACAAGAGTCATTTTGTTTGCAAAATAGACCATGTTAAAATCCAAATACTCGGGAAACAAATTGAATCTGAGAGCTCACTTAACATCCCGATTATAACTTTCAACACACTCAAATGCAGTTTAGTATAATGTGAGACCAAGTGAAACTTTGCTGCATTACCTCACAATTTTAACTGTCAAATAAACTGACCTGTATTAGTATTATTTCAGCTTTGCGAGTAGTTCGGTTGAATGAAATGTCCTCTTTCCTTCATATCCCCTGGGACTCGCGTGTGGCACTGATATCTCTCTCTCACTAGCAATCGCGCCCGTGATTCTCGTCCACGCCGTGTTTTATACCACAGTCATGTTAAAAACATGAAAACATGTAGGCCTATCCCAGAGCGACACCCTATAAGCACCTCCACACTCAGTAATGCATATAGTAGGCTAGGCTTTCTTCATTAGGGCATTAGGGCGACGCACCACCAAAGTGAGAAAGGGGCGGATTTTTCAATCACATTCAACCACAGAGCTGTCACTGCTAGCTGTTTGTTCTGCCTCTGGATATAGTCCAATCAGCGTCGAGTCACGCTCTGTGGTGTACCGCCTCTTTTTGGGCATTTCAGTCTGGCGGAGATCAGAGCCATAGAGAGACAGAGTTGCGACAACGGAAGTTCAAAACGCTTGATCGTCACGTGATTCGTGTAGCCTTCAGATAGTTCCAGGAAGTGCTTCGGCGGCAATTCAAATGATAGGGTTAGAGAGACAGAACCGTGATTTTTGGTAATTTGTAGTCAATAAATGCATCGGTTTACAATATTTATGTAATACACCGACATGTGAATGTAGCATGTGTTTGTAGTTACAGCAATGTTGTTTTTAAAAGATAAAAACCTGCTAATATTTGAGGATTAGTGTTGTCAACCAGCGTTGCCTGCCTTGTTAACATATTTCTGGCTAACATTACCTTGTTTAAAGATCGCGTTGCAGTTGTTTTGAAGTATTTTTTATGTTTTTAAACTTGTATGTTAGTTAAGGGCAATCATGTCATGTTCACTATGGTTTTACAGGGACAGGGGACCTGCAGGTGACAGGTTGTCTTAAAAAACCCATTGCAAATAAGTGAAATGTAAAATTTAATTAAGTGAAATTTAATTAATCTTAATGTTAACAATTCTTATGCACCCCATTCACTTATTATATATACATTAATACACAATATATTCAATTCTAAAATAAAACATTATACACACATTGACTTTTGCACTGATTTAGTGCAATGGATTTATACATTTATAATAAACTGCATGTCAAGCATTTCGTCTGTCCTTTCCTACATGTTCTTGTAGTCTCCCCGCTATGGTTTGCAGTGTTGCATGAGGATGATCCAGTCACTCAGAGAAAGCAGTATGAATGCATGGTTTCCCCACTGACACAGAAAGGAGAAAGTTATGTTCTAGTCAGCAGGAGCAATCTAAATAGAACTAAAGATTGTGCGCCAAGTTGTGTATTAATCATATACAGGTGTATCTGCCTTTTTTCACAAAAACCAACACTGGGAACTTTTATGTTTATTAAAGGTTTATTAAAAATAAGGAGCAAGGAAAAGCTTGCAAAATCCAAGGAGCAGAGACTGGCGGTGATAGCATCATTGCATGGAGTCTTCAGGATCTGAATCCCCTTTGTGCTTGTATTGAAAGCAAGATAAAAGGAAACAAAATGGGAGAAATTAAATACAGTAGTAGTATATAATATACAGTTTTGGTATTTAGTATGATTTCCCATTTAGCCTAGTGTAATATGTATATATATATATATATATATATATATATATATATATATATATATATTTATTATATTTATTTATTTATTTTGCTGCTTTTAAGCATTGTTTTTTTTAATCTCACTTATAAACTTCCCTCTCCCCATCAATCCAAAAATAGACACATAATAGACAGACAACAGAATCACAATACATTCTCGAATATAAATTCTAAATTAAGGATTTTTTTTCTTTATTACCAGGTGAAAAAAATACTATAGTAATTTATAGTAAATACCATAGTGTTTTTGAACCATACTATAGTAAAGTACTTGAATTAATTTGTTGTGGTAATTCTATAGTTGCTGTGATAATAGAACAACTATAGTAATATAAACAAATTAAGTTACCCAATACTGTACTAAGTTTTCTACAACTTTAGGGTATATTATACTACAATAAAAAACTACAGTAAAACAGTACTGCAGTAAAAAACTAAAGTATACTACAGTATTTATTACAGTTTATCAGTTCACTATATTGCAGTATGCTGTAGCATTCATTAACAACGTGTTGTAAATACTATAATATAGTATACTACAATTTACTATAGTATGGTTCAAAAACACTATACTATTTACTATAGTATTTTTTCACCTGGGTTGTACATTTAATATGGAATAAGGATATTCTCATTTTACCACTTTCACCCACCACAAGCCCCAAAGTTATATTTAACCCCGTTTAGAATCCTTTTTCTCTAATTACACAACGATGAATAAATTGTTTTAATCTATTATCTAATCTACTATCCCCTGGAACTATTTATTTAGTGAGCAATATCAGCTAGCATGCTTTAATACACAAGTTAATTTGATTCAGATGTACTGATACTATAAAATCTTATAATTTAAACGGCTTACCTTTTAAAAGTACATCACAAACGGTCTGTTCTGCTGTAACTCTACGGCGCGGCTGCTACTTCCGGGACCTATTGAGAGGCTCCACGAGCCGCCATTGCTGTAAAAAACCGTTCCATTGGAGTCTATGGAGTTGTCGCAACTCTCTCTCTCTATGGCTCTGGCGGAGATTTGCCCCGACTGCTCCCATAGACTTCCAGTCAAAGATTTTTTTTTCGAACTGCAGGCGCTGCAATCTGTCTATGGCTGCAATGCAATCTCTATGGGTTCCGGGAGGGCTCGCACTAACGTGCTTTCGTCATCATACGTAGGCTAACCTTAATTTGTGCAGCGATTGGTGGAAACAAACATACCTCTATTAATATATATATATATATATATATATATTAAGCTGAAGTGACATTTAATCATTTCCTCAGTGCATAATTTACATTTCACAGACATATTCTCCATCTGTAAAAGAAAGTCGAGAAAAAATTATTTCCATTTTGCAGTCAGGCGTGGACGAGCCTTCAGCAAGCACAAACTTCCGTGAACGAGCGCCGCCGCGCGCCGAACAGACGGAGTTCAATCTGAGTAAAATACATTTTGCTCAAAATATTTGTTGAAAATTTGTCATATGTAGAATTTCGAACCTACAACTAAGTGTATTTGTACGATAGCAGTAACTGTGTAAAGTGACTATTGTAGGGTTATCAAAATAATAATAATTATTAGTCTGTTCTTTTGTTTTTATTTATTTTCGTTTTTAGTTTAGTGTATTTAATTTCTGCTTCAAAAAACATTTTGTTTTTAGATTGTAAAGGTACAATTTTAGAATGTAGCCTAGGCCTAATGTGATTTGACCCCTTTTTTGCACAGAATTTATAGCATATACTACAGTTACATTCATGTTTGTTTTTATAGCCTTCAGTATGAACATTGTTTCTAGGACAATATTGGGCAGGATCTTAAATAATTTTTTTTTTTAATTAAATACAGATTTTTTTTTAGATCTCAGCCCTATGGCATGCTTTAAATACCGAATTTCCCATGTTTTAGATAGATATATTATTATATCACTTGTTAAATGCCTATTCATTCCTGCATTTCTAAATTGTTTTTTTTTTTTTTTTTTTTGTGCCCCCCCAAATATTTTTTTCACCAGCCGCCACTGGGCTAGCCTATGCATCTGATCTAGGCTACATGTAATAGCATTCTGAAAGACTGCTTATGTGTGTGTTATTAACATGTCAATTTATTATAAGCAACACAACACTTTAACAGCCAATGACATTTATAGCTGAAGACACTGCTACTCTGTGCATTCACTCGGCAGCTGCTATGAGACACTTGTTACAAACCCGATTCCAAAAAAGTTGGGACACTGCACAAATTGTGAATAAAAAAGGAATGCAATAAGTTACAAATCTCATAAACTTATATTTTATTCACAATAGAATATAGATAACATATCAAATGTTGAAAGTGAGACATTTTGAAATGTCATGCCAAATATTGGCTCATTTTGGATTTCATGAGAGCTACACATTCCAAAAAAGTTGGGACAGGTAGCAATAAGAGGCCGGAAAAGTTAAATGTACATATAAGGAACAGCTGGAGGACCAATTTGCAACTTATTAGGTCAATTGGCAACATGATTGGGTATAAAAAGAGCCTCTCAGAGTGGCAGTGTCTCTCAGAAGTCAAGATGGGCAGAGGATCACCAATTCCCCCAATGCTGCGGCGAAAAATAGTGTAGCAATATCAGAAAGGAGTTTCTCAGAGAAAAATGGCAAAGAGTTTGAAGTTATCATCATCTACAGTGCATAATATCATCCAAAGATTCAAAGAATCTGGAACAATCTCTGTGCGTAAGGGTCAAGGCCAGAAAATCATACTGGATGCCCGTGATCTTCGGGCCCTTAGATGGCACTGCATCACATACAGGAATGCTACTGTAATGGAAATCACAACATGGGCTCAGGAATACTTCCAGAAAACATTGATCATCTTTAGATATGGCTAATACAGTTAGCTAATAGAGTTTTAGCTGGCAACGGCGAATGGCAAGGTGGATTGCTTCGTGTACAACATGCATCCACAACTCACGACTTTGTAGGGTTCCAGGCAAGTCACGCCAAACTGCCTGAGTGTATACAAACCAGCATGGCTGACCATATGGGCTTATGCTCATTTACAATCATTTCTATCGCCAAAGGTGCTTACTCCTTGCTTATTTGAGGGAAACAGGAGGAAAAATGGCGCATAAGGCAAGAGAAGCTGTTATACCTTTTATTTTACGTTATTTTACTGTGCACTTGCATAAACACCACATCCGCAGGGGCTGCCATTGTTGTTTCGCGGGCTATGTGATGTCAGAACCTGTAACTGGGGGTACATCGATCTAGTACGAGTTCACGGGTGGGAAGTCACAGGTTTGACTGCCGTTCCAGTGCACTTTCACGGGTAGAAGGTTGGAAAATCACAGGTTATGGGTTGCCTGGAACACGGCATACACCACTGCATTCACTCATCGATAAACATTATTAGGTCGGCATGACGACAAGTTCCATGAGTCCACGCTCATTCATCAGTCTTCGCCTTTGTTATTGTTTTGAAGAGTTTAGTGACCCCTAGTGGCGAAAAAAACATACTGTGCCTTTAACATGAATACTGCTTTAATTGAAAAGTAATTTTAAAAAATATTAGAAAAAAATTGTGTATTTTTTTTAATGAGGACAAATAGCTAATAGAAATTGTATAAATAATGCATAGTATTATAAAATATCCTCAAAATTCTAAATAATAATCAAAAAATATTATTGAACAAAATGGGGGGATGGGGGGGGGTACATTTTAAGGCTTCGGACATTTTTGACCATAAAGAAGCCAAATGTGACTCCTAAACAAAGAGGACCAGAGGGTTAATGCGTGGCGGCATGTGACGTTAAATTAATGCCTGACGGCATTACCCACATGGAAAACACCTATATAAACATATATGTTTCAATATAGGTTTTGATATAGGTTTTACATATATGTGACATATATAAAATTGGCCGTTTTCCTATATTATATGTACATATATGTACATATATGCACACATATATGCACACATATATGTACATATATGTACACATAATATAGGAAAACGGCCAATTTTATATATGTCACATATATTAAAAACCTATATCAAACCTATATTGAAACATATATGTTTATATAGGTTTTTTCCATGTGGGACCAATTTCACATGTTCGTGTAGCGGTGTGTTTTCTGCGTTGTGTCGTAATCAAAGACAGACTGCGAAAAATCTTGCCATCAGGTCCTCACTTTATTCTGTATAACACAAATGGCAATATATGAGGACTTGTGCAGCATACAAACAGCATGCGGCAGCAACGCACAACGCTGAGAAAGAGAGATATTAAAAGTAACTTAAGTAAAGAAAAATAATCAACGAAACATCTGAATGTACATCACAGAGGTGTTTTGGATTACAATCATACAAATATATCATGTGAATTCAGCTGTTACATGAAACATGGCCTTAATTGAATCACCGCAAAAACTTTGTGCGACCTACCGCTGTGATGTCTCATGCAGACTGGGAAGCAGCAAAGTGCGTCAACACCCCAAGTCAGCATGGCGGCAGGAAACCCCAAATATGGTCATGGCAAGTGGAATCACAAAATAATTGTCTAAATACATAACTGCTACATTCGCACATACATAAGTTATTGCATAATTTTTTTCGTTAATTCTTAGTTTTTGCCTTGATAATAGAAAATATGAGCTAGGCATCATGTATGACAGTCAAAAATGAGATATGAGCTACAAAATGACCAGATCCTGCCATTAGCTATATAGAAGACATATCTTGTATGTATAGGGCATATATATGGATATGAAGAAGCAATACAGGAGACCTATATTTCCTGTATATGCACATATATGCACCTCAATTTTGCCTATATGTGGCATATATACACATATATGCAGTATATATACGCATATATGCAGCATATATATAGCATATATGCAGTATATATGCGCATATATGCAGCATATATATAGCATATATGCAGTATATATGTGCATATATGCAGCATATATATTATCATATATGTGCATATATGCAGCATATATGTACATATACACTGCATATAGGTTTCATATATGCGCATATATCCACATATAGGTTCTTTCCATTTGGGTATGAAAACGGTGTTTTAATATTTATACGGCGGTCAAAAGAACACAAATTCTGACTGGCTTGGCTGTCCATAATAGGTAGGCTACCCATGAATTACCGTGGGACGGCATGTGTTCCTTTTTAATTAAAAAATTAAATGAAAACGATTCCTGTGGAATTGTTCACAGACAGCATACGCAGTTCAACTAATAAAGATATTCATTGCTGGCAAACAATAGGATGCATTTGCAGATTTGCTTTTAATTGACTGTAGGTCACTGCCACTTCATCCAACGCTCCAAGTGAGAATAAGAACCCGCTTCAGACGATTCAGTGCATGCAGGGAACTGAATAAATCATTCAAACTGATTCGCAAACCAATTTAGACAGTTTTGCCAACTTGATCAAGTATTTGAACAGAATCGACTCAAAAGAGTGATTCATTTGTGAATGGGGCATCGTTCATGAAAAAAAAAAGAAAAAAAGAGACAGCACACTTGGAATAAACTACGCATTTCTTACCATGTACAATATTGCATTAAAAAAAAAGTAACGAGAGGAACGTCGCCCAGCATAGCGAAGTAAAAGTACAGATTTTTCATTAGAAATGTACTCAAGTAAAACGCACATTTAAATCTACTCTTAAAAGTAAACATTTTTCAAAAAGATACTCAAGTAAATGTAATGAAGTTAATATACTTTGTTCGTTACTACTTCTTCTAGGAACTATGAAAGGAACTAAGTTTACTCCGGTGCAAAAGCACCTAATATGTTGTGATGTTATTTCCTCCAAGAGGTGCATCAATTTTTGGCCAAGATCTTGTACTGACAATGCAGGAGGTGAGCACTCTGTAAAGTCTCCTCCAGCACATCCCAAAGACTTTCAATAAATTTAAGGTCTGGACTCAGAGGTGCCGATTCATGTGTGAAAATGATTCTTCATGCTCCCTCCCAACCATTCTTTCACAATTTGAGCCTGATGAATCTTGACATTGTCATTCTGGAATATGGCCATGATGTGTTTTCCTACATGGTTGTTTAAGAAATGAAAAGCTACACACTCCATCAATTAGGGTTAAATTAACTGTTTCCAAACATATAACATGCTAGAAACATAATAATCAGTGCAATAATGATCCAATAAAAGACTCTTCACTTTTGCCTGTAAAAATTTAAACAGTGACTTTTAGCTGCTCTAACTGTATCAAATTTTTATCTGCCTATAGCAATAGACAAACTGCTTATATATAAAAAGGATAGAATCAATCACAGTGTTATATGCTAACTTTGGCCACGCTTTATTCTACAGTATATAAACTTGTGTGATTCTTCAGGTGGGTGAGTTTCTCTGCTGTGAAGAGGCTCCTGGCTGTGAACAAACATAAACCAAAGGATACGCTGGAATCTGTTTCTGCTGTGCAGCAAGGTAGGGCACTGAAGATTCTTGGTTGAAGTGATCCATAGGGGACGGGATGCCGTCTGACTGTGGGTGAATCCCACAAATGAAGCTATGCATTTTAACTAAGTGAGGTTTGTGGATGTACATTTACATATGTTTGCATAGACATTGAAACATATGTTGACATTTAACATTTAAATTAAGAAAGAATTAACATAAGAATTAACATATTAACATCCTCATGAATCTATGAATATATAATTTATGAAATTAATTAGGTGATTCTGTTGTATTTATAATCAATAAGATAAATTATGTTTTCAGTGCCATCACATTTATTTAGGGCAGGTCACACATTCACTTACTTCGAAATTCACATTTCATTCTTCTGTATGAATTATGGTGCCATACTCTACTCATTTCACAGGATTCCATAATTTTAAGCAAGGCTAAATTTGTTAAAGCAAATACAATTTCTGTATTTAACAATTATTTAACCACTTAACCATTATTATCATGTAAATTTTATTTTGTTTACTGTGGGACATAAAACTTTTCCGTTTTTAGGCTAAAAAAAATAATAATCATAAAATACACCACAAATGCACCATTAAATGTTCAATAACACAATCAGTCCTATTAATCCAAATCTTCCAGACGATTGCTTTGAGGAATAGAGCCCATTTGAAGTCTTTATTGAGTAATCTGTTTCCATCATCATGACTGTAACCAAATCCTTCACTCATTAAACACTCAAAAATGCCTCTATGTATGTGAGACTAAATACAATTTTCCATTTGTAAAGTTATAATTTGTTAGGAATACATTGTAATATAAACCTTAATTTCATCCAGGAAATCAACAGTAGATCAACAGCGATCCAATGGTAGTCAGTGGAGCGCACTGAAACGTCATGACAGCGATGCCGGGTGTGTTTCAGCCCTCGTCGCGCATTCGTTCGCTTTGAGTGTAGATCCAGTCTATGCTGCGTTTGTAGAAGGTTAGCGTTTCAAGCAAGCAGATGTTAGCATGTAATGAAAAAAAATCAAAATGTGAGACTACAGACGTTTTCCTATTTGTACAGTAATAAACTGAAAGAAATGCAATGTAATACAAACCTTAATTGACCCAGCAGCTGAGTTACAGAAAAACCTCCCAGGACCTGTGTAAAAATATTAAAAGCCCAATAAAATGACAAAACAGGCTGAACCCAGCCTTTGGGTTGACAAAATAACCCAGCATTTTTAGTGCAGGATAAGATAAAAGTAGATTTTCACCAAGTAGATTGAAACATTACCAGTGGGGCACATCTCTGTTGGGAGTACTTCTTTACTTTTGAACATTTCTGGAATTGTGATTACACTTGTTGGCCTGCTATATTTTCTTCTTTGTTTTTAGCCTATTTTTAAAGAAATGTTTGTTACAATTTTTCATGTTTTGTTTTAGTTTTTGTTTGGTAACTTTTTTTGTGCAGCTTCTGTAACCTCAAGGATTTTACTAAAGGACATTCTGTATGTTGAAAATCACTTCCTGTCACATCCTTTCTGTTGCTGGAGAAGCAAAAATAAATAATTTCCCAATACTTTAAAAGAGACAAAAAGACAAGGGTAAGTACAACAAGGGTACGTAAAACAGCATGGTCATCACTGCATAATTTTGAGTTTAAAAATATTTTTTTATTTTCTCAGTAGATTTGATTCTTTTCTTCAAATGAATGTAGTTACTCTTAAAACAATTAACACAGAAAACTAAACACTCTTATGTTGACAAAACACATTTCAATATTCACTGCATAATGAAGCACTGCAATTTAGTAATGCAGTTTTTAAAAGTAAATGCTATTATCAAATTTACAGGTGATGTTGTATCATTCAGCTATAAACACACAAATGACAAATGTTTCTTCCTGATATATTACTTTTATTTTTCAGTTGCTAACAAGCATTATTCAATACTGAAGCCACAAAACTCTTCATATAGTCTTCATTACCAAAATGACTCTTGGCCAAACAGTTAATCTCACCTCCAAAACTCACTCTGACCAACAAGACACTTCACACAAAATATAAAAAATAAACTCGTTCCACCATAACACTGGCAACAAATATCATTCAGAAAACATGCATTTGTTTTTTGTATATCTTTACAGATAGAACTGTAATCTACATGCAAAATAATAAAAAGTTGAAACAACAACAACAAAATCCTAAAGAAATAATAATCACAAAACAACAACAATAACCAATCATTTAAAAAACAAACAAACAAACAAACAAAAAAACTTCAAAAACTAGTATAATGACATATGTGCATATGTCAGCTGTGCCAGGAGGCCTTTCTGTATGGAGTTTGTATGTTCTCTCCGGTTTCCTCTGGGTTTATACCACAATCCGAAGACATAAAGGACAGGTGAATTGGAAACATCTCAGGTTATGGTTACCTGAGAAGGGAAAGAGATGCTGTGTCTTTGACACTGTGGGAATACCTCTGAGTGATTGCGTCATGAAGCACGTGTGAAATCAGTCCAATGGCGTGACAGAAAATCATAGGCGGGTGACGTCATGACCAGGAGGGTACAAAGCACCCTGAGACCAAACAATGTTAGCTTCTGACAGGCCGAAGCAAGTCGGTCACAGGTATACAGGAAGTATACCAAAGCGACACAGTGTCTCGTTCCCTTCTCAGGGAACCATGGTTACATGCATAACCTGAGACGTTCCTTTGACGCTGTGGGAATGTTTATACCCACTCCTCCATACTTACAAGTGCCCCAGTCTGGTTCGACACACCAATGAGGAAACCAGATACCAAAGGGTCTCTCCCTAATGACACACCACCCAAAAGAATGTGGTAAGCAGCCACAAACAGCTAAAAGGTGGAGGGGGCCAACTCTGCAGAGAACTGCTCCTGCAGGAACTTAGGACTGCACCAAGGGGGCAGTCAACTGGGTCCAGCAGGCGATTTCTGCACCATGTAGTGAATCAAGGCATACTTTAAGGCATACTGTTTCCTCGTGAAGGGAGCTCTGGAATGAAGTATGGCCTCAACAACCTCAGTTGAAAGACCTGAACCTATGAGCTGGGCTATCAGAGACCAAGCCCACCATTTTCATAGTTTCAGGTGAGGGAGAAGAATTGAGACCTCTGCCTGAGAGAGAGGGTCCCCCCTGACCCTCCCAAGGAAAGCCAAACGAGAAGGGACAAGAGGCCCATGAGAAAACTTTGCCTGGCCAGAATTGGGCTACTAACAGAAGACGGGCCCCATCCTGGCGCACTCTCTCAAAACTCTTGGGAGTAGAGCAATTGCATACAGATGAAACCTTGTCTGTACCATGGGGGCTGGATGCCTGAGCAGGACATCTGCTCCCTGTTTTTGGCAACCAGGAATATAAGTTTTCTTAGGCCCACAGGAGGATCTGGTGTGCCACTTCGCAAAGTTGGTGCGACCGCAGCCCCCCTGATGATTTATATAGGTGACCACCGATGTGTTGTCTGTACGAACAAGAACATGGTCACCCCTGAGGTCTGGGAGGAAGTGTTTCAATGCTAGAAAGATGGCTATCATTTCCAAGTCATTTATGCACCAGGAGAGATGATGCCACTTCACAGACCTTGAATTGAGTGAACTTCCAGAATCGCTCCCCAGCCCATGAGGGAAGCATCCGTCGTTAGCATTATGTGATGACAAGGAGCTCTAAACACAGGACCCTGGGACAAGAACCAAGGCTTCTTCCACTTAACCAAGGTACAAAGCATCTGCGTGTAACCTTGGTCATGTGAAAAGGGTTAGCCCTCAGGGAAAACCCCTTGGTCTTGAGCCACCACTGCAAAGGTGAGTTGAGAAAAGAAGGAAATATGGAAATATGTATCCTAAGAGCTATCATGACAAACTAGTCCTCGGATCTGAATGTGTCATAATCCGCCTCAGCACAAATCTAGAATTGGGATGCAACCCCTAATCCTATATCAGAATGATACTGGCTATAGAACCTGGGCTCTTTTTTGGGAGGAGTAGTACAGTTGATGTCTCGTTTACCAGAGCCTGCTTGGAACCTACCACAGTGGGTAGGATCCCATTGAAGTGGAAGACTGGCAGGGAATACCCAGACTAGCTTATCTAAAGTCCTCCTCAGAGGAGGCGATTCTCCCAGTGCCGCAACATCACCAGGCGGACACTGAGACCTGAAATTGTGGAAGATGACTGCACAGTGAAGCACCAGAGGTAGCAGGGTTAGTAAACTGGTCTCCTGAGGGCACCAAAGAGAATTGGGCACTGTATGATGAGGTGTGAGCCACTTACTCTCTGGAGGCCAAAAGAGCCAGTCTCTCAAGACTGGTCTCCGGTATAACTCAAGCGACCAATTAGGTGCTCTGAAGTGGCAAACCAACAGGGAACAGCCGAACTGATTGCTCTGGGACCCTCCGAGCATCCCAGTGCCACTATGTTTCCGGGCTCATTTCCGGGCTTCCTCAGAAATAAATGCAGCCAAAGATCAACCATACAAGTAAACACGGTCTGGATGAAAGGCTGAACATTGTAAATCTAACTTCTCAAAGTCAGATAGCATTTATCATTTAATTCTTCAGAATTAAATACAGCCGAAGATCAGCCAGACAAGTTAATGGCCTGGATGAAAGGCTGAACATTTTATATTAACAGACATCTAACTTCTCAAAGTCAGATAGCATTTATCATTTAATTCCTCAGAATTAGATGCAGCCGAAGATCAACCAGGCAAGTAAGCATGGTCTGGATGAAAAGCTAAACATAGTATATTAATACTAGACCAAGCTCATGTACTTGTGCAACAAGTTTATTTAATTTGTATCTCTATAGTATTTGTTGTATTGTTTGTAATTTGTTTGTAAATTTCTTTTTATATAACAACAATTATATATATTGGTAATTATGCCCTTTGAAGGTTATTGGACACTGTGAAATTTTTGTTCTTTACGTTTGTGACAAGCACATAAAAAATTATTACTTTTTTCATTAGAGTAATAATAAAGAAGCTGTCCTACGTCCATTAGTCTCACTGTGTTGTGCTTGGAAAACTGCAACATCACCCCAAAAAAAAAAAAAAAAGAGAGAGAGAGAGAGAAATTAATAAATGTATAGGTATCGGTATTGGTAAGTACTAGAAAAAAGTATCGGTACTCGTACTCGGTCCTTAAAAAATGGTATCGGTGCATCCCTAGTTAATACAGACATCTACTTCTCAAAGTCAGATAGTATTTATTATTTAAATGATGCTTGCTAGCAATTAAAAAAATGTTACATTTTGGTTGGCTGTGTGAACTGTTGGGAACATTTTGAGAATGTTGAGAATTTTGTGCGTACAGAATTCAGAATTAAATACAGCCGAAGAGAAAATTATACACATGATTTGTAATTTGTATGAAATGAATAAAAACGTACAATCTATTTAAGACAATTATAAAGTAATCAGATCTCTTTGTTAAAGCAGTTATTCAAGTTTAGAGAAATGTATCAAATCTATTGAGAAATACTGTAAGAAACATTATTCACCTTATCTTTTTGTTTGTTTTGTTCTATAAAAGCATTTTCCATGTTGTTCAAATTGTTGATGTTAAAAATTCTGAAATTATGTTTGCTATGGTGCCCTGGAGGGGGCAGGTTCAGTTCAATACGGTTAATCTATACATTATTAATGAAATATGATAATGTAAAAATAAAATACCCATAGAAAAAAAAGTTGTTTCCTTCAAAATAACACTTGTGGCCATGCAGAGATGGGCACTTAAGTTAGTGATTCAGACTCAAGTCACATTTTAATTGACCTCAGACTTCACTCAGACTCATCAGAAAGGACTTAAGTCTTAACCTTAAAGGATTAGTTCACTTTCAAATGAAAATTAGCCCAAGCTTTACTCACCTTCAAGCCATCCTAGGTGTATATGACTCTCTTCTTTCTGATGAAAACAATCAGAGAAATATTAATAAATATCCTGACACTTCCCAGCATCCCTCTGGTTCCTCACCTGCACTCCATTTCTCATCACTGATCACTACCAGCTGCCACTCATCTTCTGCACCATTCATAAGGTCCTCTCTGTCGTGTCTCTCAAATAATGATTCTGGATTCGAACTGTATTAACGTGTTTTCGTTTACTTTCTTTAGGCAACGTTATACATACATACAACTCACTGGCGCTTCCTAGTTGCCCTCTCGTGACATCCTAGAACATCATAGCAACATCACCACATCCTCCCTTTCTAGAGATCAAAGGGTAGACTACCTTTGTCTCAACAGACCTTAGAGGATTATTCTGCCTCTTTTGCTGGAAGGTCTGCGCCTATCTAATTCTTAAACAAAACAGGCAATTATAACGTTTGTCTTTGCATTTTGAACAATTTCTCTTTTTTTTTCTTCAAATATGTACATACGGTGGTAGTGCATTCGTAACAATAATGCAATAGTAAAACAATTTGTTTACAGGTTCAGCCTTTCAGGTTTCACAATCCGTCTCCCACATTTAGTTCTAGATGTAGACAACAACTCAGGAAAGTCATGCTTCTCTGATTCCTGAGAGAAAGGATGTGGCTCAGTGAATGTTTCCAAGGACTGATCTTGTGTATCGCTGTTTTCATCCATAGTTACTGCTTGCATAGGGACCAGATGTTGACGGTTACGTCTCACAGTCCCATGCTGCGTATTCACAATGTACGACCATGGAGCAAAGTGACTAGCCACAATCGTTCCTGATTCTTTAGCATCAGACACCCAGACTTGTTCTCCTGGCTGTAGTGTGCTGAGTTTTTTAGCTCTGTGATGTTTATTAAAGTGCTCTGCATCTGCACTCTTTCTTTCCTTCTCTTTTGAGAAAACTGCAACAGGATCGGGGAGTGCTGGGTCTAGCAATGATGAGAGTATGGGCACAGTCGTTCGCAACCTTCTGCCCATAAGAAACTGAGCTGGGCTGTACCCATTCTGCAAGGGGGTAGCTCGATATGCTAATAGAGCAAGGTAAGGGTCACTGGCTTTCTTGAGAATAGCCTTTATGGTCTTGACTGCACGTTCAGCCTCTCCATTGCTCTGGGGAAACTTTGGGCTGCTAGTAACATGCATAAATCCATACAAAGCAGCAAAGGATTCAAACAAGCGCCCAGAGAATTGTGGCCCATTGTTTGTTATCAAAGTCTCTGGAACTCCATGACGTGCGAATATGGACTTCATGTGGACAATGATGTCAGTGGACCTGGTGGGTGATAACTGGGCAATCTCCACATACCTAGAATAGTAATCAACAACCAGCAGATACGTTTTAGTTCCCAGCATGAATAAATCTGCCCCTAGCCTTTGCCAGGGCCTGTCAGGGAGCTGAGTGGGCATGAGAGGTTCTTTTGGGTTTTGTCTCTCCTTGAGGCATGTTCTGCAGTTGAGCACCACTTCCTTCAGCTGATGACTTAACCCTGGCCACCATACCGATTGTCTTGCTTGCTCTCTGCATTTCACAAGTCCTAAGTGCCCCTCATGCAACTTGCTAAGGACGCTGTTTCTCATGGTGGCTGGAATGACCAGCCTCGTGCCTCTCAGCAACAGGTCATCCTGCACAGTTGGGAGAGCAAATTCTGCCCAGTATCGTTTCAGTACTGGGTCACTCTTGCTGTGCTCTTACCACCCTTCAACACACAGTTTCATCACACTAGAACATACGTTGTCACTCTTTAGCTTTTTTCTCAGCTGTCCTAGGTACGTTGTGCTTGCTGGCAAATTTCCCATGATAGAGTCTACATATATGTTAGTGTCCTCCCAAAACTCTCTCTCTTCTTCTTGTAGCTCACACCGCTTCACCGGAGCATGTGAGAGGGTGTCAGCCACCCACAAACTCTTTCCTGGCCCATGAATGATGCAGTAGGAGTAATGCATTAGTCGCATTTTTAACCTCTGGATACGAGGAGGAAGAGCATCCAAAGCTTGTGATCCCAAGAGACTCAGTAGTGGCTTGTGGTTGGTTTCCAATTCAAAATGCTTGCCAATGAGAAAATCCTTGAATCTTTCAAATCCCCATGTGAGACCCAAGGCCTCTTTTCCCACTTGTGCATATCTCTGCTCGTTCTGAGTAAGAGATCTTGATGCTTAAGCTATTGGCTTCCAACCTTCATGCCACCTCTGCATAAGGACGGACCCCAGTCCATAGGACGAAGCATCGGCTGACACTTTACAGTCTCTGTTTGAGTCATAGATGGCTAGAACAGGATGGGACACCAGTACATCTTTCAGAGCTTGAAACGCCTTAGCTTGTTCAACACCCCAAATCCAAAGGTTCTTTTTCGAAAACAGGTTGCGGAGAGCTTTGTCTTTGTCCGCCAATTGGGGAATAAACTTCACAAGATGATTTACCATCCCCAGGAAGCTCCGCAGTTCACTCACATTTGAAGGCTCTGTCATATCCCTGATGGCTGCTGTTTTCATTGGGTCAGGACTAATGCCATCAGCAGAGATAATGTGGCCTAAAAAGTGTACTTTCTGCTATGACAACTCTCTCAACATTGAGGGTCATGCCTGCCTTTTGCATTTTCCCCAGCACTGCATGCAGACGAATGTCATGCTCCTCCTTGGTTCTCCCCCACACCAGAACATCATTAATATGACACACCGTGTCTTCCAGCCCTTCAGTGACCTCTGTAGCCATTCTATTCTGAAAGTGTTCTGGAGCGGAGGTTATTCCAAAAGGAAGCCGTTTGAAGAAGTAATGGCCAAATGAGATTATGAATGTTGTGTACCTTGTAGAATCCTCTGACAATGGTATCTGCCAGAATCCCATATTGGCATCTAACTTACTGAAACTGTCTGTTCAACAGATGGCAGGATGTATTTTTCCCTGCAAACTGACTCATTCAACTCAGAGAGGTCTACACATATCAGAACAGCACCTGACTTCTTTGGGACTACCACCATGCCAGCACACCAGTCTGTTGGTTCCTCCACCCTAATTACCCCCAATGTCTCCATATGACCCAGCTCCTCTTTAATTTTAACCATTAAAGGTAACGGGATTTGTCTTGGGATTTTAAGTGAGAATGGAGTAGCCCCCGGGTTAAGCCTGATAACATATTGCTGTCGTACCGCTGCACAATTTTGGATAACTTGACTTTAGTGTTTCCATATCAATGTTATCTAATCGTGCCACAAGCTTGAGCTTCGCAATAGCCGGTCTGCCCAGAAGTGCAGTGTGCAGATTTCTGATGACGTACACATCTTCCTCAGACTGTTTGTCACCTCTCTTTAACAGCAGATTTGTAACGCCGACAACATATAAGGGGGTTTGCACTGGACCAAGCAATGGCCTTGTCGCATCCCTGAGGGCAGGTAAGTCTTTTTTGAAAATCTCCTCAAACACATCTACTGGAATGACAGTGACATCCGCGCCGGTATTAATCTTAAACGGCACGCATTTGTGTCCAATGTCCAAGTCCACCATCCATGGTTCGCCAGTTCCTGTGATGCTGCCAAGAAATATAGGGTCACCCTCACACACTTCGCGCACAGTTTTAGATGATGCACACGTCCGCTTATAGTGGCCTTTTTTCCCACAGGAGTGACATTTTACATCATTTGCTGGACAGTCACGCTTTGCATGTGCTGGGGAGCTACCACACTTATGGCACTGGTTGCTATTCGTCTTACTAAAGTGTGGTACATGTGATTTTTTGTTTAGAATAATTCCCTTTTTGGGCTCTCCCCACATTACGCTTTCCTTTTGTACAGTCTATCGACAGAACCAGCATCTGTAACCACAGCGTCTCTCACACTTCTCAGCGCAGTCGTTTCACCTCCTTGCTTTGCCTTGCCATTGCAATTGCTTTTTCCAAGGTCAGTTCATGATCCAACTGCATATGCTCAGAAAGCCATCTGTTGGCCAACCCCACGATGAGTCTGTCTTGAATCAGCTCATCATGCAATGCTGAATAATTACAATGTCCAGCCAGAGCATACAAAGCTGTCACAAATGAATCAACAGTCTCATTTTCTTCCTGTTTACGCATATTGAAACGTGCACGTTCGTATATTACATTTCTCTTCCCAACGAAATGTGCTTTAAAACCTGCTTTTACTGCGTCATACTTTGTTTTGTCGGCGTCTGCCAGTGGTAACCCACGGAGAATATCATCGGCCTCATCTCCCATGCAGTAAATGAAAGTATTCACCTGATTTTCGTCGGAGTTTTCATGCAAGTTGCTCGCCAATTGGAACCGTTCAAAACCACTTTCTTCGTAACTTGAATACGGAAGGGGGTCTGGCGGAAGCTTGATATTTGATTTCATAACTTCATAACATATGGATTTTTTTTTTGCACAAACGCATAATTTAGCTTCAGAAGGCCTATTATATATATATATATATATATATATATATATATATATATATATATATATATATTGTTGTGGAAATTTTAATTTTTCATATGATTTTTACCTGTATTCTTGTGAAATATGATGCTTATGGAACATGGTATGATGTTGGCTTAAGTGGTAATGTTTAACATAGTGTTAACATAGATGTTAGAAATAGAAAGAGCAAGACATGGTATGGGGACATGCAAGATGTATGTTAAAAGCATGTCTGTGCTAACAATGTGTGGAAAGTTACAGCCGCTAAGAGATGTTCCTAATATGGTAAAAGGACAGAGGCTTTGGCCTTGGAAGTTAGAGATATAAAAGTGAGGGGAAGCTTTCGTTCTTGGTCTTACACTCTGCAGCTACTTGTGTTTCTGTATGACCTGTCTGACCATTCTAGCAAGAAATAAAACCTTTAAAGACAATTGGACGTGTTTATCTCTTATGCAGTAGAGTCGGGTTGATTTTTTGCCACAACAATATATATATATATATATATATATATATATATATATATATAGTCGCTGCCCGATGAAACTCACGTATGTCCAAAACGGTTACTTTTCAGGAAGTGAAAAAAACACCGTATTTCAAAAGCAGTTGAATGTACCGTTGTCATACTTGGTACGGCATCTTTACATGTAACCAAATGGATATACGTGAAAATCAGATGACATGATTTCACAACTTTTCATTGGCCATTTAGATATGTGAAGCATACTGTATACGGAAATGAACCTGGACATTCAATCCGTCGAAAAATCTCAAAATCGGCAAAATGGACATACGTGGTTTTCATCGGACAGCGACGATATATATATATATATATATATATATATATATATATATATATATATATATATATATATATATATGATGGATGATTGTGGATGGAATCACTTTCTTCAGCTCATACTAGTGACCCCCATTCACTGCCATTATAAAGTTTGGCTGCGTCAGGATATATATTAATGTTTTTTTGATTATGTTCATCAGAAAGAAGAAAGTCATATACACCTAGGATGGCTTGAGGGTGAGTAAAGCTTGGGCTAATTTTCATTTGAAAGTGAACTAATCCTTTAACTATTGAGGAAGATTTTTTTCTTTCTTTTTTTTTTTTTCTTAAAGTGAGCTAGTTAGGGTGGCTATCTCTCACAGTATCAGCAACTCAGCATTATCCAGCAGCTCACAGTACCGCATCGTGAATTATTCTTGCTTACTGGCAGCTCTCATAAAAAGCCAGCACTCTGGCTGTGTTCAAAATCACCCTCTATACCCTCATTTTCTATTCCCTACATTAGTCCACTGATATAGATCACTTGATGGAGTGAATAGAAAAATGAATGAGTGAATTCGGACACTGAGCACGCCAAAAGGGCTGCTGCAGTTTGTGCTCGCTGTTTAATAATCATTTGAAACTAAGCAAACTAGCAGCACCAGCAGTAAGATTAAAAGATTTATCTTGAACTCTGTCATGGAAATGATGTACAAACCCTAATTAAACAATTTAATAATTAATCAAAAAGCAATTTATATCCGTGTAATATTATGCTGTAGCCACACTGAACCAGTGGTTTGGAAAATGGATGGATGATTCAGGTGCGGGCGCCATCTACTGGCAAGAGACCGTCACAGTGCATTATGGGTATTCTCTAGCCTTTGAGTGCAGTTGAGTGTACATAGGTTGTACACTCTTTATTGCAGTGCATTATGGGAATGAGTGAATGCACTCAATAATGTCCACTAATGTTTCAGACACCCCTACAAATGACTGTCCTTTCAAATAGTGCCCTATTTAAGGGTATGTGGCCGATTTCGGACACAGCCTCTGTTCTGTCTTCTGCTCAGTATAGATACACTGGGCCATCGACCAGTATTAAATCATGAAAAGTGTGAAAAGCATCACGAGAGACCACTTTAAATGACTTGGTCTCAAACATAACATTACAATAATAAAGAACATAAACAATTTAAAGAGCTCTGACATGTACCACCTGACTGCTGCAGATTCATTTAGGCGTTGATAGTGATGCCAGAAAAACACATCTATTTGAGTCTGAGGATGTGAACAGCTCCGAGAAGAACGACACGGTTTGCCATCTCGTAATTATGGTTACAACATGGCGTGAACACAGTGTAAGCTCATTGTTTTGGTTCACGAGTGGCACTCTGCGACTATACATCTCTGCACAGCAACTGTACAACCAAACATTTAGGAAGACGGTGCACTCAATATGGTGAATAAGCCTCGCCTTCTAAGTGAATGAGCCAATCTTTGATTAGTAAAGTCATCGTGTCACTGCAGCTGCCATTGGAAGCTCCGGTTACTATAGAAACAGGCAGCGTTCTCAGGCTCACGCTCATGACTGTGCATGCGTATTGGCTGGTTTAGCATGAAAAATAAACTTTTTTAAACAATATTTAAATATAAGAAACAAGCTTTACGAGATTGTTGTCAGATTTCATTGGTGTTTTTAAAAATGAAATTTAATCGTAAGCTTAGTGAACAGTTTTGGAAAATTTGATGTTTCCCCGTTCAAAAAAAAATAGGAGCTGCACTTGGACGCCCGAGGGGCATTTCAAATATGGCCGCCGAGTGAAATGACTTGTCTTAAAGGGACATTGATACAACTCTGCATAATGGAACTCGATGATGTCTGCATGAGCAGGGTGCGCAGTGAATGAAAATACATGTTAACAAGCAGGACTTTGTATCATTACATTTGGATTGAACATAGTTTTTCTGGTCCTAAACTATATGAATATTTTTTAATATTTAGACCACTTCTTTTATTGACTGGTATCAGGATGTGATACTTTAATTACGGGGTCCTCCTTTGTTTTTAATTTGTAGAATAGTATCTTGGTAAATTTGTTGGTGATCTAATAGTCAGTATCTCTACAATATTTCTACTCTTCAAACTTGCAAAATAGCAGTTCAAACTAATATCTTAAGTCTCTGTGATGATTGGTTGTTATACCAAGGGAGTATAACACTCTAACCACAGAAAGTACGAAGTACTTTTAACCAAAGGAGGCTAAGTCTTTCCAGTTTTCCGAATGGCAAATTTGGCACACTCGGGGAAGAGCAGTGGTGGTTTAGATTCAGTAATATTTCATGATGTTACAGTGATGAAATTACAGAGAAGAAATGTAAATTCTTAGGCATGAAATGAAATCAAAAACTAGTAATTTTATTAATATTAAATCATCCTCCTCCCATTTTCCACCTCAAAATTTTGAGTAGACTGTGCCTCTCTTGCCTCCCATGATGAGCTGCCACTGATGTTTACTGACTTGAGACTAAAAGACTTGACACTTAACTCAGACTCCAGGGTTACAAACTTTAGACTTGACTTGCACTCCAGCTTAGGGCTTGATTCAGACTTAAGGTGAAAAAAAGAACATTTCTGAACTTGTCCCCTCCCAGGTTTGCTGATATTCGAAGATTCATTACAGGGATCTGAGCAATATTTTATTAACTCTTTCTCTTTTTTGTGAATCTTGTGGACCAGACCAAATACCTTCCAAACCGGAGAAACCAAAAAGGTCATCAGATCAACATACAGTGCAGTACAGACCTCAGAAGATGCCTTCTTTACCGTTTTTAAATATATTTGGCAGACAGCTGACCCAAATGAGTATTGTGACCTCAGTTCCAATGACCTTTTCATTAGTGGGTTTGCAGGCAGTTATGGATGTAAAATTTTCATGCCCATGCAAAGCTTACTGGAACATGCCTATAACAGCTTTCATCTTCATCGTTCCAGCTTTCTTTGCTTTCATTATAATGTTCATATTGTTAAGGCCTATTCCATTTAAATATAGCTGTTCTCAAAAACAAAACAACATTGAAGCATCTCGAAGAAATAAAGACTGTGAAGAAACATCTCAAGGACATGACAACAAAGAAACACCTCAAGAACATCTCAAGTACTGTATAAAATGTCGTGTTAAAACTTTTTTAGTTTGTTTGATTCCTAGTCTTGTGTGGATCTGTATATTTTTAATTGATGGTGATTATATTGCATGTGGATTCACAAACTGGAATGGACGCTATGCCTGTGATAAAGAACTGCATCCATATTGTCTGAATTGGTGCAAACCCACTGAATTAAGCTCAGAAAAAAATGAGACTAAATGTTACGAGAGAACACGGGAGTTGATATATATATCAAAGGTAAGCAAACAAAGGTAACCATAGGATTTTTACCCAAATTTCCCTTATATGTGAAAGATTAAGACTGCATTATCCTGTTTCATTACCATATTTATTGCTCTACATACTTTTTTCCCCCTGAATTTCTTAAAGAAAGCTACAAATATAAGACTAGTCTTAGCAGTTTATGCATTTTTTTTTCTTCTTTTTTTTTCAAGATTTCAGGATATGTTCTGGCACTTATCTTCTGTATCATAACAATTATTTTGGTGACTTTTGACTGGGACGGAAGTCTAATATCAAAGAGCAGCAGTACTGGAAGCAGCACCTCAGCAGAGCCAAACACAGATAAGAGCAACAAGGACAAGTCAGACAACCTTCCGATGAGAAGCATTGGAAGCACACCTGAGCAAAGCAAGTCCCTTATTCCCCGCCAAGGAGGAAGAGGAGAGGGCAAGAAAGAGGAAGAGGAGGAAGAGGAGGAGGAGGGAAATAAAGAGGAATAGGAGGAAGAGGAGGAGGAGGAAGGAAAGAAAGAGGAGGATGAGGAGAGCAAAAAAGAAGAGAATGAGGAGGGCAAGAAAGAGGAAGAAGAGGAGAAGGAAAAGAAAAAAGGAGGAGAAGGAGGAGGAGGAGGAGGAGGAGGAGGGCAAGAAAGTGGAGGAAGAAGAAAAAATAATTTGCAAAGAGCAAAGCAGAGTATCAATTTCGGATCAATTTTGAGCTACTATGATAGAACATGTTTTCGTTCAAAAGACAATGACAGAGAAATATTACATTTGTTTTGAGATTAAAAATGTATTTCTCCCTGCGAACTATATGTTTTGAACAATGTGTTTTTTGCTTAATAGTGTATATCATTTTGATTACTTTGTTTATGATTTGAGAGCAGTGCTTGATTTTTGTAACCGGGTGACGTATGGGTTTGGTACTACATCTCCCATAAGTCTTTGGGACAATTATAAGACTTGCGTCATTACGTAGTTGGCACTCTATAGAGAATACGATTCTGACGTCACGCTGCATTGAGTTCTGGGTAACTTCTTTGTTTATACGCCATCTTGACAGGATCGCACAGCCTTTCCGTCATTGAGTTTAGTTCAGTAATTTGTTTTCTGTCATGATTGTGAAAAATGTCACCATTGTATGTCATTAATGCTGCATCGATAATGGCGATAGTAACTCTGATAATCGTTCTGAGAGAGAACTGGACAACGAGCAACGTTTTTTGCCTTTTCTACGTGTAAAAACAGCAAGGGAAACAGGTCGAGGAGATGACGAGAAGACGCCGGATGGCAAATCTTTTAGTAATGGCACTGATTAAACCCACTGCATATCACTCAATAAAAGAATCACATTGCTGAGTGTTTTTTGAAATTTTTGGTTTAATAATTAAAGGTCCCGTTTTTCGTGTTTTTTTTAAGCTTTGATTGTGTTTATACAACATGTGTTCATGTTTCGCGTGTAAAAAAACACAGTATTTTTCACATAATTTACTTATCTGTATACCGCTGTTTCCACTGTCATAAAAACGGGCTGATGACTTCCTTGTTCTATGAAGTCCCTCCTTCAGAAATACGTAACGAGTTCTGATTGTGCCAGCGGTTCCTGTGTTGTGATTCGACAGCTCTGAGCGCACCGTGCCCGGAAAGGTCACGCCTCTTACCATAACGTGGAGATGCACACGCTCAGTTATTGTAAACATGTCTTTAATTTTACCCTATCAATTTGAGCCGGAATCAGACCCGTGATTGGACTGCGGGATGAAAATAACAGCGTTTCGACGACATGGCGACAAACACACTCTACAAACGCAACTGATTTTGTTTGTCATCTGTTGAAATAAATATAAAAATACAGTGTGTTCGTGTCCGTCTGTCCGCTGACTGACCCATAATCTCTGATTCTCTGGGATCGTGGAAAGGAATATTTACAATGACAACAGTTGTAGGCCTACTCAATATGCTCGTTTAAAAACGTTTCCAACAAATAAATGAATCGACTTTTCTCAGCGTGTTGAACACATACTTTTATTTGGATATTCATATGATGGCTGAAGCAGCAGCGAGCGTCCAGTGTGCGACACGGTAAACAGATGAACATTGTAAACGAAATTCTACAAACTTCAGTGAAAAAATAAATAAAATTATCATGCGATGCTATAAAATAGCTTCTGTTCCCTGCAAAAGATACCCTTAAAAATGTGAATGTTCCACTTAATGGCAGAAACAAAACAAAAGGTAAGCAAGTATCTGTATTCATTTCAGTGCAAGTAGTAGGGGGCGATCCTGTCAAAATGGCGGCGCCGCCCCGGCATGCAACACGGCATGACGTCGGTTCGTATTCTCTATAAATAGAGGCAGGAAGTATAGCCAAAGCCACTGGAAGGCAAGCCTGCAACCTTTAGCCAAAAAAGCGTAACGGCTAAATCTAATGCTCCGCCCCCCGCGGTACGCAGGTAATGAGACCAGACTGAGGCTGTTTTTTGAATGGAAGTCAATGGATGAGAGGCTTCACTATGCTGATTAAACAGCTTTTGTGGGGAAATAGCTAATCATTTAATTAATGGACAGCCTATTCGCTAATCTTCAGAATGTTTTACACTAAACAATACTTTCGTTGGGAACTATGTGTAGATTTTAGCTTGATAAAAATTTATTTTTTTAAGAGAAGGCAGACTAGGGAATGTTGCGACTGACGTCACTGCCATTACATGATAGGCTGAGAGGTGCCACACGTGATTAAGTTAGCCGTTACGCTTTCTCTAATGGTAAGAGATACAGACCCTCTTATGGTATAGCGCGTCCTCGTTTCATTAATTTATTGACTCTGGAAACAAGTGAGAGTTTGTATCAGGTAATTTTGTTCTTAATAGTTATTTGCTTGTTCCTGTTTTGAGCAATCAGACACTTATATTGCTTCATGCTGCTCATGCTTACAATTGTTTGTCTCTAGGTCACCTTTATACGGTGGCCGAGAGAGCTCAACGCGCTGCAAATGAAGAAAACACATGCAAATAAAGAAAACATCATCAGTTTGACATGCGCTGCAAATTCCACAACACTTACAAATAGTGAAACGCGCTGCAAATAAAGAAAACATCTTCATCAGTTTGACAACACATGCGCTGCAAATTCCACAACACTTACAAATAGTGAAACGCGCTGCAAAAGCCCACAACACTTACAAACAGACAAACGTGCTGCAAATAGGACTGCTCATAATCAGAATGTTAACAAACAAAACGAAAAAACTTACCTTTCAGGTGCACACCACCTAAGAGTAAACATGAACAGTCCCAGACAGGTACGTCAATGTGTTCCCTATAACATTTTCGTTGTGGTCTGTGCCAGTCTCGGCGCCAGGACAAACGATTTGGGGGATATTATTTTGCGTTAAAATATTATTAATAAATGATTAATAATAAATAATATATATATTTTAATAATTTACTTGATTTTATGTCTCAAATCCCAGTCAATTATTCACTGCAGAAAGTGAAAGTAAAAACTCAGTGATGAGAGCTCTACTTCAACATGTTCTGATAACTATTTAACCTTAATTTATTTTTTTTAAGTAACATCTATATCTCTTCTCTTTTTTTTTTTTTTTTTTTTTTTCTCAATAAGTGGGCCACAAGAGAAATATTAAGAAATAAATTAAGGTTAAATAGTTATCAGAACATGTTGAAGTAGAGCTCTCATCGCTGAGTTTTTACTTTCACTTTAGCTGAGTTTTTCTAATTAGCTAATCTCATCGCGTCGGTTATGCATGATGCACTATAAATTATTGCGGGGCAAATTAAATTATTATTTTAATTCTAAAAGTAGCCTAATCATTATCGTCACCATCATCATCATCATCATCATCATTCAGATCATCGCAGAAGGACTTGAGATCGCTGGGCCTGGTATGTACTATTTGCAGCGCGTTTCACTATTTGTAAGTGTTGTGGAATTTGCAGCGCATGTGTTGTCAAACTGATGAAGATGTTTTCTTTATTTGCATGTGTTTTCTTCATTTGCAGCGCGTTGAGCTCTCTCGGCCACCGTACCTTTATGTGATTTGAACGCAGGGCATAAGGCAGTTGTATGTATTTGTTTTATCGAGGTAATGGGTTTATGCAAGGATAAACAGTAGGTTAATTTGGGTGGGCAGAAAGTTTTGTAGGTTCCTTTTTAAAGAAGAGCCGTCTGGTTGATTTATCCTCCCCTTTTCTTTAATCCAGTTAATTTAAAGGTATTTGATTAGATTAAATAATTTGATTTAGGCAAATGTATATTTCAGTCATTAATAAAAGGTTTTTATTTTGCAGGACTAGCACGACTATTGTTACTATTTGATTTCCTTTATTTTTGGTAAATTGCCCTCATTTTCCTTTGGATGTTGTGTATTCATATTATTGTACACTTTCGACTGATACTGTTTTCTTTTCTTCTTTTTAGTTTTTCATCTTATGTCCATGGCAGCTGCAGGGTCTCCAAGGGTGTGACTGGTACTAGTGTGGTGGTGGGCATTACTTGGGTAAAGTTGGTTTTATATTCGCACATTCGGACATCCGTATTCAATAGCCTTGTTAATCACACTACATTGGACATTCAGTGGACATTCACAAGTAAATATGCCATTAAAACAATACTTGCCTATTTTGATCGACTGTGAAAAATGTTGTAAGTTGACAGTCGTTGGTTGTCAATATCATGTCGCTGCTTAAAATTCGCAAACATTAATTTATTGCACATTTATTGGAAAGTCTGAATTTATCAAAAGTCTGAATGTGCGAATATAAAACCAACTTTACCAAAGTGTGGGCATTCTTCTGTGGTTCCTGGTGATTTATTTATCCTTTTGCCGTGGATTTTGTGCTGTATTTGGAGTGTGCATTGCAAGTGGCTATATTTTTCTACACGCGTATGGTTGTGCCCTGTTGGAGCCCTGCGGTTTGTCATAAATTTGTTGTTTTTGTTTTTCTCCTTGCTGAATGATGTGTATCAGTGTTTTAAACATTTGTTTTTATACAAAATTTGGTATTAATGTGAATAAAAGCTTGTACAAGCAATACATTTTCACTACAGCCTGTGGTCATTTATTCACCCACTTGTGGGTTACAATCTGAACACATGTAAAACTGTTTTGAGGTGAAAGTTTCATTTTGCAAGAGGAGTCTGAGGTTTTGTAAATAGTGCTTGATGTTTTGTGTTTAATGGTTTCAGAAAATGGAGCAAGGTTTCAGAAATTGTTTTAGCAATTGAGAAACTGTAATGAAATATATTGTAAATAAAATGGCCATAGGAAAAAGTTGTTTCCTTCAAAATAAAACTTGTGGCCATGCAAAGATGGGCACTTAAGTTAGTGATTCAGACTCGAGTCACATTTTAATTGACCTCAGACTTCACTCTGACTCATCAGAAAGGACTTAAGTCTTAAAGGATTAGTTCACTTTCAAATGAAAATTAGCCCAAGCTTTACT
Source organism: Megalobrama amblycephala (assembly GCF_018812025.1). Classification (NCBI taxonomy): domain Eukaryota; kingdom Metazoa; phylum Chordata; class Actinopteri; order Cypriniformes; family Xenocyprididae; genus Megalobrama; species Megalobrama amblycephala. The sequence continues at coordinate 34,796,519 of NC_063053.1, read as the reverse complement.
CAACCTCAAGCCATCCTAGGTGTATATGACTCTCTTCTTTCTGATGAAAACCATCAGAAATATTAATATCCTGACGCATCCAAGCTTTATAATGGCAATTTAATCATCAAAAAGCAATTTATATCTTATAATATTATGCTGTAGCCACATTGGACCAGTGGTTTGGAAAATGGATGGATTCAGGTGGAGGCACCATCTACTGGCAAGAGACCGTCACAGTGCATTATGGGTATTCTCTAGACTTTGAGTGCAGTTGAGTGTACATTGGTTGTACACTCTTTATTGCAGTGCATTATGGGATTGAATGAAAGCACTCAAAGATATCACTAAAAATGACTGTCCCTTCAAACAGTGCCCTATATATTTAAGAGTATGGGCCAATTTTGGACACAGTCTCTGTTCTGTCTTCTGCTCAGTAGAGTTACACTGGGTCATCGACCAGTATTAAATCATGAAAGGTGTGAAAAGCATCACAAGAGACCACTTTAAATGACCTTGTCTCAAACATAATAATAATGAACAAACAATTTAAAGAGCTCTGACATGCACCACCTGACTGCTGTTTTGGCAGTGAATGAGGGTTACTAGTATGAGCTGAAGAAAGTCCATCCATCATAAACATGTGTTTCACATGGGTTAATAAAGGCCTTCTGAAGCAAAACGATGCATTTGTGCCAGACCGCCCTCCGTATTCAACGTACGAAGAAAGTGTAAAACTCTTGCAGTTCACAAAGCTTATGCTACGTCCTATGCCTTCCCTATTCAACTTACGGAAAAAGTGTAATTGACGCGACACCAGTTTACACTTTCTTCGAAACTTGAATACGGAAGGGGGTCTGGCGAAAGCTCGATATTTGACTTCATAACCTCATAACTTCATAACTGTTATAATACAGCCCATACGGAAATGTAACATATGTACATGTATGAAATTTACATATATAAAATATATCACACATACAGTGAAAACATATGAAACCTATTCGAAAATGGAAAAATTTATATATTGACATATAAAACTATCCCATATAAATATATATGTTTATGTATGTATAAAACAGTCTTTATATATATATATATATATATATATATATATATATATATATATATATATGTCACATATAAAGTGAAAACATATTGTAGCCGCCATCAGAGGCAACTCATATATTTCAATTCATAATATGCACTCAACAGTTAAAAGGTCAATAAATAGTTAAAATCTTCAGAATAATAATTAGAATAAATAAGTAATATATTTTTTTGTTAATACATGTCAATTCATTTCATATTATTCAGCTAAAACCATAGAAAAAGGGGGGAACCTATTTTTCTTTTTTGTTCCGCTTGGGAATTATTTAATTGATGCTATCAGGATATTTTTTCCGGTGCACTACATGTAAAAGCCACACGAGGTGCTGCACTGTTAACATGTCTCTAAGAGTTACGCTTGCAAGAAGTGCTAAGAAGCTATATTGTCTTTTTGTTTAAAGAAGAAGAAACTGTAACCCTCCAATTTTATTCCTCTTGAGTTAGAGAGGCCAATGAGGTATGTGTTTTATCGTGTCAATTGCTTTGCCGTATGTGAACACGTGTGTTATGTGACTGTGTGTTAATGTATAATTAGCCAATTAAGTGTATTTTCTTACATTTTGAATGTGCACTTTATTTATTTGTTTTGTATGTATTTTTCGTTTATTATTATGTGTAAAACACCACTTTTAGAGAGTTAATTTAAGTTTTACATATTTCCTTTCTTAGTTCTGACGGCATTGTTGGGACATAAAAGGGCTGCAAGAGTAGAATGAACAAGACATGTTGAAGACTTGTGTCCGAATAAATGTTTGTTAAAACCAAGAATGACCTGAGCCTTTGATTCAACTCGAGGGGAGTAACAGTCAGAACTCAGCCTGTGTCGTGCTGGAGGAGAGGAGAGCGGTGCCAGTCGCAGTGGAGCCGTAAACGAGCAGCTCGTTAAAGGTGATAAAGAGGATCTTTTCGTCGACTGAGAAACCAAAGACTGTTAGTGAGTTTTTGAAATGAGCGCATGGGTAAGAACAACCCCCCTCCTTTCGAGGGAACGCCTCCCAAAACTCGTGCACGAGTATTGGAACACGAGTGTTTACCACCGGCATTCGCTGTGTTGTGTTAGTGGATTCATTATGTCAGACTCACCGCAGGCAGAGGTGGGACCAAGTCATTGTTTTGCAAGTCACAAGTAAGTCTCGAGTCTTTGCATTCAAGTCCCAAGTCAAGTCCCGAGTCAAGACAGGCAAGTCCAAGTCAAGTTGCAAGTCCTCGAGTTTAAAGGTCCCGTTTTTCGTGTTTTTTTTGAAGCTTTGATTGTGTTTATAGTGTGCAATATAACATGTGTTCATGTTTCGCGTGTAAAAAAACACAGTATTTTTCACATAATTTACTTATCTGTATACCGCTGTTTCCACTGTCATAAAAACGGGCTGATGACTTCCTTGTTCTATGAAGTCCCTCCTTCATAAATACGTAACGAGTTCTGATTGTGCCAGCGGTTCCTGTGTTGTGATTCGACAGCAGCTTAGCGAACCTTGCCCGGAAAGGTCACGCCTCTTACCATAACGTGTGCTGCACATAGTTTTACATGTGGATTATTGTGGTGTCGTGCCGAATGAACACAAAAGACAATAATTCCCGAGAGACTGAACTCTTTAATCTCCACAAGCAGCGACAGAAAATGTACAACGTTAGCACTCACTCAGAAGAGTACCTCATACGGAAAACAGCCATATACATAAACATAGTCCCCTCTTGTGGCCATTATGTGCACTGCAGTCCAACATTAACTATTGCAGTAAGGATACCACAATTATAATTTTCGGGAACCGAGTTAAACATAAATTGTAATCATTGATCTCTAAGTACAGTGTCCCTGGGAAGGCCAAACAAAGGTGATTGGACTGCGGGATGAAAATAACAGCGCTTCGACGACATGGCGACAAACACACTCTACAAACGCAACTCTTGCTCTTCTCCGTGGGAGCGCAACAAGACCACGCCCCCTTTTTTGTGTATTCCTGTGGGCGGAGGTTAGTCAAAAAACTGTTTTAGTGACGTCATTAAAGAAGGAAGTAGAGGGATGTAGTCCAAACAGGCCATTCGTTGTAGGCGACTTCTGTTAAATAAAATATCTCGCTTGGCATTGAACTTTGAGCTTTAAAATTTTACAGATTTTATTTATACTCTAACAGCAACATTACACACTAACTAAAGTTCGAAACATGGGATCACGAAGAACGGGACCTTTAAGATTCAAGTCTTAAACAAGTCATTAGTGCTTTTTGTACAAATTAGTGTCTCAGTGTTAATTACTATATGAAATGTATACTAATTTATATCAGGAAGGCTTTTAAAATATGTTCATGACTTAGCAGTTCAATTTCATATTTATTGCAATAAAATTTTCACTAAGGGCACCTATCTATCTCAGTTCAATTTAGGGATTGTTCTTACGTGTGACAAAATAAGGAAAAGGCAGTGAAAAAATAAAACTATTTTATTGGTAACCTATTAACAATGGCAAAATCAATGAGAGAGGAAACATGCAACATGGATGCAGACAAACTCATGAAGACAGTCATTTAAAAATGCTGTGCTACCATACTTAACACTAAGAGAGAGTCAATGTGAGTGTCTTTTACTGTCTATGAGTAATTGTAGAACATTTCTATTTCTATTTCCATGGCGACGTATCAAGCGTCAAAACGTAAATCCATCCATTTCTCCCGAAAGACATGAAAGTGAGTGGCTGGTGAACAGGGAGAAGACTTTACAGTTACCTATAGGCTAAAATGTGCGTTTGTTGTGGGGAAAAAAAAAACATGTCTCAAAATTATATATGAAAGGTTTATTATTTCCGCTTACTTAGACATCAGTGTGTTTTTTTTTTTTTTTTTTCTCAAATTATAAATGGTTCGCTAGTACTTGTGCATTTAAATGCCTGAAAAAGAAGAAAAAACATTATTTGGTTGAAAACTGTCTGAACGTGTGATAAATGACAACTGACACGCGCTGCTGAACGCACTCTATCGAACGCTCTCTGGCTCAGTGCCAAACGTGCGAAAGCAGCGCTAATCAGCACTGTGATCATGCGTCAATGATACAGTGCTATACTACAGTGATTATTACAACTCTGATCTGTGGTTTTAGAAGGTAGGTCAAGTCTTTCCAAGTCACAGGGCTCAAGTCCGAGTCGCGTTGCGAGTCGTTGTCAAAGTCTAAGTCGAGTCGCAAGTCATCTTTGATTATGTCAAGTCGAGTCGCAAGTCATCAAATTTGAGACTCGAGTCCAAGTCAAGTCCAAGTCATGCGACTCGAGTCCACAACCCTGACCGCAGGTGATAATCTGCAGTTGTTACTCCTGACAAAAACATTGCATGCGGCGCCTGTGGAGTGTGGAAAGTTACTGGAGCGCGCAGCTGTGCTCGTCTCTCACAAGGAACGTCATGGCAGTGATTGACAAGCCAGAGGGCCAATCGTTTACGCGATGATCGCGTAAACAATTGGCTGATGTTTTTAAGGCCCTACCTCGTGCACAGATGATGTATATTAATATTATTCCTTTCAGTGCACCTAATAAATAGTCTTTTATCAGTTAGTAAAGACAGTTTGAAGTAATATTGCAAAAATGTATAAAACAAAGCATCCTCTTTAGCACCTTTAAGTGGTGACGTCGCTCATATGAGGGGAGATTTCAATAAAATTTGATGATTGCTAAGCAAACAGAGGAGAACTAGACCATTTCAAGGAAGTAAACAAAAACAAACGCGCTGCAATGCTACTGCGCATGTCTGGTCCTTAACCATTTCCGGTGGCGCCATTTTTAAATCACAAAGCTGTCAAAACAAAATGACTAGCGCATATTTTTTAAGTCTAGCTAAAACAGAACAGTTAAGATATTTACAAAAACTAAAAATAGATGATAACGTGGAATTACCGGACCCTTTAAATCAAACACTGAGGCGACAACTTTTCACTCAGAACGTTAAACGTTTACCTGAAGTAACTTATCCAGACGTGTATCATTATCTAGTTGAGACAGAGTGCGTCTACACGAAAGAAGCAGTAAAAGCATATCGTAGTCTGGATGCTTACAATTACTTCCTTAGCGGAAAAGTTGGAAACATTTGTTCCTACAATGTGGACGATATTTGTCTTGTGTTTGGTGAAGTCGGGGCAAGTCAAACATTGTCGAAAACATACTCTGCGTGGTTCGTTGCTAAGGTGACCGGGGAGGTTATTAGTGGGCATTGCACTTGCATGGCCGGGTAAGTTTGTACGTCTATGCAAACAAGACGTACTGAATTCTAGTAGTAAACTAATTGTTGTGTTCCATTATTACCTATTACATACGTAATTATTTCATACGTTTCGTAAATGTTTGTGGTTAGGTTAGGTAAAGTGTGTAGCCATGTTGCTGCGATTCTCATTGCTGTGGAACAGTGCGTGAGAGAGGGTTTTAATGCTCCATCTGTGACATCTGAGCCCTGCATGTGGTCACGAATAAACAAGAAGGTGCATGCAATTCAATGCTGGCTATTCTAAGTTTTTTATTCTAATTTTTATTAAATTCTAATTCATCACATCCTTTGCGAAAATTAACCATGGTTTTACTACAACAGCAAAAAAGTATAATCCCACTTTGTTTTAGATTGATCCAAAACCAGTGGCAGACATTGACTTTTCCAAGCCTGTCAGACAAAGGCCAGTTCAGAGTAGGGAGCCCGTCACATCTACCACTTCGGTAAAGTTGGTTTTATATTCGCACATTCGGACTTCTGATAAATTCAGACTTTCCAATAAATGTGCAATAAATTATTGTTTGCGAATTTTAAGCAGCGACATGACATCGACAACCAACGATTGTCAACTTACAACATTTTTCACAGTCGATCAAAATAGGCAAGTATTGTTTTAATGGCATATTTACTTGTGAATGTCCACTGAATGTCCAATGTAGTGTGATTAACAAGGCTATTGAATACGGATGTCCGAATGTGCGAATATAAAACCAACTTTACCGAAGTACATCTACCGTAGTCACACCAGTCTCACCAAGCATGTTTTTTAGGTCCTTGAAGGTAAGGAAACATTTGCAGAAACCTGACAAATTACAATATGTGCAAAACACACGACACTAGTACCGTCTGCGTTAATTGTTGTTTATCATATGCGATCTGAAATTATCGAGTATTAAAAAAAACACACACACACACACACACACACTACGTGATGTAACGTTAGTCTAGTAGGTTAGACTAGTGCGCTTTTATTGTATATTGTTGTATATATCTTTATTGAAAATTGTCTTTAGAGTGCATGCTTTTTGTGATATAGTCCATTTAAACATTTATAATGCACCCCAATATTCAAGATAAGGGGGTAATAATAGTACATCTGTATGTCTTTTATATTTATAGAATTAATATCACATGAATGCCGTTTTCTCCAAAAAAATAACATGATTGCAAATGTGATATTAATTGTATGCAAGTTCAAAAACAAGAAGTTAATATTTAGTGACTTACATTTTAGATACAGTATTCCCTATTTTCGCTCCATTTCGCCAAAGAAAGCAGCAGGAGACAGGAAATCTAAACGCTTTAATTTCAGAAAGCAAGTAGTTCCCGGCCTGAGAGAACATCCAACCACCGAACAATATGGTCCTAATTTTAATTTGGACATTTTATTATCTGTAAATTGTCGCAGTATCACCGAACTGAAGCGCCTCCCACCAGGGGGTGCGTGGGGGCCCCCACCCTATGATGGGCCCCGTCGCAGATTCACTTATTTACTACATATCCTTTGATTTTTTTTTTAGAACTGAACTCAATTGACTAAAGATTAAAATAAAGCATCCAACTGAAGCCCAAAAATGCAAGCAGAAGATCATAGAAAATAGTGCTAAATTACCACAAAAGGGGGGAAAATGTATCACTGTTGTTTCCATCGCCATTTGTAGGTAGCAACAGCAAGCTTTGATGCGCTATGTTAGCCTGTTAGCGGACGTGAGCCGAGACAAATAAATATGTGTTCGGTCTTTGCTGAGACGTTGTTGTTGTTGTTGTTGTTGTTGTTATTATTGTATATTGTCCAAACGTATTTACCCCATCGTCAGCTCTGCTCAGCTACCGGAATGTCTGAAGTTATTTTCTAAATGTAGCTATCCAATAAGTCTAGAGTTATTTCTTTATTCTTGTACTTTAAATACAAATTTAGTATTTAGTTTACTTCCGAGGACCAAAGACGTCACTTCCTTACTTCGACGAATAGCAGTTGAAATGGTCTATACGCACGCCAGCCGTCTGGCCAAAATCCTATAGGCGTCAGACATAAGATATGAGACGTTAGACATCACGCGTTGGAGCTGCGCTCAAAGTGCGTGGCGGTATGGCGCTCGCTTTGTGTCATTTCTTTCCTAACCTATGGCGTTCGGGCTAGCTCATTAATATGACGTTGCTATGGCACGGACTCCATGCCAAAATCAAGCTTCCGAACGACCGACCGACCGATCGAACGTCAAACCGAACGTCTATCCAAACGTCTTGTACTTTGAACGTCTAACTGAGCGTGTCGACCTGACGTGACGCCAGCGTCTTGAAATTAACTGTTTTTTAACCATGTAATGTGCCAAGCTGATGTGTAAAGACTATAAATGGACATTACAGGCATGAAAGTGTGTGTTTTACTAGCATGTAACTGTAAAAACATCCTAGTCTTAATTTGACCTGTACAATCATGTTAACTGTTAGCTTTATTGCCTACTGTACAATATAGCCTATACCAGTCCATCAGACCTCTTTATCCTATTCCCAGGAAATCTACAGAATACCAATCAGCAGGGCCGCGTTATCCTAATGGGCAACATGGGCTGCAGCCCAGGGCCCCGAACGCTGGGGGGGCCCCGAGACAATCCTCTTTTGCGTTTTAAAACGAATCGTCGTCACACACCTGAATCAAGAGTCACGGGCGCAGCGGACACGCACGCAGGAATACAACCAGGACAGTGTCGTGGTGTCTGGGTATGCACGTGCATATGGGCCTGGGTGGATTGGTGCCCCGCTATTACAGGCTTAACACCAAGGTATACTTCGGGCGTTCGCATCGCGTAATTTTCGTCATCAGGAGAGTTCGTGGTCGTCCGAACTCCCCGTCCGCGTGCAGCCCAATTTTCGTGATGGCACGGACCGTGTGTGTACACTACAACAGCCCATGCGAGAGTGAATTGAGTGATTGAAAACAAAAGTCCACTAGACAGTGCGCAGAGTACACGCCGAACGCATCTTTCCGCAGCCACATACTTTTAAAGGCTCGCACGCGCGTCTGTGCGCGACACAGAAGCCGTGTGCATGTTCATAAAAATGAAGCATAATATAAATAATGTTGTCAATAACTTGCTAAAGCCTATCTATGTTACTACTAAAATCATTAAGAAGCTGAATAAATTGACAAAGAAAGGGTCCATACAATGTCTTAACGATGATCTATTGCATGACCGTCATTTTTAAAGTGGGTTTCTGAAACTTATGCATGCAGTAATGTAAGTAGTACAGAATTTTAAATGAGTCATATTGATTTTCATAAAAAGAAAAAGAAAAAGAAAAGAAAAAACGCTACATCTGCACATTTTAAGATACTGCACAAGATGTGAATAAATGTAACTTGTACACTCGTTGGGGTGGATACGTTTTATTCAACGAAATAAAATGCACATAAAATGTGATGGAAACATATTTAGAGAAGAAACTAACAGTACATTTATTAGGTATAAAACGTGCATTAAAAAAAGTCTGTGACAATAATTAATCAACTAGAATAATCTTCAGACACATCGCATCTGAAATGATGATATGACCATTCTGAAATTCCAAAGCCAGAGTCGAATCGGTCGAATTTAAACTTGGACTTGTTAAAAAGCCTTTTTTAATTTTAATTTTATTTTTTTACATTTTTAGATCAGCAATGCAAAGTCATAATGATGGAGGAGCGCACATGAGCCTACTGTAGTAGACTACAGTTGTTGTCAATCATAGAAAAGTTTTTACCATTTTTGTCTGCATGTTTTAAATTGATAATATCTTATTCATATTAAAATCTTCGGACTCATTCGCATAAGACGCGTGATTATGGATGTCGAGGGGGAGGGGGGCCTTTGCGATCGTTAGCCCAGGGCCCCGCGAAGGCTTAACGCGGCACTGCCAATCAGGTGATGTGCTCCAGGAGAGCCTTTAGTGTGGGCTGTTAAACTAAACTCTGCTGGTCGTGTCCCTGCAGGAACTAAATTGTATAGCCTTGCTTAATACACCTTTTTCACCAGTTACTTTAAAAAATAATAATAATTAATTATAGTAGTTACTTCTCACAAATAGTAGCTGAGTTAGTAACTAAGTTACTTCATTCTCAATTACCAGGGAAAGTAACTATTGGGTTACTTTTTAATTTCCTTTTTTCAAATATGTCAAATATCTTGGATGCCCTAATATTAAATATGTTAAATGAATGAAATGGACACTAAATAGAATAAAATATTTTTTATAATGTACCTAATCTACACTATTTTAATGTTGCTGTGGGGCAACGTGAGAGACAACTATCAAATTCAATATTATCATTACTATGGAACAATAAAACACAATAGATGGTTTAGAACTTTTAATATTTATTGCACAGACCACAACTGGCCAACAAATAAGTCTAAAAATAAATTATGCTTGATCCTTCTTGACTTATGATCCGTTCTTATACTCACGACATGAAATTTATCTTTACTGTAGGCTACTGTTGGTAGCCATTAAAGAAAACGTATTTAGTTTCATATTTATGTTTAAATAGGCCTATTATAATGTTATTTTTTAATTTCATCTATTTGATAATGAAAAGTGAACAGCATGAGTAAGATCATAAGATGCCAATATATCGGGAGACATGGAGTGGGTCAGACATGATTTTGACCACTTCATTAAGTTTTGTTTTGTAGAAAGCCTTTCTTAAAGTGAATTTTGTTTTGTAAAAAATGTGTCTTAATTTAAATCAATGTTTCATCAACCAATTGCCTAGATTTAAAGGTGCTAAAGAGGATGTTTTGTTTTATACATTTTTGCAATATTACTTGAAACTGTCTTTACTAACTGATAAAAGACTATTTATTAGGTGCACTGAAAGGAATAATATTAATATACATCATCTGTGCACGAGGTAGGGCCTTAAAAACATCAGCCAATCGTTTACGTGATCATCGCGTAAACGATTGGCCCTCTGGCTTGTCAATCACTGCCATGACGTTCTTTCCTTGTGCGAGACGAGCGCAGCTGCGCGCTCCAGTAACTTTCCACACTCCACAGGCGCTGCATGCAATGTTTTTGTCAGGAGACAGGAGTAACAACTGCAGATTATGAGTTACCTGCGGTGAGTCCGAAATAATGAATCCACTAACACGACACAGCGAATGCCGGTGGTAAACACTCGTGTTCCAATACTCGTGCACGCGTTTTGGGAGGCGTTCCCTCGAAAGGAGGGGGGTTGTTCTTACCCATGCGCTCATTTCAAAAACTCACTAACAGTCTTTGGTTTCTCAGTTGACGAAAAGATCCTCTTTATCACCTTTAATAAATAAGAAGCAAATAAAGTAGACAGTATAATCATGGCATAAGCGGGCGCGATCACTGGTGCGTGAACCAGGGGCGGAGCCAGGGGGTGGCCAGGGGTGGCCGTGGCCACCCTTGGCCTAAGCTTGGCCACCCCTCTGGCCACACCGCTCACAACTGGTGTTTCTGTCTACTTTTTTGTTTACAAGAATTGTGGTTATTTTAAACGCAGAACCGTCTCTTTTAAGACCACAAAAAACAGGAGACTTTTCAGACGCGCACTCCAACTTCGCCTCGGAGCCAGGCGCAAGTCAAACGCTCGCGGAAGTGATACAGGTGCTGAACGAGCTTCAGCAGAACAACAGTGAACGGCGAACATTATAGCTTACGTAAATGTTTGGTGGGTTGCAAGACTGCGCACTTTTCAATCACACGCAAATACGGTGCGTTGTATTACTCATAAATAAAGCGCAAAAGAAACTATGAGCATGTATCGTCGTAGTTCTGTCATCTATTAAGTAATGAAATAACCAAAAAGGCGATTAAAGCAGCGTTAAAACTGTGCATGCACATGTCTGGACTAAAATATTCTGCTATGTGAGATCACAATATAAGGCACAAGCTGATATGTAATTTTTTAATCCATAAATAAATGTGAGAACTGTGCATTTGTTCTAGAAGATGCTCATTTTGCATTCATTTATAAAGTACAAACAAAAATGTATCACATTTAAATGCATAAAATAATGAGTTTTACATTCTGTTATTTATGTGCTGTTTAATTTAGGTATGATAGAACTGTTGCAATTATTTATTTTGACAATATATAGAAAGTTAAACATTTAGTGTTTACTTTTTTGGTTAGTTTTTGAAAGAGAAAAACACAGAATTGTTGAATAGTTCATTGATTATACATAAAATTCAATGAAGGTTGAATAATCTTTGAACTACAGTATGTAGTTATCTGTATGTTTCATCCATGGAAATGCAACAATGGAGAACAAGCTATTGGGGGTTTTGAGAACCAGAACTGACTGAACAAGTTTAATTTTAGCTATAGTGTGAGCCCCTTATATGCCTGCAAGTGAGGAATGATAAAAAATAATAATAATAATGTATATGAAAAAATAAATAAATAAATAAATAAATAAATTTAAAAAACTGGAGCGCGACTTATAGGCTATATGAACCGAGACTCAGTCTGCTTGCCTCACAGACATGAGAAATATATTTATAGAAAGCTTGACATGTCTACTTTTATGTAGTCAAATTGGTGTGGTTCTAAAAACAAAGTATGGTCACATCAAATAGGCCTACTGATTAAAAAAAAAGAAAGAAGAAATTGTTGTTGTTGCAGGGGCAGTATTTTATAATTAATTTATAATTGTTTTATATAATTATAAATAGGGTTAGGGTCTCAATAATTTGATAATAAGCATTAAGGAATCTTGCAGCTATTCTATTTCTATAAGTTAAATAATATGATCAATTCACTGCTCTGTAACAAATTAGAATGAAAAAAAAAATAAATTGTCAAAGTTTTTGGCCAATCAAATCAAACTTTACTGTTTACAAAAGACGAGGCCGAATTCCGATGTGTGTAGATGTAATAAGTATATGTCTGATTTAAATGGTCAGGATATTTGCAATCCCTAGTGAAAAAAAAGTATACTTTATTGTATTTTAAATATATTCCCTTTTTCTATAGTACACTGCAAATATACTAACAAAAATGTACTATCATTAAATATATAAAAAGTATATTAGTATCATATTTTCACAATGCAACTTTTAACACACTTTAAAATAATTGTAATTAAGTATATTTTCTAAAAAATATATTTTAGAAAAATATACTTAAAGTGTAAGTTCAGTTTATTTTTTAAAAGTATTTATTTGCACTTTATAAAAATATATTTGAGGTATATTTTAACAGTGTGCTGAAAATGATCATTGTAACAATGCACTGAAAGTATATTTAAAAACATTATTTAATATCCTGAAGTTGTAGTGTATCTAATGTTAAATTTGAGTAGCCTACATTTTTTAAGTTTACTTCTTCATCCTTGGAATTCATTATATTACTTGTGCTATTTATTTCAGTATGAATGCATTACAAGCCCATTTAGTATATGCAGTGTAGCCTATACAATTTCCAAATATGTGTAAATGTTTATTAAGTTTACACTGGCAGAATCATTTTACAATCGTACACACAAATCTATATTAAACAACACACCAGCAGCACAAGTAATGCGAAAAAATATGTCGAGTGGTTAAACTTATCGGAATTCAAATGTCTCTTCAACTTGGTCTGTGACCAATCAGATTTTGTTGCTCACTGCCTTCAGCCAATCAGAGCTGCTGATGTCACGGTCGTCGTCTGAATCCCCTCGCTCAGTCACTCAGGTGAAGTATAATGTCGCAATGTATAATTTATTTAATAAAACACTGAAAGCGCAATACATCGCTCAATCTTGGGGATTCTGACCAGTTCAATCAAGTGACATCGCAGCCTGACCGTGATGGCGACGACAACCGGCTAATCTATGCGATCCTGAAAGAACCGGAGAAAAGTGCTGCTATTGGGAGGTGAGTTGTAGTCTACCAGTTAACAAACTTTATTTTATTTTCTTTAACAAACAGAGAGCGATATTTCGGCTTGATATCTCCTTTTTGAGTCTGTGTGTGGTGGTTTATGGCACATGTTTGTATGCAGCACCAAAACATTCATATGATTGGTCGAATCGGCCCGTATTCTGTACGATATTAATTCATAAAGTGTTTTATGCTTGACTATGTACAGAAAACAATATCGACATGCCATTCTGATACAGTTCCCTGCTGCTAATCCTCATTTACTGTTCAAAAATAGTATTGGTTCAATGTAGGATTCAGACAGACTATTGTAAACGTGAATAAAGAGTTGAACATGCTGTCTTATATCTTTGGTATATTCTGTCAACAGATGCTGTTCTTCACGAGTCTCTGCGGTCATCATTGTGCCATCAGACACAATGAGAAGCTCATCATAAAATGGAATATAATGTGTAATTTGTATTTGTGTATAGAGGGTCACCATGGTACAATTTTTTTTTTTTCTTTAATGAAAAATATGGTAAGTTTTGCTGAATCTAAGTTTAAATAAAAACTATTAGATTTGTCAATGAAATATGTCTCTTTATTAGTGATGTTGTTACATTTTATTTATTTTAGTGGCCTTGAAAACAAATGCATTCAACTTTGGGAAAATGTGTTAAACTGTATTTAAATAGTAGCACAACTGTATTGTGTGAGATTATGTAATTCAAAGTACAGTAGTCAACATTTGAAGTGGATCAAAAAAGTTAGGACAACTTTAATTAAAGGTTTTGATCCGCTTCAAATGTTGACTATATTATACAAAGTATAAGTAATAACAAAGTGTATTGTTATTGGCTGCAAAGTGTGTAATGTTTAATATTTGGAATAAGCCAAAGGTACTGCGCATACAGTATATACTATTACCTGTAAAATAATATATTTAGTGTATATTGCTTGTGTTTTCTGAAGACACTCGTAATTATTTTGTATTGTACTTAAATCACAAATAAAGTGTACTTATAGTGTACTCATAACAGAAATAAAGTATACTTATAACAGAAATAAAGTATACTTATAATACAACATATATTATAACAAAAATATGCTTTTAACACAAATAAAGTATACTTCTAACACAAATTAAGTAAACTTTAATATCACTAATCAAGCATGTAACTTAAATATACTTAGTACAAAATTAGTTGTTTCGAAATAGCACACTTTAAATGAACTAATCATTAACACACTTGAAATATACTAATAATTAGTCTTGCTGCAAGTATACTTAGTATACTTTTTTTTCACTAGGGGATTGTGTTCATTAGAAAGAAGAAAGTCATATAAACCTAGGATGGCTTGAGGGTGAAGCTTGGGGTAATTTTAATTTGACAGTGAACTAATAATTTAAGGGATGTAGAAGTGTCACGGTTCATGAATCCGCTGTCTCTTTCTGGTGTCTGTGTGGTTGTGTGGGTGTTTCACCTGATTGTTTCGTGTGGGCGTCGCCGCTGATTGTGTGATCAGCGGCAGCTGTGCGTAATTACCATCTGCCTATTTAACGCCTTGTCTTTCGTCTCATGTTTGTCAGATCGTTGTTTGGAGTCCTGGTGTTTGTGTCCCGTGTTTGCTCGTGTCTGTATGTTCCCTGGATTGGATTTCTCGTCGTTGTTTCCTGTTTCCTGTTTCTTCGTTGGATCATTCTCTGGATATCACCCACGGATTTCTCTGCACGGACTCACGGACACACTTACCAGTCACCATTCACCAAGGACTCTCATCGCCCATCGCAGTCCCTGTGTCACCACTCTCCTGCTGTGTCTTTTGTGTTTTATCTGTGACTGACCATCTGCGTGTGTGAAGCTCTTAATAAAGAGATTAACTTGCTATTGCATCCGTCCTTCTTTCAGTGACAGAACGATCTGACCAACTATGGATGCAGCAAGCTCAGCAGCTTTGACGGAGTTCATCAACCACAACATTTCTCGCATGGACCAACAGCAGGAGAGTATTTCTTCCACCGGACGCGCAGTTCAAGCGCTGGTGACGCAGGTGTCCGAGCTTTCCCAGCAACTTCAACAGCTTCGCGCTCCCACTGCGCCACCCCCACCGCCGATTCCCCCCACGCCGCTGGAGCAGTGGGATCGGCCGGAACCACGCCTCCCTGTTCCTCAGACTTATGCCGGTGAGCCAAACTTTTGTAGAGCGTTCTTGAACAAATGTTCCTTACATTTCTCGTTACAGCCACGCACCTTCGAGAGGGAGGAATCCAAGGTGGCTTTTGTGCTCACGCTCCTGACGGGGAGGGCAGCCTTGTGGGGAACGGCGGTGTGGGAGAACCAGGATCCATGCTGCGCCTTGTTCCAGGCACTCGCCGCCGAGATGAAGAGAGTGTTCGACCGTGCGGTGGCAGGCAAGGACGCTGCTCGACAACTCACCGAGCTCAAACAGGGCAACCGCACGGTCGCAGAATATTCCATCAAGTTTCACACTCTCGCGGCGGAGTGCCGATGGAACGAGGCGCAGTGGGATGTGTTCCTGCATGGGTTGGCCGACCGTGTCCATCAAGAAATCTATGTCCTGGATCTTCCTCAGACACTCAATGGACTCATCGACCTTGCGCTGCGAGTGGATGCTCGACTTCAAAGGCTGGAACGTCTAGAGTCTACTAGTGCTAAGCCTCATGGAGCGGAGGGCCGGTTGGCCAGTGCAGCGGACACGGTCGGTCCCTCTTTAGATCCTGAACCCATGCAGGTAGGGAGAGCTCGGCTTTCCCGGGAGGAGAGAGAAAGGCGGAGATCCCAAGGCTTATGCCTATACTGTGGAGCGTCAGGTTACTTCCTCAGGTCTTGCCCGGTAAAAGACCAGGCCCGGTAGTAAATCTGAGGCTACTATCGGGTGGGATCTCCGCCGAGAAGTCCTCACCATCCACCCTCCTCCAGGTAAGACTGAGGTGGGCGACTCACAACATCACCTGCCAGGCACTCATCGACTCCGGGGCTGAGGGGAACTTCATGGACACCAACTTTGCACGACTGAACAGTTTACCCATCACCCCACTTACCTGCTTGATCACCGTCGACGCACTCAATGGCCAGCATCTTCCCAGCGTCTCTCACTCCACGGACTATGTTACTCTCATCACCTCTGGCAATCACAATGAAGACATTCAGTTTCTCCTCATGGACTCACCTCAGGCACCCCTCATTCTCGGACACCCCTGGCTCACCAAACACAACCCTCGGATTGACTGGCAGCAGCACACCATCACCGAGTGGAGCACTCTATGTCACAGGTCTTGTCTGTTGTCTGCTTGTCCCACTGTGTCTGCTTCTGTGTTACAGGAAGAGGCGGTGGATTTGTCTAACGTGCCCGCAGAGTATCTGGACCTGAAGGAAGTGTTCAGTAAGTCCCGTGCTGCTTCTCTCCCTCCGCATCGTCCCTATGACTGTGCCATAGATTTAGTACCCGGTAAGTCTCCGCCTAAGGGCAAATTATACTCTCTGTCTGCTCCCGAGAGGGAGGCCATGGAGAAATACATTTCTGATTCTCTGGCAGCGAAATTCATCCGCCCTTCCTCTTCTCCAGCGGGGGCGGGGTTCTTTTTTGTGGGGAAGAAGGATGGTTCTCTGCGACCTTGCATTGATTACCGAGGGCTGAACAACATCACGGTAAAGAATACGTATCCTTTGCCGCTGATGTCTTCAGCCTTTGAGAGGTTGCAGGGAGCGTCCGTTTTCACTAAATTGGACTTAAGAAACGCTTATCATCTGGTTCGCATCAGGAAGGGGGATGAATGGAAGACCGCTTTTAACACCCCCAGAGGGCACTTTGAATACTTGGTCATGCCCTTTGGGCTGTCCAACTCTCCAGCGGTCTTCCAGGCACTCGTCAATGATGTGTTGAGAGATATGGTCGATCAGTTCATTTATGTCTACCTGGATGACATATTGATATTTTCTTCGTCTCTCCAGGAACATGTTCAACACGTCAGATGAGTGCTTCAGCGTCTGTTAGAGAATGGGCTTTTTGTCAAGGCGGAGAAATGCGAGTTTCATGCACAGTCTGTTTCATTCCTAGGGTACATCGTTTCGTCTGAGGGAGTTCGCATGGATCCTGACAAGGTTAAGGCTGTGGTGGATTGGCCAAGTCCAGATTCCCGTAAGGCCCTACAGAGGTTTCTGGGGTTCGCCAATTTTTACCGGCGTTTTATTCGCAATTTCAGCCAACTAGCCGCACCTCTGACCGCCTTGACCTCCCCCAGAACGACCTTCAGGTGGTCAGATGCAGCGGAAGCTGCATTTGCCAAACTGAAAAGTCGCTTCGTTTCAGTACAAGCTCTTAGCATTGATTAATTCCATTTGGTTTCTGCACATAATACTTCAGTTACACTTTATAATAAATTCCCATTAGTAAACGTAAGTAAATGCATAACTAATATTAAATAACAGAGAGCAATACATCTGTCACATAACAGTGTTTAATAATACAGAGCAATGTGTTTAAGCTCTGTATTACACTGTATTCAGGACACATTAAGCAATGTGTTACACAGTGTTTAAAGGTCCCGTTCTTCGTGATCCCATGTTTCAAACTTTAGTTAGTGTGTAATGTTGTTGTTAGAGTATAAATAAAATCTGTAAAATTTTAAAGCTCAAAGTTCAATGCCAAGCGAGATATTTTATTTAACAGAAGTCGCCTACATCGAACGGCCAGTTTGGACTACATCCCTCTACTTCCTTCTTTAATGACGTCACTAAAACAGTTTTTTGACTAACCTCCGCCCACAGGAATACACAAGAGTTGCGTTTGTAGAGTGTGTTTGTCGCCATGTCGTCGAAACGCTGTTATTTTCATCCCGCAGTCCAATCACCGGGTCTGATTCCGGCTCAAATTGATAGGGTAAAATTAAAGACATGTTTACAATAACACTGAGCGCATGCATCTCCACGTTATGGTAAGAGGCGTGACCTTTCCGGGCAAGATGCGCTAAACTGCTGTCGAATCACAACACAGGAACCGCTGGCACAATCAGAACTCGTTACGTATTTCTGAAGGAGGGACTTCATAGAACAAGGAAGTCATCAGCCCGTTTTTATGACAGTGGAAACAGCGGTATACAGCTAAGTAAATTATGTGAAAAATACTGTGTTTTTTTACACGCGAAACATGAACACGTTATATTGCACACTATAAACACAATCAAAGCTTCAAAAAACCACGAAAAACGGGACCTTTAAGCTCTTTTAAAAAATATATATAAATATACAACTGTTTATTGTTAGTTCATGTTCACTCAGGTGTATTAAATGATATTATCAGATACAATTTTTGATTTCAATATATTAATATTAATAAATGCTTTAGAAGTTCAACATTTTTGTTCTTGTTAAAGTTAACAAATGGAGCTTGCGTAAAATCTTGTGCTAATATTTTTCAAAGCAAATGTGAGGAAAAGCATCGCACTGTATATCCATGTTAAATACGCTATACATGAAGTTTAAATAAATAAATGTGATATTTTACTCAAACTGTACAGGATTTATATAAAAACGAAGCATCATTTGAGGCAGTCCATCAGAGCTGATCAGGGTTCTTCTTCTGAGCAGTCGTGGCTTCATGTTGTGTCTCGACTGTCTTCAGCTTCACAGTCAGTGGAAATCTTCCTCTCAGCGTCTTCAGATCTCTGATTCACTGGCGCCTGTATGTAGAGCTTCCCATCATCAGCCATGGAACAGGACAATCCCTCAGGATTCACTCCTTCAGGCAGGTCAAACTCCCGTCTGAACTCCTGGATTCTGCACGAGTACGAGCCTTTCCCAGGATCCTCCTGCTTCTTCTGGTTCTTTCCGCAGACCTGCAGCTTCCTGCCCACCTGCCTGACCGACAGCTCCTCCGGGGAAAAGTTGCGAGTGTCCAGCATCAAAGCAAAGCGGCTTCCGTCTCTCTCCACTGCGCAGGAGACTGGATAGATCTCCTCAAAGATCTGGTGCTGCAGTTTCTCCAGGCTGCTCCTCTCCTCCTGCAGCACTTCTGCGTGTCTGTGAAGAGCTGTGATCTCCGGACAGAGACTGCGCTGCACTGGCCACTCGGTTCCCATCAGTGAGCTGAAGGAAGGCTGGAATCCATGTGGGATCAACATGTTCAGGGTTTGTGTTCTCGAGTCTCTCTGGTTCGTCCACTCGTGAGGCATTTAGATTTGACTCGAGTGCTGCGAGTCACTCGGCTTTATAGCGTGTGTTCTTCAGCACCAGCGAGTTCATGAACTTTCCAGGCAGTTCCGGATTCGTCCAGTGGGGGCAGAAGAGAGAGGACTGATGACGTCACACCTGTCACAGTCTCATTTTAGATGAGGATTGGACATCGACACAGTAAGTAACAAGTGTAACTTAAAAGTTCATTATATTATTTTATAGCTTTAAAGGATTACTCCACTTTTAAATAAACTTTTGCTGATAATTTGATGTAAACATTCTAGGATTTTTGCGTGCCTGCGAAGTGTGACGGTGTGACACTTGCCGGTGCCCTCTAATGACATTTCAATTAAAGCGCATCCTGCTCATTAAAGAAAATGTCTGATGTCAGGCAGTGGCCAAAACTTACTGATAAAGGTAATTTATTGACAACATAATGTAATAATGTAAAAATGTAATGTAATGTAATTAAGAAGTGTATTAATTGATGACAACAATAAAACCGAACGCTGTCATTACTAGCTGTGTTGCTAATATGTTCACAAGCTTCGTTTCAAATAATTATTAGGCCATCCTTAAAAATATTCTTGTTTGCCATAACCCGACCGACCCTGTCAATTTAGGACCGATCCAATTAATTATTTTTTCCCCTTTTAGTCCGACCGACTTGCCGATTGTAATTGCGTTAAGACCCACGGATTTTTTTTTACTCTTCAAACAGCTAATACAAATGCAATAAAATGTGAGACACACGCAATTGACCTTTCGCTGGGAGTTTGATTGACAAGTGATCTAACCAATCAGAACGCCACATTCGCCATTTTGTCCGACAAAGCAGTCAGTAGTTAAAAGATTAACCTCTGTGGAGTTAAACTTGAAAAATGGTGTGTATTGACGTCTTTCCGCGTTTGAAACAACATTCATTCTCATGTTCATGGACTAATAGGAAGAGATGATCGGTTTTTACGAGCGGTTGAGCTGAGGATCTACAGCAATCTGTCACGACCATGGTCACGACACATTAAGAGCAACAAAACGGTTTTTATTGTTTGAATTTCTTTAATAACTACAAGGTTTGAAAGCTGGGACTTTGTTTAATATCATAAGTAACCTGCTCTGTCTTGTCTGTCGATGTGTGGTCAGTATCCTCTTTGTTCCGCGATGTATTTTTCACTGCGTGTGGAGTGACAGCGCCACGGCTTGTCGGACAAAGCAACAGTAACTAAGGGAGGCGGGGCTCTGCGAAAGGCTAATTGACGCTTTTCACACGCTCTCACGCCACACATCCATTTTCTCACGCACAGAAAAATCGCGAAGTAAAGAGGACACAGAGACCGACAGACTAGACAGAGCAGGTTACTTATGATAGAAAAAAATCTCAGCTCTCAGATTCTGTCAATTTTATTACGAAATTCAAACAATAAATACCGTTTTGGTGCTTGTAAATGTGACATGCTAGAAATACAGATTTAAAAATATTACAACATCAAACGACGTATAATGTTATGTTCTTGTAAACATGTTTTTCAAAATGGATTTATGTATTCACACTTACCTTTGTCTGAGGTAAATCTCTCAGAAATGACCGAACGCTGTCAGCTAGCAGCCCCTCACACAGAACCTGTTTTGGCTGATATGTACTGTATTACATCTTTATTATATTTTTACTTATATCATTAAATAAAGTTGTTATTATAATAAAAAATGCATTAGATTTAAATTGTTATTTTTAAATAATACTGCCAGCTGATAGGGCTCTCTGTATGTTTAAAGCATTAAGTTAGGTGAGTTGTTTTTTTCTTGAGAAAAATGAATGCCTACCTTGTGTAGCCTAGCTAATATTTATCCAAATGAGTCAATATTAAATCAAATCACAATAATAATTAAATAATAATAATTGAATAAAAATAATAAAAAAGTGTAGCTTACCAGAAATTGTAGCCTACCATGTAAACATTGTAACATGTCACTAAACCTAATAAAATTCAGCTTAGTTACTAAAATGTTTTGACAATCACAATACACTTAATGTGATGCAATAAAACATTTTTTTTTTACGACCTACCGACCATTTTTTATTTTTTTGGCTGTTACGGCAAACCAAAATATTTTTAAGGATGGCCTTAGCCACGACCAGTTGTAGCAATAAAATACATGTTCTTACAGGTATTCAAGATTATTTTATTAATCATCTGGCATGCGATGAGCCATCTCGGTTATGTGTTTCATCCACGTTTGACGCACATCTTGGTCCTCCGCTCGACCAGGAACTCTGTGCAATCCGTATGGCCGTAAACATGGGCAGTCAATGTGCAACAAAGCTTCGTGGATTACACAAACGGTTTTATTCCAGGCCTGTAGTTTTGTGCTGTTGTTAAAACAACCAACCACACAACACGCTCTGCCCGGCATCACTGGACAGCATACGTACTAAAAAAACTATATAGCTAACATCTGCTACAGCCTACGGGACCAACACGCTACTTCTGCTACTTCCTTAGCAGCAAGGCACGCAGTAATGGCGGCGCTGCTTTACTTCCGTGTTTCGCCGGATTTGTCTATACATATTCAAATGTCTTTGTGTCAGTTTATTGTTTAACCCTTTGAGCGGTACGTTCCCACATATGGGATGTTTATTTCTGTGCCCCTGGGCGTACGGTTCCACATATGGGATTTAGAATGTTAAGCGACGTCACATAACTGCTAGATTCAAACTGTGCTTTCGCGCTCTGGCTGCGAGACGGACGCGCGCTCTCTTGTCATCACAGCTATGCTGTGTTTTCAGCCACATAATGTTTCTTTTAAGGTTTCAGGCATTTAAATACGCATAAGCACCATTAAACAATACATTTGGAGTTTATAAAATACACACTGATGTCAGACGTCAGTGGAAGCATCAATAAACAGTGAATTCAAATATAATTTGCCGACATTTATTCATATCAGACACACATAATGGGTCTAAGTAACTATAAAGTTTACTCTCTTATTCTTCCAGTTCACCAGCCACTTACTTGCATATATTTCAGGAGAAACTGATGTATTCACCTTCTGTAAATCAGACTGACAGAACTGCAGTGCAAACTCAGATGGCGGCGCGCATCTCGCATTATAGATCAAGATAAAGATCATTTATAAAGGTTTTTAAACGACAAAACACACTCACTTACACATATTTGAGAATCGGAATATCATATAGTTGAAGACATGTGTCATATATTAGAATGATGGTCTGTATCTTTAAGATCTAAGTGCACTATGCATGATGGGACCGGATGTGAAGGGGTGAGGTGGGCAGAAAGAAGTAAAGTTGCAATACAGAAAACTCTCAAGTGTGCGACTGATTTAATTCAGTAGAGCGTGTGAGTGACATCGGAATGCTCTAAGAACGGAGATACAACATTGGCGACGAGGATGCAGCCTGGATGTTAGCACTGATTGCACGCGATGGAAAAGTCAGGTATTCCTGCGTTTGAGTGTTACAAAGACCCCGCGACTCTTGGTTCAAGATGGACAAGATGGCTGACATCGTTTGAACTTTATGCCGACGGCAAAGGACTTATAATTGAAGAGGATGCCGCAGCGACAGTTCGTCAGCGGCGCAGGGCACTTCTTTTGCATCACGCTGGAACTGATGTTCAAGATATATTCTCCACGTTGACGGATACGGGAGATGCTACCGATTATAACGCGGCCGTTGCAGCCTTGAATGCATACTTTGTGCCGCGAGTGAATACTGCTTATGCCAGACAGTCATTTTATAAACTCTCCCAAAACCCCGGCGAGACAATTCAACAGTTCACAACACGTCTCAGACAGGCAGCAAGAGACTGTGCATTCGCGGATGACATGAATAATCAAATCCGAGATTCTATCGTAGGGAAATGCACATCAACATACGTGCGCCGTAAACTTTTGGAGGAAGGACCTAACCTCACGCTTGATCGTGCGTTGGAGGTTGCCGCCCTCTGTGAAAGGATAGAGGAACAGATGGGTGCATCATCAGTGAGTGACGCATCAAAATCTGACTCCGAGACTGTGAATCGCGTCTGGAAAAAGGGAGGAAAGATTAAAGGTAAATTCAAGGGAAAGCAGCAAGCTGAATGCAGTAAGCAGAACAAACAATGTTATAGATGTGGAAATACAGATCATTTAGGACGAGATTTAAAATGTCCGGCGAGGGGTCAGACATGTCACAAATGTAAAGGACGAGACCATTTCTCAAAAATGTGCAAAACCAAAAATGTGAAGCAGCAAGCAGTTAACCAAGTTGAAAGGCAAGCTGAATATGCATTTGTCATCCAAGACGATTACATGGCTGAGAGACTGTCTGCTTGGGAAATGTAAATTTAAAAATGCTTGTAGACTCAGGTGCGACTAGTAACATCATCGATGAAAGAACATGGGAGGAATTGAAAGCAAAGAACATCAAATGCCATTCATACATCCCAGGAATAGAGAAGAAACTGTTCTCTTACTCATCCAATCAGCCATTGCCATTAAAGGGAGCTTTCAAGTGTGAAGCAAGAATAGACAGCTGGACGGTATATGCTGAATTCATCGTCATCAAAGGAATGGGAGAACCGCTGTTAGGGAGAGACACTGCCATGAAACTTGGAGTACTGAAGATCGGCACAAACGTTGCTGCTATAACAGACCTCAAAAAGTCGCTCCATTTACAATACCCCGAGGTGTTTCAAGGAGTTGGTAAGCTAAAAACCAAACAAATCAGTTTATATATAGATCCAAAGGTACAGCCAGTGGCCCAGCCTTTAAGGCGGATTCCATTCCATTTAAGGCATCCTATTGAAGAAAAGATCAAAGAACTCTTGAAAATGGACATTATTGAAGAAGTGAATGGGCCTACCCCATGGGTTAATCCAGTCGTGATTGTTCCAAAAGCCAATTCTGAAATCAGACTTTGTCTTGACATGCGGCAAGCCAATCAAGCAATTATCAGAGAACGATTTCCCATCCCCACTGTAGATGAACTGCTACAAAGCATGAACGGGTCTATGGTTTTCAGTAAGTTAGATCTCAAATGGGGATACCATCAGTTGGAGCTGACACCAGAGTCCTGCCAGATTACGACATTTGCAGTTCACATTTTTGGAGTATCATCAGCGAGTGAACAATACCAACATGAGATAGCATCTGCCCTTGCTGGAATAGAGGGAGTTGAAAACATCTCAGATGATGTGATTGTGCACGCACCTGACCACAAAACACATTATCACCGTCTGCATGCTGTCATGAAGCGTCTGAGAGAATGTGGACTAACTCTGAATCCTGAAAAATGTCAGTTCAGTATAGATCGCTTAAACTTTATGGGGATTCTGCTCACACAGAAGGGTATTGGGCCCACTGAGGAGAGAGTCAGGGCTGTGGTGGAGGCTCGAGAACCGCAGAATGCCTCAGAAGTTCAGAGTTTTCTTGGACTTGTCAATTATAGTAGCAGATTTATTCCACAATTTGCAACCTTGGCAGAGCCCTTGAGATGTCTTACCAGAAAAGACTCAAAATTTGTCTTTGGTCCTGAACAGAAAAGTGCATTTAACGCTCTTAAAGAAGAACTCGCAAAATCAGGAACTTTAGCATATTTTGACAAAGATGCACCGACCCAGGTTACAGCTGATGCCAGTCCTGTATGGTTGGGGGCTGTATTGACGCAATGTCAAAAAGGACAAATGGTGCCAGTGTGCTACATTAGCAGAAGCCTATCAGATTGTGAGAGACGGTACTCCCAGACGGAGAAGGAGGCCCTTGCCCTTGTATGGGCCTGTGAGAAGCTTCACCCATATGTCTATGGAAGACAATTTGACCTGGTCACAGACCATAAGCCATTAGAGTCAATTTACAGTCCACGCTCTAAGCCCTGTGCCCGCATTGAGCGATGGGTTTTGCGTCTTCAACCATACAACTTTAAGGTTGTCTATATTTCTGGGAAAAAGAACATTGCAGATCCCTTGTCACGACTCCTTGGAAGCACAGCAATGAAGGAGAAGCACTTGCATGATTCGGATGAATATGTGAGATTTGTAGCCATTAATGCCACCCCGAGAGCCCTTACCACTAGGGAGGTGGAAGAGGCATCGGAAAATGATCCAGAATTGAT
Source organism: Megalobrama amblycephala (assembly GCF_018812025.1). Taxonomy (NCBI): domain Eukaryota; kingdom Metazoa; phylum Chordata; class Actinopteri; order Cypriniformes; family Xenocyprididae; genus Megalobrama; species Megalobrama amblycephala. The sequence continues at coordinate 34,771,017 of NC_063053.1, read as the reverse complement.
AGAGGTGAGAAAAGCCATTGAAAGTGGACACTTTGAAAACTGTATGACATACGCAGCTGTTGCTGGTGAGCTGTGTGTGGTAGGTTTTCTAGTCCTACGTGGAACGCGCATTGTCCTTCCAAAAATATTACAACCACGAGCACTGGCACTTGCTCATGAGGGACACATAGGTATTGTCGGGACCAAACAACACCTGAGGACCAAAGTATGGTGGCCTGGCATGGACAGGGCTGCCGAGAGATATTGTAAGTCTTGCCATAGCTGTCAAATTGTCTCTCGTCCAGATGTGCCAGAACCACTGCGCCCTTTACCATTGCCGGATGGACCATGGCAAGATCTAGCAGTAGATCTACTGGGTCCCCTGCCATCAAAACACTCAATCCTAGTTGTGGTGGATTACTACAGTAGATATTATGAGTATGAAATTCTGACCTCAACCACGACCGCGAAAGTGATTGACAGCCTGGAGAACATATTTAGCCGACATGGACTTCCTGTCACAATAAAATCAGACAATGGCCCTCAATTTAAATCAGATGAATTCAAGAGCTTCTGTATGGGGGTAAATTGATGCCAAAACCATTGAAAATGGACAGACTAAAATTCACAAATAGATATTACAACTTGTAAACACAAAACACAATCTACAAATAGATAAAAAATCCGCAAACAAACTCCTCATGATCCGCAAATGTAAAACAAAATCTACAAATAGATAAAAAATCCACAAACAGACTCTTCATGATTCACAAATAGAAATCAGTGACTTGTACTTGAAAACCAGAATTTGAATGAATGCAAAGTGATTTGTCTGCGCATGAGGGTCATTTTTTATTTGTAGATTGTGTTGCATTTGTTTTCAGAATTTTGGCACAGCTGTTTCGCTGTTTTTTCCATTAAAAAAATCTACAAATGCCCTCCTTACAATTTGCAAACAAACATGGTCTAACTTGTATTTTCAAACCACTGTAAAAAGACATTCGTACACATTCTGTGCAAAGCTCAGCATGCAAGTGTTGAATCTGTGTTTGCAGATCACAGGGCATTCACAGATCCCTCTGCACACGTCTACAGATCTTTTTGGCACTATCTTTCCGCAGAGTGTGTGACCACGATCCACACGTGTAGTCAGCCAATCAGGGGTATTGCTTCAATGTGATGTCACGCCCCTTCAATAAGCCCTTTTCAAAATAAGAGCTGACACTTCTCTGATGTGTGGGCTGGGCTCACTGCCATTTACCGTTGCCGGTGTCACAGCCCTGACAGGCGGACAGAGCCTGGGCAGCGCTGCCGTAGGAGTAAAATCTTTAATACGTGGAAGGGGGAGCAGCCACGGGACCTGCCACGGTTATGCGCGCCTGCCTCGGGACCTGCCACGGTTATGCGCGCCTGCCGCGGGACCTGCCACGGTTATGCGCGCCTGCCTCGGGACCTGCCACGGTTATGCGCGCCTGTCTCGGGACCTGCCACGGTTATATGCGCCTGCCTCGGGACCTGCCACGGTTATGCGCGCCTGCCTCGGGACCTGCCACGGTTATGCGCGCCTGCCTCGGGACCTGCCACGGTTATGCGCGCCTGCCGCGGGACCTGCCACGGTTATATGCGCCTGCCTCGGGACCTGCCACGGATATATGATGCATATATGATATATGCCGATTGATGAATGCATGCAAACAGTGCAATCCTGCTCTTATGTACCTATTTATCATCTTAACTTAATATTTTATTCGCTCTTATTGCTCGTAATAGAGCGCGTCTCTTAGCTCCTACTAGCGTCGCGTCTGCCTCAAGATCTCTCACTGTTTACAGCTACCAGACACTCTGATTGACACATGAGAGCAAACGGATACATAAATAAGAGCAGGATTGCACAATTTGTCATCTTATATTTTATTCGCTCTTAATGATGTTTTATTAACAAAATTCGGGAGGAGCAACGTTCAAATAATCTGACTAATCATCACGTCATCTCGGCCAGCTGTCAGCAATCAGTAATCAACATATCTACCCAATCAGCATGAGTGAAAGCATATTAGACACGGTCGACTCACCCATATTCCTCGACAGTTTGACAGCATCTGACCCGCCCTAAGTTCCCACCGTGTCCGAAATTAATCTCTGTGTGTCCGATGAAGAATCTTTCGTCCACAAGGTATCTTTGCCACAATCCTCTGGCCTTACTAGGAGCAATTACACCGCCGCCGATTCATCTCGGGGGCACTTCAGCCCAAACAAAACGGTCCCCGCATGCCAAGACGCCGAGGCCGACTTTCGTCACTGCGGTCGAAACATCCGTGATTTCCTTCCGTGTATTTTCCTAGTTCTGCCCAGCAGGCACGTGCACAGGTAGGGCTCAACCTGTGCAGGGCACATGCCCTTTTTGTCCTTACACTCCGAAGTGCCCTTTTTTTTTGGACGTGTTTTATGTTATTTATTTATTTTCTTGAATAAATCAATGAATTTTCTTGAAAAAATCAATAAATTTACAAATATATTTAGCCTAATAAAGGTATTAAAAAGAGCTTGTGACAAAATCTTTTTGGAGCCGCTCAAACTGTCAGTCAAACCTCTTAACTCCGCCCCTGAGTGCAGCGAACTGAAGTTCCACAGCAGAGCAGCTGAACGTCTTGCTACGGTAAATAAATATCTTGTTGTTTGAATAAGTAGGTAGGCTACAACGTTGTCTTTACGAAAGAAACATTAGTATGTCTATAAAGTTTCATATTTTATGCATTTGAGGCCTGAGAATGGCGGCGGAGAGAGAGGGAGGGGGCTAGCATTTGCCTTCTAAGTCATAGCCGATACCAATAGCCTACAATAGCATTAAATAGCCTGTGCATACAGTACAGTAGTATTACATCTTTTATAAATTGAGATTTTGGCCAAACGTATTTTACAACAGGAAAAATTGAGCGCTCATAACCTATTGATGACGACGTAACACGTAGCCTAATGTGATGCCATCGTTTTAATGACGGACAAATTGCACATTTGCACATATTCGCTGGTCAAAAACCCGGCGTAACTGCATTTGAGTTTGACAAAAAAGCGACTGAGTGATCCCCGTCGTCAGCTAGGTAAAATACATTTCTAAGGAATTTTTTCTTTGATTTATGATGGCTATCTGCATACACTTAATTAATTAACATTTAATCGTATTATATATGGTCACACAGTATGGTTAATGTTTACTATGTTAATATGTATTTGCTCGCTAGATAATTTTAATCTAGTATTGTATACTCCCCGCTCTTCACATGTATAAACGTAGTAAAACATGGTTTTACTACAGTAATGTTGTAGGAACTAAAAAACATTACAGAATCATCAGGTCACTGTGCTTCTTTATATTTTATAATGCAGAATGTAATGTGTGTGTATTGATGTGTTGAGAGGGACATCCCTGGATCACAGTGAAGTCAAACATCTTCAAACACATGGCTCACAGAAGATTGCTGTTGTAATAATTTTTAAAGAAGCCCTGAAACCCTGTATATCTATCTATCTATCTATCTATCTATATATATATATATATATATATATATATATATATATATATATATATATATATATATATAAAACTGTCATTAATAGTGAATAGATATAAAGCTTGTGAGACTATTATTTTGTGTTAATTTTTAATTTAATTTTTGGGGGGTGGTGGTGCCCTTTTTTTCAGTTTCAGCACATGCCCCTCAAAAGGTCTGTGCACGGCCCTGCTGCCCAGTCTATCTTTCCTGCCATAAAGAAATGGACAACAAGGCAGTCGAGCACCAAGCTCGAGTCTCGGGCAATTTCGCCTCTTCCCGTGAAGAAACGGGCCTTCCTCCAGCATCAGGCCGCCGCAGCAGGCCTTTCAGCAAAGCCGCGCCGCAGCGCCGCAGCGCAGATATCAGTCCAAGCCAGCTGACACTTTCCACCCCATCGGCTCAACCCAGCAAAAGCACAGTTAAAATCCTTCTCGATTTCTGTCACTGAATTAATTTCCACAGTTATGCCATCTGTATCAATGTTGATCGAGGGAATCCACGTTTTAAACTTTTCTGTAAAGTTTGCCGTTCTAAATTACGGCACGATTGTGGTTTAAACACGCAATCAGCTGATGCACGTATGACGTTAATATTACATGCATACAGAATCATTGAAACTCGGAACTTATTGTCCTCGCTGTCCAGCGATTTATCAACAAAATCGCTTAGAAACTTAGTCATAATATGTATTTCTGTTTAAGTATAACCACTGCTTCAATATTGGAGACGCAGAGACTGGTAGGAAAAATTATTTTCAAATCATTATTTTGATGCATTTAAATAAATCTTACCGTTCCCTTTTCATCTGTATCTGTTTTATAACGTGCATAATTTGTAAGTAACTTAACAAACCAGACAGATAACTAATGAATAAACTATTACGTTGCAGTTTGGAAGTATGGAATTTGAGTAATTTCCAGGTCTGGATAGAAAAGAAACCAACATGAATAAATATAAATGAACAATGTTATACAAGCAGTGTGTTCATGGTAAAATTTTAGTGATTGTTGAACACAATTAAAATAAATTCAAGGTGCACATTCTTATTATGCAAAGCTCTGTCTTTTACAAATGATTCTCTTTTGATCTTTACTAAATAAATGTGCTTGTGACAGACCAGCAACAGTTAAAGAACAAAGGATCATCTAAATCATATTGTACTTTGCTGTTTGATGATCTTTCAACATCAAACAATGACAGTTCAACAGTACTGTCTTTTACAGTATCAAACCATTGTGTCAGAGGTGAATATGCAGGTTTAAAGGATTTCAGGCCTTTTTCGAGAAAATAAGAATATGTACAAAATTTAATAACTTCTCTCTCTTCCCTGCACAGTTTCGCTGAGCTCAGGTTTCCAATCACCCCAGATAAAACGATGGGTCCAGCCACGTCCATTGAATTTCTGAGCCTTAACTAGAATACAGCTAATATCCAGGCCTCACGGCATAAGGAATCAATAGGATATTTGTTCGCTTCCACCTTCCTAAACAGTCCAAACTGTTCTAAACAGGAATTACTATCTTTGATCAGCTACTTAAACCTCATGATGTGAGTAATTCCACAAGGCCACTCTTTCATCTTACATCTCCTCACTCTTGTATCTTCAATTCATGTGCTAGAAACAAGTGTCAGGCCGCAGCAGCAGCAAGCCTGGACCGTGCCCCAGATTCCCTACTTTCCTCCCTCTGCTTAGCCACACATTGCGGCTTTCACCGGCGCCGCACTCCATCCAAAGATGCCTGCCCCTCTTGGTGAACGCCTTCACTCCAAACATGAGGATGCCTCTACTAGTGAAGCAAGCTCAGCTGTCTCAACCATTTCATCCCGCCATCTTTCACCCTACCTCTTTTATCTTTGGTCTACAGTTCAACTACGGACCCTAGCGTGAGGCTGCCTCCGCTATCGGCACAGGCCTAGACGTCCTACTTTCCCTTCCTTCCTTTTCTAACCACCCTGTTCCTTCCCAGGCTCCAGGGGCAAACCCGAGCGTGAAGCTGCCTCCGCTAACGGTGCAGGCCCAGATGCCGCAATTTCCCTTTCTCAGTTTCCCTCTTTTCTAACCTCCTCATCCCTCCCCTGGCTCCAGGGGCCGACCGAGCGTGAGGCTGCCTCCGCTATCGGCACAGGCCTAGACGTCCTACTTTCCCTTCCTTCCTTTTCTAACCACCCGGTTCCTTCCCAGGCTCCAGGGGCAAACCCGAGCGTGAAGCTGCCTCCGCTAACGGTGCAGGCCCAGATGCCGCAATTTCCCTTTCTCAGTTTCCCTCTTTTCTAACCTCCTCATCCCTCCCCTGGCTCCAGGGGCCGACCGAGCGTGAGGCTGCCTCCGCTAACGGCCTCGGTCCCGGCCTTTCTTCCTCCTTGCTCTGTCCCACAAGCAAACGCAGTTCACCCTGTCTACTACACTGATGCCCATCCCACCAAATGCTACAGCCCTGGAACCAAACCATGTTGCCAACAACATCAGATCCTCTTAGAAATTCAAGCTGTTGTCACCAGAGGTGGACCCATTCTCAACCCCGGTACCTTATTCTGAGCTGATATTTCCATAAACCACCCGCAAAAAACTCTCCTTGACACCTCTCTCAACTTCATTCTTCAAGCTGCCTCCCTAGAACCCTACAATCCATTCTGCATAGGAGCAGCAACTACAGCCACCCAAAAAGGCCACTCCCAGCATCAGATTCAAACATTTGGTCACTGGAAGCTTAAGAACTACATCTGATCTAATCGCTTCCATATTAAAGAAGCCCAACGAACACCTATTGGTTAGTTTCAGCTCCAGCTCGTTCTCTCACACATACCTGCAAGCCACCATATCCAACCCAACCAATACCATCATTCCAATATAACGAAATTTTTCTATCATTGCCGCAGCAGTGTCGTCACCTCGGCTCCCGCAGGAGCTCAGTTCTTCAGGCCAATTTCTCCACTGCCGCAGCAGTGATGTCGCCTCGGCTCCCGCAGGAGCTCAGTTCTTCTGGCTATTTCCCCCACTGCCGCAGCAGTGATGTCACCTCGGCTCCCACAGGAGCTCAGTTCTTCAAGCCAATTCCTCCACTGCCGCAGCAGTAATGTCGCCTCGGCTCCCGCAGGAGCTCAGGTCTTCTGGCTATTTCTCCACTGACGCAGCAGTGATGTCGCCTCGGCTCCCGCAGGAGCTCAGTTCTTCTGGCTATTTCCTCCACTGCCGCAGCAGTGATGTCGCCTCGGCTCCCGCAGGAGCTCAGTTCTGGCTAATTCCTCCACTGCCGCAGCAGTGTTGTCACCTCGGCTCCCGCAGGAGCTCAGGTCTTCTGGCTATTTCTCCACTGACGCAGCAGTGATGTCGCCTCGGCTCCCGCAGGAGCTCAGTTCTTCTGGCTATTTCCTCCACTGCCGCAGCAGTGATGTCGCCTCGGCTCCCGCAGGAGCTCAGTTCTGGCTAATTCCTCCACTGCCGCAGCAGTGTTGTCACCTCGGCTCCCGCAGGAGCTCAGTTCTTCTGGCTATTTCCTCCACTGCCGCAGCAGTGATGTCGCCTCGGCTCCCGCAGGAGCTCAGTTCTGGCTAATTCCTCCACTGCCGCAGCAGTGTTGTCACCTCGGCTCCCGCAGGAGCTCAGTTCTTCAGGCCAACTTCTCCACTGCCGCAGCAGTGATGTCGCCTCGGCTCCCGCAGGAGCTCAGTTCTGGCTAATTCCTCCACTGCCGCAGCAGTGATGTCACCTCGGCTCCCGCAGGAGCTCAGTTCTTCAGGCCAATTTCTCCACTGCCGCAGCAGTGATGTCGCCTCGGCTCCCGCAGGAGCTCAGTTCTGGCTAATTCCTCCACTGCCGCAGCAGTGATGTCGCCTCGGCTCCCGCAGGAGCTCAGTTCTGGCTAATTCCTCCACTGCCGCAGCAGTAATGTTGCCTCGGCTCCCGCAGGAGCTCAACGCTGTCCAATGTCTTCATCCATATGACGATAACTCTACCGGTCCTTTACAAACCCTCCTAGCAGCACATTCAGCCTAAGCAAGGCAATTTTGGGGGTCATCAGTAATGTTCCGGCTGCTGTCCTGCATTGGTTTGCAATTTTTGGGGGGAGTAATCTGGGTTCGGGCCAAAATACCGAGCTCGGAGCCCTCTCCTCGGACAGCACGCCAAATACGCATACTACTACGCATACTATTTTCTATCTGATTATTTGTAAGTGTGAACTCGTGAAATGATGTTTTATTAACAAAATTCGGGAGGAGCAACGTTCAAATAATCTGACTAATCATCACGTCATCTCGGCCAGCTGTCAGCAATCAGTAATCAACATATCTACCCAATCAGCATGAGTGAAAGCATATATATTAGACACGGTCGACTCACCCATATTCCTCGACAGTTTGACAGCATCCCTCCACCACCCCGTCTCCTCACACCTGCACTGGTTACTTTCCAGAATACTAACCAGAATGGGGGGAGTAATCTGGGTTCGGGCCAAAATACCGAGCTCGGAGCCCTCTCCTCGGACAGCACGCCAAATACGCATACTACTACGCATACTATTTTCTATCTGATTATTTGTAAGTGTGAACTCGTGAATTGCCCATAATGGAGCGCGTCTCTTAGCTCCTACTAGCGCCGCGTCTGCCTCAAGATCTCTCACTGTTTACAGCTACCAGACACCCAGGACTGATGCAGGAGAGCACAGAACAAAACATGTCACAGCCAAGGTGAGTAAATTGAACAGGTAAAATCACATTGTGGTCTGTGAAATATTGTTTAAGGATCTTTTTAAGTACTAGTTTAGTAAGTTAATAAGATTTTTACAGTCTTTATAAAACATTTCTTTAAATGTTTGTCATTCAACAACACTGAAACAGCATTAGTTTTTATTTGTATTTATTTATTGTAATATGGGCTCATACGGAAGCCCTGAACCGCATGGTGAAAAAAAAAAAAAAAAAAAAACTTGGTGGGGAGAAAAAAAAAAACGAAAAGTTATCTCGTTATTTCAACATAATAAGTCGTTATAACGACATAATATCTCGCTATTTCAAGATATTAAGTCGTTATAACGACATAATATCTCGTTATTTCAATATAATAAGTCGTTATAACGACATAATAAGTCGTAATGTCAACATAATAACTCTTCATTATCTATCAAGTATGATAAAGGACGTGCACTTACTTGCGTCCCCAGTGGTGCAACGCTGAAGTATTGGACCGCCAGTCTAGCTTTTACTGCGATCGCCGCGGTTTCGAATCCGCCTTTTGCCGAGTGCGTTCTTCTTTCACATCGCATATCAAAAAGGCATTTATTTTCAATAGAAATTAAAACAATGTTATAAAAGTCCAAATAACCTGCCTAACGAGTGTTTAATAACATTAAGTATTTATTGGGCAGGGTTAGCAGCATGTTCTATATTACCCACTAGAGGGCAGAATAAGACAGGGAATCAATTAAAGAATGCAATAGTTATGTTGAACTACTGTTACAATTTGGTGCTCCAAAATCCCAGAGGTTTATCATGGGAATTTGCGTTCATCCCAGGCTAACCTTTATTGAGGTTAAATTTATTAGACCATAGTAAATAAAACAATTTACAGTGCAAATGTCAGGGGTGTCCAATCTGATTTGACCTATAATAAAACATAGAGATGCACTAGTCCAGGGGCCAAAAACGTTTTTAAGCGGGTTTTTTTTTTTATTATTATTCTGGGCTTGCAAACAAACTGCTTTGTAATATTTTCTAAAGATATAAAAATCTAAATAGGTGCTAATATATTGAAATAATAGGACACGGAGTGTCTATTTACAGTAAGTGCAAATAGCGTCCCTTGTTGACAAACACTCTTTACAGTATAGCTCCAATGTCTGGTTGGGCCACTCAAGTTTAAAAAGGGACAGTTGTAATTTGATGTATTCAGTGGCGTAACAATAGCATGTAGGGTTTCAGATTTTGGCTTTTACAGCGATCGCTGCAGGGTCGAATCAGCATTTTGCAGAGCTCACCCAATAATAGAGCTCACTCCTAATTTCTCATCATATACGTTTTCAATAAAATGAAAATAATGTTTAAAAAGTTTAAATAAAATGTGAACAAGTGTTTAATAATATTAAAAGTGTTCATTGAGTAGGGTTGGTGGAAAGTGGAGGGGTTTTATTCTCCCAATAATGCAGCATCCGTTTAATAATTTTAATAAATATAATCACTCTATATGATATTATTGCATCCTGTACAAAAATACTGAGGTACAAATAGTATCTGCCAATACTAGCCTACAGCATCTAAATACTATTTACACTTCTTGCAAAGAACTGATAGGCTACTTTTACATGGTGTCAATATAATATATCGCTATTTTCACCTAGTATAAATAGCATATCGTGAAAATGCTGCTATTGTCATTTAGTATAAATAGGATGTATCGGTATTTTCACTTAGTGTAAATAGCATCAACAGTAGGGGTGTCAAACTCATTTTAGTTTGAGGGACGGACTGGAAAGAAATGAACCATATGCGGGCCGAATTACCTTCTTCTTATAATAACCTTAGTGTGCTGATAGATGCATTAATATTAAACATATGAACAACAGATTAATTTGCAAGAAAACTGTGTTGTTTTTTTGTTTTGTTTTTTACAGTGAAAAGACTATTCGATTTTTTTTAAATTATTTTTTATTAGCATCTATTTTGATTTATCATGGCCAATTTCAATTTTTATAAGAAGCAAAACGTCTGATTCTGATGCTGGTTGCAGATTTTTTTAAGCAAATTTATTTGTTGTTTATTTTTTCACAGGCCAAACTGGCCTTAAACAAATATATCTTTGATATTAGAGGCAAACATTGACATTTGGATATTAGAGGCCTTTTTTATTATAGTCAAAGATGTTATGCACATGAGCATGAGCAGTTGTTTTTAATTTAAATAACTGAATAATTTCAAGATTAACAGCAAAAACTAGGTCTGGTCTGACTTTAGCTTTGTGAAATTATGCTACATAACAAAACAAAATCAGCAGACGGATTGAATGAATATTACTACTTTATATGGAGATAAGAGGAAAAGCCATCAAAACTTTTCTTAAAAACAGTTGCCTTCGGAGATATATTCATATCAATCCCACTGTAATATTTATATTATTCTCCCTATTTTTCGCAAACAGTGAGCTTGTGCATAGTACAGTAGTTCCTCTGCTGGCCGGTCTGTTCTCTTTGTGTCCGTATTCAGCGTGTTAAAGTCCTGCTTACATACTTCGTAAATACACAGATGAAATTTTGGGAAAATATTACAAAGCAGTTTGTTTGCAAGCCCAGAATAATAATAAAAAAACCCCGCTTAAAAACGTTTTTGGCCCCTGAACTAGTGCATCTCTATGTTTTATTATAGGTCAAATCAGATTGGACACCCCTGACATTTGCACTGTAAATTGTTTTATTTACTATGGTCTAATAAATTTAACCTCAATAAAGGTTAGCCTGGGATGAACGCAAATTCCCATGATAAACCTCTGGGATTTTGGAGCACCAAATTGTAACAGTAGTTCAACATAACTATTGCGTTCTTTAATTGATTCCCTGTCTTATTCTGCCCTCTAGTGGGTAATATAGAACATGCTGCTAACCTTGCCCAATAAATACTTAATGTTATTAAACACTCGTTAGGCAGGTTATTTGGACTTTTATAACATTGTTTTAATTTCTATTGAAAATAAATGCCTTTTTGATATGCGATGTGAAACTAGAGAAGAACGAACTCGGCAAAAGGCGGATTCGAAACCGCGGCGATCGCAGTAAAAGCTAGACTGGCGGTCCAATACTTTAGCGTTGCGCCACTGGGGACGCAGATAAGTGTAAGTCCTTTATCATACTTGATAGATAATGAAGAGTTATTATGTAGAAATAACGACTTATTATGTTGAAATAACGAGATATTATGTCGTTATAACGACTTATGTTGAAATAACGAGATATTATGTCGTTATAACGACTTATGTTGAAATAACGAGATATTATGTCGTTATAACGACTTATTATGTTGAAATAACGAGATATTATGTCGTTATAACGACTTAATATCTTGAAATAACGAGATATTATGTCGTTATAACGACTTAATATCTTGAAATAACGAGATATTATGTCGTTATAACGACTTATTATGTTGAAATAACGAGATAACTTTTCGTTTTTTTTTTTCTCCCCACCAAGTTTTTTTTTTTTTTTTTTTTCACCATGCGGTTCAGGGCTTCTGTATGAGCCCATATTAGCTACAATAAATACAAATAAAAACTAATGCTGTTTCAGTGTTGTTGAATGACACAAACATTTAAAGAAATGTTTTATAAAGACTGTAAAAATCTTATTAACTTACTAAACTAGTACTTAAAAAGATCCTTAAACAATATTTCACAGACCACAATGTGATTTTACCTGTTCAATTTACTCACCTTGGCTGTGACATGTTTTGTTCTGTGCTCTCCTGCATCAGTCCTGGGTGTCTGGTAGCTGTAAACAGTGAGAGATCTTGAGGCAGACGCGACGCGAGTAGGAGCCACGAGACGCGCTCTATTATGGGCAATAAGAGCGAATAAAATATAAGATGACAAATTGTGCAATCCTGCTCTTATTTATGTATCCGTTTGCTCTCATGTGTCAATCAGAGTGTCTGGTAGCTGTAAACAGTGAGAGATCTTGAGGCAGGCGCGACGCGAGTAGGAGCCACGAGACGCGCTCTATTATGGGCAATAAGAGCGAATAAAATATTAAGTTAAGATGATAAATAGGTACATAAGAGCAGGATTGCACTGTTTGCACGCATTCATCAATCGGCATATATCATATATGCATCATATATCCGTGGCAGGTCCCGAGGCAGGCGCGCATAACCGTGGCAGGTCCCGAGGCAGGCGCGCATAACCGTGGCAGGTCCCGAGACAGGCGCATATAACCGTGGCAGGTCCCGAGACAGGCGCGCATAACCGTGGCAGGTCCCGAGGCAGGCGCGCATAACCGTGGCAGGTCCCGTGGCTGCTCCCCCTTCCACGTATTAAAGATTTTACTCCTACGGCAGCGCTGCCCAGGCTCTGTCCGCCTGTCAGGGCTGTGACACCGGCAACGGTAAATGGCAGTGAGCCCAGCCCACACATCAGAGAAGTGTCAGCTCTTATTTTGAAAAGGGCTTATTGAAGGGGCGTGACATCACATTGAAGCAATACCCCTGATTGGCTGACTACACGTGTGGATCGTGGTCACACACTCTGCGGAAAGATGGTGCCAAAAAGATCTGTAGACGTGTGCAGAGCAGTGCCCAAGGAAGTCGACCGGAAGTTGAAGTCGGCCGCGTGCCGCCATCTTGTAGCAGAACTTCACTTGCGTTAGCCATCCCATTGACTCCCATTCATTTTGGCGTCACTTTGACAGCAAATAACTTTACATCTGAGGCGTTTAAAGACTCAATTTGTCCATTATTTATTTCTAAAGATACACGACAATGTATAAAGGGCTCCATTACCTTCTATGTTACATTATGGCCCCGTAGAAACAGTTTTTGTAAAAATAGGCTAACGATTGCGTCATAACCACTCGACTCTCTGTCGCACAGTAGAGAAATTACCGTACAGACAGGAGGAGAAGCTCGCAGGCAATAGTATGCATTAACTTAATATGGCGTACTGCCGTTACATTTTAAAATACTATTCAAAATAATTAATCAGAATAATTACTCCTGCTCACTCACGCCAAAGAACTCCCCGCTCAAGCTCGCCGTCTCTGCAAGATTAACGATGGCAGTTTGCACGCACAGCTACTAGAAGATTTACATCTGTCAGACAGGTTGCTGACGTCATCAAGCTTAGTTTGAGTCTGCGCGTCAGAAACGGAAGTGCTAAAAATCGCTAAAAATGGGCTTCACATGTCTCAATTGAGTTCCAATGGGGTCGCTGTGTCCATTTCTTTTACTGTCTATGGTGCAGAGGGATCTGTGAATGCCCTGTGATCTGCAAACACAGATTCAACACTTGCATGTTGAGCTTTGCACAGAATGTGTACGAATGTCTTTTTACAGTGGTTTGAAAATACAAGTTAGACCATGTTTGTTTGCAAATTGTAAGGAGGGCATTTGTAGATTTTTTTTAATGGAAAAAACAGCGAAACAGCTGTGCCAAAATTCTGAAAACAAATGCAACACAATCTACAAATAAAAAATGACCCTCATGTGCAGACAAATCACTTTGCATTCATTCAAATTCTGGTTTTCAAGTACAAGTCACTGATTTCTATTTGTGAATCATGAAGAGTCTGTTTGTGGATTTTTTATCTATTTGTAGATTTTGTTTTACATTTGCGGATCATGAGGAGTTTGTTTGCAGATTTGGAATCTATTTACAGATTGTGTTTTACATTTGCAGATTTTAAATTTATTTGTAGATCTTGTTTTGTGTTTACAAATTGTAATATGCATTTTTGACTCATAGTCTCTTCATTTTCAATGATTATGGCATTATTTTGTCACAACAGCGAAACAATAGTGTCAGAATTATGAAAACAAATGCAACACAATCTACAAATAAAAAATGACCCTCATGCGCAGACAAATCGCTTTACATTCATTCAAATTCTGGTTTTCAAGTACAAGTCACTGATTTCTATTTGTGAATCAGGATGTGTTTATTTGTGGATTTTTAATCTTTTTGTAGATCATGCTTTATATTTGTGGATCACAAAGAGTTTGTTTGAGGACTTTGTATCTATTTGTAGATCTTGTTTTACATTTGCGGATCATGAGGACTTTGTTTGCGGATTTTTTATCTATTTGTAGATTGTGTTTTGTGTTTACAAGTTGTAATATCTATTTGTGAATTTTAGTCTGTCCATTTTCAATGGTTTTGGCATCAATTTACCCCCATACTTCTGTGAGGAAAATGGAATCAGACACCTGAAAACAACACCTAAATGGGCTCAGGCGAATGGTGAAGTCGAGCGCCAGAATGCTTCTATCATGAAACGAATCCTAATCGCACAGTCAGAAGGACTTGACTGGCAAAAGGAGCTTCGGAAATATGCTACAGTGTACAGAGGAATTGTACATAACACAACAGGCAAAAGCCCTTCTGAACTTCTGTTTAAACGGAAAATGAGAGGTAAGCTTCCTGAACTCACATCCGTGAACAAAGACCTTGAAGTTCAAGACCATGATGCTGAGAAAAAAGGAAAGTATAAACTGTATGCAGATGAACAGCGCAAAGCAGAGTACTCAAATGTAGCTGTTGGAGATCGGGTTCTGATAAGGCAGGAAAAGATGGACAAGTTTACTACACCTTTCAAGGCAACACCTCATATGGTTGTCAGCAAAGCTGGGAACAAAATAACTGTTGAGTCACCCACTGGAGCCCAGTACAGTCGCAACACAACATTTGTGAAGAAATATGTGGAAAAGGAGAAAGGAAATGAACAAAGTAGCAAGACATTAGGAGAGGTTGACTGTTCAACAAACTCAGACCAACATATAAGGTCAGAAGATTCACAGAAACCTGTGCATATGGCTGAGTGTCAGAAAGACGTGACATATGTCAAGCCCCAAAGACAAAAGAAATTGCCTCAAAAACTTGCTGACTTTGTCATTGGTTAAATTCATCAGTGCAGGTTGGATGTAGACAATGTTACTGACTTGTTCATGGCTTGATAAATAATAAGAAAGTAGAGTAATGTGAAAATCGTAGATAAGCATGTTTTTTTGTGTGTGTGTTTGTGTTTAGAAAGTACAGAGACTACAGTGTTAAAAAGTGTTAAAGTGTTAAAGGTCTCAGTGTTAAGTATTAAAGGTCTCTATCCGACTTTGGGGGGAATGTCATATATTAGAATGATGGTCTGTATCTTTAAGATCTAAGTGCACTATGCATGATGGGACCGGATGTGAAGGGGTGAGGTGGGCAGAAAGAAGTAAAGTTGCAATACAGAAAACTCTCAAGTGTGCGACTGATTTAATTCAGTAGAGCGTGTGAGTGACATCGGAATGCTCTAAGAACGGAGATACAACAAAATGTAAGCAAGTTTGCGAATATTTTAAATTAAAAAGGAAAAACAAAATAATAGTGATCCATCTCTCATTGTTATTGTGGCTACGTTCAGCGCTCGTGACACGCACGCGTCGCCATGGAAACAATAAGGGCAAACGTTCTAAAATAAGGGTTGCCTTAAAAAAAAACTCACTCTGGCGGTCAGTTAGAATATTTTAAACTCACGCTTGAAAGGTGTGCGTATCCTGGGTGTTTTAATATTAGAAAGCCTAAAAGAACATTTTTGTCAGGACAGAAATTTTTGACTTTTCAGAGATTTCCTATACACAATCCTGAGCGAATGAAACAGTGGTTGCTACGCCTACGTCAACCATGACCTTTTCAACGTATTTGCGTATTACGTGACGTCACGAACGAGCATCACAGAAAAGAGCAAAGCCAGCATTTGTGCTTATAAAACGTAAACTTTTTAATTTTTTTTTTTAAATGACAGATCGTTTCGCTAGATAAGACCCTTATTCATCGCCTGGTATCGTCTGGTGTCGTCCTTTGAAGCTGCACTGAAGCTGCCATTTGGACCTTCAACCGTTTGGTGCCCATTGAAATTAATGATATGGAGAAAAATCCTAGAATGTTTACATCAAAAACCTTAATTTCTTTTCGACTGAAGAAAGAAAGACATGGACATCTTGGATGACATGGGGGTGAGTAAATTATCAGCAAAAGTTTATTTAAAAGTGAACTAATCCTTTAAGGGGCTCCAGCTGAAAATTATAGATTTTATCTAGAAGAGATCCATACCAGAATTAAAGGGTTAGTTCACCCAAAAATGAAAATTCTGTCATTTATTACTTATCCTCATGCCGTTCCACACCCGTAAGACCTTCATTCATCTTCGGAACACAAATTAAGATATTTTTGATGAAATCCGATGGCTCAGTGAGGCCTCCATAGGGAGCAATGACATTTCCTCTCTCAAGATCCATTAATGTACTAAAACATATTTAAATCGGTTCATGTGAGTACAATGTTTCAATATTAATATTATAAAGAGACGAGAATATTTTTGGTGCGCCAAAAAAACAAAATAATGACTTATTTAGTGATGGCCGATTTCAAAACACTGCTTCATGAGCATTATGAATCAGTGTATCAAAAGTCACGTGATTTCAGCAGTTTGACACGCGATCGGAATCATGATTCGACACAAAAGATTCATAACGCTCCAAAGCTTCATGAAGCAGTGTTTTGAAATCAGCCATCACTATACAAGTCATTACATTTTTTGGTGCACCAAAAATATTCTTGTCTCTTTATAATATTAATATTGAACCACTGTACTCACATGAACTGATTTAAATATGTTTTTAGTACATTAATGGATCTTGAGAGAGGAAATGTCATTGCTCCCTATGAAGGCCTCACGGAGCTATCGGATTTCAACTGAAATATTTTAATTTGTGTTCTGAAGATGAACAAAGGTCTTACGGGTGTGGAACGACATGAGGGTGAGTAAATAATGACATTATTTTCATTTTTGGGTGAACACTTTAAGTGTTTAGAGGAGAGGATTTTGGTGACATCAGCCAAACAGGATTTGACCAGTTCTCTCATCAAATTAAGACCAGGTTTGTCTAATAAGAAAATAATTGTTTTTGATTTAAATTTGACTTCGGGTGATTCTTTGTGATTCTTATTGAAAAACACCATCATATTAAAAATAGATTTTATATCATATAATTATAATGTAATTGAATAAATAAACATTATGTAATTGACCATATGCATGGAACATTCCTAAGAACTTGCGCAATAATATAATTCAGCTGGAAATCTTCGGTGAACTGTCACTTGTTGGTGTGTCGGTATCTTCAATGACCTGAGGCTTTAACAACATCAATAATGTAATACTTAGTTTATAATCAGAATGTAGTCAGTTGAATAGTCAGGCCTAGTGTTCATATTCAAATGTAAGATGACAAAAAAAAAAAGTTGTCTCAGTGGTTTCCTCCTCAGCAAAATTAAATTCGACCATCAGGTTTCATACTTTCATGTGAAAAAAAGTATCTACACACTGTAAACTAAAGATTTATTGTGCACTTTAGTTGGATTCATTGAATAAAATGTGAGTTTTCACAAGTGTGCTGAAATTATTGAGCTTGTGCCGCACTGACTGACAGCTGCTGAAGGGAGAGCGTGGTGATCGCTTTCTGTGTAATTCATTCACAAGAAGTTATTGTTTTTCATGAGATTTTGTGTGAGTACTTCATACTTCACCATGACAGTTTATGTTTAATATTTATTCAAATGCAAAATGGAGTGAAAAATATTACAGGAAATGGCTAATATGAGCCAATAAATGCTCTTCTGCTGCCATCTGGTGGTTATAGTGGTAATTAATGTCTTTTTTATTTTTAAAGGTGCCCTAGAATGTGTTTTCACAAGATGTAATATAAGTCTAAGGTGTCCCCTGAATGTGTCTGTGAAGTTTCAATACCCCATAGATTTTTTTTAATTAATTTTTTAACAGCCTATTTTGGGGCATCATTATAAATGCGCCGATTCAGGCTGCGGCCCCTTTAATTGCTCGTGCTCCCCACCCTCGGAGCTCGCGCTTGCCTTGAGCAACATAAACAAAGTTCACACAGCTAATATAACCCTCAAAATGGATCTTTACAAAGTGTTCGTCATGTAGCATGTCTAATCGCGTAAGTACAGTGTTTATTTGGATGTTTACATTTGATTCTGAATGAGTTTGACAGTGCTCTGTGGCTAAAGCTAACATTACACACTGTTGGAGAGATTTATAAAGAATGAAGTTGTGTTTATGAATTATACAGACTGCAAGTGTTTAAAAAATGAAAATAACGACAGTCTTGTCTCCGTGAATACAGTAAGA
Source organism: Megalobrama amblycephala (assembly GCF_018812025.1). Taxonomy (NCBI): domain Eukaryota; kingdom Metazoa; phylum Chordata; class Actinopteri; order Cypriniformes; family Xenocyprididae; genus Megalobrama; species Megalobrama amblycephala. The sequence goes on along the minus strand of NC_063053.1, from coordinate 34,752,608 downwards.
AATGATGGTAACTTTAACCACATTTAACAGTACATTAGCAACATGCTAACGAAACATTTAAACATTTAGAAAGACAATTTACAAATATCACTAAAAATATCATGTATTACTATTGTTCTTGCTTGCTTACCTAGTCTGATGATTCAGCTGTCCACAGATCCAGACGTTAATACTGGCTTGTCTAATGACTTGAACATGGGCTGGCATATGCAAATATTGGGGGCGTACATATTAATGATCCCCACTGTTACGTAACGGTGTTATGTTGAGATTCGCCTGTTCTTCGGAGGTCTTTTAAACAAATGAGATTTATATAAGAAGGAGGAAACAATGGTGTTTGAGACTCACTGTATGTCATTTCCATGTACTGAACTCTTGTTATTCAACTATGCTGAGGTAAATTCAATTTTCCATTCTACGGCACCTTTAAATAGAAGTGTTTTCTATTAAATGTTGATAGATTTGTAGGATTTCATACATCTTGAAATGTTTAGTTTTGAAAAGGATGAATAAACAAATATTGTTTTTGGTCATCACATTAAAAATGGCATTTGAAGTTCTGGAAAAATGTATGTTCGTATCTAATTACATGTTTCTTATTCCAACATTCACAGTAGCTTCAACTCTTTATTGTAATCAATAAAACTGGTTTATTGGCAAATTAGGCAAGTGTGATAACTGCATTAAAAAAATACAACATTAAAAACCATTGATGGTTTTGTGTCGATGTACAGCAAGTACAGAATGGCAGCTAACAGTTCACCTCGAAAACCAGGAATATCATCAATTGCATAACATGTATGAAAAACTATCATGAATGAATGTTGCAAAAATGTGGAAGCAATACATTATAAATGTTTAACATGTGTATGTATGTATATATAGATCTACACCAATCAGGCATGACATTATGAGCACTGACAGGTGAATAACACTAATGATCTCTTCATCACGACACCTGTTAGTGGGTGGATATATTAGGCAGCAAGTGAACATTTTGTCTTCAAAGTTGATGTGATAGAAGCAGGAAAAATGGGCAAGCGTAAGGATTTGAGTGAGTTTGACAAGGGCCAAATTGTGATGGCTAGACGACTGGGTCAGAGCATTTCCAAAACTGCAGCTCTTGTGGGGTGTTCCCGGTCTGCAGTGGTCAGTATCTATAAAAATTGCTCCAAGGAAGGAACAGTGGTGAACCGGCGACAGGGTCATGGACGACCAAGACTCATTGATGCACGTGGGGAGCGAAGGCTGGCCTGTGTGGTCCGATCCAACAGACGAGCTACTGTAGCTCAAATTGCTCAAGAAGTTAATGCTGGTTCTGATAGAAAGGTGTCAGAATATACAGTGCATCAGTTTGTTGCGTATGGAGCTGCATAGCTGCAGACCAGTCAGGGTGCCCATGCTGACCCCTGTCCACCGCCGAAAGAGCCAACAGTGGACACGTGAACATCAGAACTGGACCACGGAGCAATGGAAGAAGATGGCCTGGTCTGATGAATCACGTTTTCTTTTACATCACGTGGATGGCCGGGTGTGTGTGCGTCTCTTACCTGGAGAACACATGGCACCAGGATGCACTATGGGAAGAAGGCAAGCCAGCGGAGGCAGTGTGATGCTTTGGGTAATGTTCTGCTGGGAAACTTTGGGTCCTGCCATCCATCTGGATGTTACTTTGACACGTACCACCTGCCTAAGCATTGTTGCAGATCATGTACACCCTTTCATGGAAACGATATTCCCTGGTGGCTGTGGCCTTTTTCAGCAGGATAATGCTCCTGCCACAAAGCAAAAATGGTTCAGGAATGGTTTGAGGAGCACAACAACGAGTTTGAAGTGTTGACTTGGTCTCCAAATCCCCCAGATTTCAATCCAATCGAGCATCTGTGGGATGTGCTGAACAAACAAGTCCGATCCATGGAGGCTCCACCTCGCAACTTACAGGACTTAAAGGATCTGCTGCTAACATCTTGGTGCAGATACCACAGCACACCTTCAGGGGTCTAGTGGAGTCCATGCCTCGACAGGGCAGGGCTGTTTTGACAGCAAAAGGGGGACCAACACAATATTAGGAAGGTGCTCATAATGTTATGCCTGATCTGTGTAAATATTGCACAAAAATTTCTCCCATTCAAGATTCTTGCTTTCAAAACAGACAAATAAAATAAAGCCATATTCATAAATACATGCGTCATGTTGGCATCACACTTATATCTGATGAGCTTGTAACAGAACTGAATGTGCTATTTTTTAAGAAAATGTGAAAGAACAACTGGTCTGACATAATGTCCAAACATGTTCACAAATAACAACACATAAAAGACAAACTTTTACTTTGTATGATCATTTATGAGAAAATATTTTATGTATATTTCACATAATGAATAATAATGTGAAATATTGGTAAGAGTGACCAATAGCAGGTTCATTCATTATGTTAACTTATTTGAAACTCACAAGGACTTCAAAGCAAAAAGAATGAAAGGCAGAGGTTTGTATAACTGAGTTTTACCGTAATTTTGTGGTTACAGTTTTGATAAACTTTTTTTTCTAGAAATTAACCAATGAGAAACAGGATGTTAGGATCATAAAACAAGATTCCACATACATTGCAAAAAAATCTTTTATTTTGCTTGTTGTTGTTGTTGTTTTTAAGTCGAGTTCATTAACCATTTAAGAGACATCTTTACTACATGATCAAACCTGTGGCTTTCTGAATCAGATGGTTTATTCATCAGGAAGGACAAACATACACGGCTGTTATAAAAACAATGTAATGCTTTCCCCACCTTTTTATTCATGAATTTTAAAAATCTCTACTTTTAGTAGAAAAACTATAAATGCACTATAAAACTTCAATTAAAGTAATCCATTTTATTTGTGTGCTATACAGCACATCAAAAATATGACTGCTCGCTGTGATGGAAATAATAATTTAACTCTTTTCTTTATGCACCGATAATCATATTATTCTTCTTAACGGCACTTAAATTCTGCAGTTTGCTCTCATTTAAACAGTAAAAATTTATGCCTCAAGAAGTGTTATGACACAAGCTTGACCTCATATTAGTAATGGCAAATGCCATTGGTTTGTGTGTGCCTTGACAGAGGGGATCAGGGGATGTTTCTCTGCAATTAAAATTTAATTTCACTCTCTTTTTGGATAGAGTATCCCTTGACAACAGTTGAAAACCTCAGAAACTAAGCAGCACCAAAGGCCCCCCTAGTGAAAAAATAGTTTACTTAAGCACAGTTTATTTGTATGTACTTTAGTGTAACTAAATGTTCTTGTGGCACACTATAAATTGGTATACTTAAAGTCTGCTAAATTAAATGTATTAAATGTATTTTGGTGACATTAGAATTGCAATTCAACTACATTGTAAGAGTGTTGAACATACATAAATATTATACTGATAACAAACTTTTAGTGATTTTAAAACACATTGCAATGGCATTCCAAGTTAACTTGTATTGTTCTAATGGCATCATTATAGTGTGCTTCAAATAGGCTACAATAAAGTAATCTTTATAAATAAAGATACAGCTTTAGAATATGCCTTTTACAGACAGCTCCAGTATACCAGTAACTTACTTATCCAGTGAAAATCAATGAGACAATGGGAGGAGATTTATATGTATATTGAATCGAACCCGGGTCACGTGGGCCGTTGTCATACAAGAGCACTCGGTTTACCTGCTGCGCCACCACACATATACAGTATAGACTACGCTAAGCTGCTTTTAAGTACAGCTATAAGCGCGCAGACATTATTAATGACAACTGTTAATGACAGCACTAATTATATGGATTAAAAGACTGTGAATTGCCAACAAAATTATTAATATACACAGTAAGAGGTGCATGAAAATAAACGTGAAACGGCCTGTTGCTATACAACACGAACATGCATTAAACTTTAAGCTGTTGAAGAAATAAAACCATTAGACGCAACATTAAATATCAAGAATGTTTTACTTCCCTTTTACCTGACATTATCTGTCATTAACGCAACATGAAGCAATTGTAACACTAAAACAAAGACAGTTCGGTTCACTGGTGGAAAATGTGAACGTGATAAACACAATTAAATGATTTGGTTGTTTTGCATTAATCTGCGGATTTATATGTGACGCATAAATTAAAATGATTTACTTTTCATTCAGTAAACGTTTCTGGATTTATTTGACATTTTAACTTTCTGCGTTGTTTGTTTGTTTGCTCAGGATCAGTTTAATTAATTTAATTAATTAATTTAATAATTCATAATATTTTGACAGCCCAAAGGGCTGCAGTCCATATTTCAAATTGCAAATAAGGGCTATTAAAGCAGCATTAATGGGAAAAGGGTATTACAGTAGGTGCATTGAAGTGTATTAGGAATACACTAATGTAATAAAACTTCTGATCACCAATTCTTTCACCATTTCAAACTGACTATATGTTGTTTTCTTTATTTGTCATAATTACAAATATTTACTTTTGTAACTACTTTCTATATGTATGTATATCTGTTTGCAACCATGCAAAATTGTGAAAAGTGCTATTGAATTAAATGAAACAATAGCCTACCTGATATTCAAAGTGTGAGCAAAATATTAAAAAAGGGTAAAGGTCATAATTATAAAACTTACTTATGGTTAATTTTTTGCCACTCAAAACACATTTCCTGTAAACTTTTATCTAGGCCGGAGGTCGGCAACCCGCGGCTCTAGAGCCGCGTGCGGCTCTTCAGCGCCCCCCTAGTGGCTCCCTGAAGCTTTTTCAAAAATGTATGAAAATGGAAAAATATTTCATATGTTTCATATGTTCATATGGTTTCTCTAGGAGGACAAACATGACACAAACATTCTTAACGTTTTCCAATGCTGTAAAAATGTGTATAATAAATATTACATTTCAACATTTCTGTCAACGAAGATTTGCGTCATAGCTTGCGACACAGGTTTCAGCGCGGCGCGAGGGTATGCATCGACGTCACTTTCCCGCCGAAAGCGCGCTCCCTCAGCTGGACTGAGTGGCAAAAAAACCTGCTGCGTGACTGGATTTAATAGGGGAAACTGAGAAAACGCGAGTAAAACAAACAAATTACACTAAAGGTTGGACTCAAAAGTGTTTCTTACAACTTGTCAAATAAACCTAATCCATGGATATTGACATGCTAACAGGAGTCGTGTTTCCTGACATTTATACGTGCCTGATTTGACGCCGGGGAAATACATAAAGCAAATCTGCCTGTGAATTATATAACTACAATATAGGTAGGTTTAAATCCGCGTAGTCACTTATATCAATGTTATATATATCGTCATATTGTCCAGACCTAAAACATATAGTTTTATAATACGTTATAGTTTTTGTCAGTGTTTATTTTAAAACACACAATTAAGCAGAATATAAGATGGAAAATATTTAATTGATGATTTGTCAACATAATATATAACAATACAATATATATAGAATGATTTTACTTCAAAATCCAACAATTTGACACAAAATGATAAATGCAAATCCATGTTTCTCTGCCTGGAGTCCAGCTGTTTCTGTGAATTGCACCGATCCATTTGATTCTTTTTTCTGCTTTCAGCAGTTTTTAAATATATACCTCGGGAATACCTCATTATTTGTAGCCTACTTAGTCATTTTGATAGTAGGCTAATATAGCTAATATACACTTACAGCCTGTGTTGCCTTCATATAAGGCTTATATAAGGCTTTTAATTTTTTTGCGGCTCCAGACAGATTTGTTTTTTGTTTTTTTGGTCCAATATGGCTCTTTGAACATTTTGGGATGCCGACCCCTGATCTAGGCCAATACTAAAGTAGAACTCAAATACTGTTAATTGAATTGGACATTTAATCATAACAGGGCAACATGGTATTCAACAAAAATAAATTACTGAAGTAAAAATGTAACAAATGAAATCATGGTTATGTCTGAGCTGTAGGCAAAAGTTGGGTTTGAAAATTCTACCCTTACAGCCAATTAGCAGAAACAAACTAGATGTTTCAGTTCATACCTCATGTTTCCTGTGGTTTGCACAAAAAGAAAGTCTCATCTAAAAAATTATATAGCATCATCTAAAAATAATTTGATCATTCTCGGATTTTAAATACATGGTGAGACTTGTGTCTTTAGCTACAATGACTTTCTAGACTCTAAAGTTTCCTTCTGACAAATGTGCCAAAATCAGCAACACAGATTCCCAATAGTGTGCACTCCAGAGAGTTCGGTTGTTTAGCAAAAGTACAGCAAAACCGATTGTTGGGGTAGGTGTGGTGGCATTGGCTTTATGGCGTTCAAAACATATCAATCATTGTGGTTCAACCAATAGTAGGACATTGGGGCAGGCCAATGGGGGTCAAGGTTTAGCTTCAGCAGTTACAGTGTTTTCAAGTCATGTCAGAAAAAATGTATTTAAAATGCACATGAACATCAGCACAACTATAATTATGAGTTTTAGGTAACTCTTAAGAGTTTCCGAGTTAAGTACGTGATGGTGAGAAAACATGTCAGAGGCAATGGATGCAGAGTCTGCCCTGGTGAAAAAACAATACCAAAATGTATTTAAAATAGGCCTACATTAATTTCACACTAACTAAAAACCCATTAATGAACAGTAGTCAGCATTTGAAGTGGATCAAAAAAGTTAATCAAAGTCAACTTTGATGAAGGGTTTTGATCCGCTTCAAATGTTGACTATTTACAGATATACTGACATAAATATTTTAATTAAACTTTATTTGTAGTTCTTCTTTATTGCACAATGTACAATGCATATTTCTAAATATTAAGCCTACAATGTATTTAATATCACTATTAGTAAGGATAGTATGATCACTGTATAATTTGAATGCAGGGTATATATACTTGTACTAAATTTATACTTGCAATAGTTCCACTTTAGCATAATCAGATATACTTAAGTATATCTTTAATTGGACCTCAACACAAAAATACTTTTCCATACTTTTCCAGTTTATCAGACTTTATTATACTAAAAGTACAATTGCAGGGTATTTATATTAAGTACATGCAAATGAAAATGCAATTGTAGTACACTTAGCATAAAATAAATGTATTTCAAATAGATTTTAGTATATTTATTTTACACTAGGGCCACTTTAAAGGCTTGCCTGATTCTGCCTGTGGATCTGTATATTTGTATTGATGGTGATTATTTGGCAAAAAATATTGTAACTCTTTACAACAAGTTTCCATTTGTTGACGTTAGTGGACATTAACAAGTGGGACCTTATGTTACTAAAAATATTATAATGTCTGTTCCACTGAGATTTCCTGTTTGCATTGATGAATGTGAAGATTTCATGCCCCTGAAAAGTGGCACAGAATCAATCTAACATCAGGTCTGTGCCAATGTGGCTGTAAAAAGAAAGGAGGAGAAGTTTGAAAGGATGTGGTTTAATGTTTTCATAAAAGAGAACATGAGCTGTGTGCTGCAGACTCTGAAAGTTGCATACACAAAGTGAATTCAAACCAGTTGCAGATAAGCTGTTATTCCTGATTTCATGGTGTGATTCAAGAAAAGTAAAAAGTTCAGCAAGTCTTTGTCTTTAATCATGTGCCACAGATATTGTCTTGAATTGGAAATGTTTTCATATGTTTTGTATTAATGCTCTCTGAGGTAGACCTCTAACAAGTTGAGGATGGTGAAAGCTTACATTCATTTAAACTAACAATTGGACAGTTACATTACAAGCCATAATCACATCAAATAATTCACGCTATAATACAATTAATAATGGAAGTTATGAAAGAAAAGCAAATGCTTGAGGAAGAATCTGGAAATGTTGGTGAAAGCTGCAGAGATTGAGAGAGAGAAAAAAAACAGAAAACGGTGTTAATGGACATTTTAAACTATAGGTTTTAAATGGAGAGATACTATACAACTATAATTACACATTTAGATTCTCATTGTTAATGTTTGTTCTGTACACTCTTAAACATAAAAGTTCCAAAAAGGGCATTTTTTCATAGCAAAACAATAGAAACATTTTTGATAAAGAACCTTTCAATCAACGGTTCGTAAAATATATTTTTTCTTCATGTGAAGAATATTTTATTAACCTGAAGCATTATCCCACTCAGCAAGAATCTTTAGTGCAATGGAAAAGTTCCATGGTTGTAAAAGGTTCTTCGTAGATCCATCAATGTCAATAGAGGCTTTCACCCTGGATAACAAAAGTAATTAGTTATGTTAACAAGCACCCTCGAGAAGAGTTCCCCTATAGGGCCGTTTTCTGGTTGCATTTGCTCCACCAGTAGGAACTTTGTAGTTACATAAGCCGTGCTTGTTGTTGTGACTTTTATTTTGACATTTTTATTTGATGGTGCTGAACAGTGGCGAGCACAAGGGGTTGGTCTTGAGCTCCTGCCCCTGCCACTGCCCCTTTGATCTTGAAAGTGAAAGTGCCCTTTGTGGTTGCCTCATGTTCCCATTTCACCCACCGCCCGGAACGTGATTTATACAGAGGGGGACCAAGCCAAAGCCCCTGGAAGGCAAGCCTGCAACCTTTAGCCCAAAAAGCATAACGGCTAGTGCTAACACTCCAGCTGTGATGGTACGGGCAGTACGCAGGGAAGGAGACCAGAGGCCATTACACGACAGGCTGAGAGGTGCATGATTAAGTTAGCTGTTATGCTTTCTCCAATGGTAAGAGATACAGACCCTCTCATCTCCCTGTAATATACAATCTCTGGCTAAGCAATCTTAATAGTTACTTGAGTAAGAGTAAAAAAGTATCCAATGAAAAAACTACCCAAGTAGCTAGTTACTAGATACTTTGTAACTATATATATATATATATATATATATATATATATATATATATATATATATATATATATATATATACACACATGTACATATGTGTACATCTTGTGTAACAGTGTAAATTTGCTGTCCCCTCAAAATAATTCAACACACAGACATTAATGTCTAAACCGCTGGCCACAAAAGTGAGTACACCCCTAAGTGAAAATGTCCAAATTGGGCCCAAAGTGTATTATTTTCCAGCACTGCCTTAACCCTCTTGGGCATGGAGTTCACCAGAGCTTCACAGGTTGCCACTGGAGTCCTCTTCCACTCCTCCATGACGACATCACGGAGCTGGTGGATGTTAGAGACCTTGTGCTCCTCCTCCTTCCATTTGAGGATGCCCCACAGATGCTCAATAGGGTTTAGGTCTGAAGACATGCTTGGCCAGTCCATCCCCTTTACTCTCAGCTTCTTTAGCAAGGCAGTGGTCGTCTTGAAGGTGTGTTTGGGGTCATTATCATGTTGGAATACTGCCCTGGAATAATGGATCATGCTCTGCTCATTCATGGTTCCCTCAATGAACTGTAGCTCCCCAGTGCCGGCAGCACTCATGCAGCCCCAGACCATTACACTCCCACCACCATGCTTGACTGTAGGCAAGACACACTTGTCTTTGTACTCCTCACCTGGCTGCTGCCACACACGCTTGACACCATCTGAACCAAATAAGTTTATCCTGGTGTCATCAGACCACAGGACATGGTTCCAGTAATCCATGTCCTTAGTCTGCTTGTCTTCAGCGAACTGTTTGTGGGCTTTCTTGTGCATCATCTATAGAAGAGGCTTCCACCTGGGATGACAGCCATGCAGACCAATTTGATGCAGTGTGCAGCGTATGGTCTAAGCACTGACAGGCTGACCCCCCACCCCTTCAACCTCTGCAGCAATGCTGGCAGCACTCATACGTCTATTTCCCAAACACAATCTCTGGATATGACGCTGAGCACGTGCACTCGACTTCTTGGTCGACCATCGTGAGGCCTGTTCTGATTGGAACCTGTCCTATTAAACTGCTGTATGGTCTTGGCCACCGTGCTGCAGCTCAGTTTCAGGGTCTTGGCAATCTTCTTATAGCCTACGCCATCTTTATGTAGAGAAACCATTCTATTTTTCAGATCCTCAGAGAGTTCTTTGCCATGAGGTGCCATGTTGAACTTCCAGTGACCAGTATGAGAGAGTGAGAGCGATAACACCTGCTCCCCATTCACACCTGAAACCTTGTAACACTAACGAGTCACATGACATTTTCAAGTAGACATTTTTACTTAGGGGTGTACTCACTTTTGTGGCCAGCGGTTTAGACATTAATGTCTGTGTGTTGAGTTATTTTGAGGGGACAGCAAATTTACACTGTTAGACAAGCTGTACACTCACTATTTTACATTGTAGCAAAGTGTCATTTCTTCAGTGTTGTCACATAATAAGATATAATAAAATATTTACAAAAATGTGAAGGGTGTACTCACTTCTGTGAGATACTGTGTATATATATATATATATATATATATCCTGGATATATTCCATATATATATAAAGATATTTATTAGCTCTAAAGGGGAAATATTAATAATTTGTCATAACTCATATAAATATTTTAATCAGTTGGTCAAATTTACTTAATGTAGCTGAATTAATATTACAATCAATTAATCTGTTCGGCCAGCAAACACTCAGTATTAATTGTCTATCAACTATTTTCCGTGGCCACAGAAGAACATCACTTTCTGAGCACGTAGCTGTGATCGAATTGTTATCAGGGACATTGGTTTTAAGCAGATCAGAATCAACTAGCAAGAATGTGCACACAAGTTTTATTTAACTAAATCACAAACACATAACTAACAAACACAGTTAGAACAGTCACAGTTTGAACTTTCCAGACAGTCGACACCTTTGAGTCATGGCTTGACCAATGAGAAAGGTACAATTCTCTGGCAGGGGATTTCCTTTGTTTGAAAGTGAGTTAATTTGCCTCGGTTTGTAGGTTTGTGTCCATTTATACTCTGATAAATATAGCAAACATACAATGCGTTCTATGATATTTTGATATCCACCAACATGTGAGTCATTAAACAAGGAGTAATTTGATAGTAAACATCACCAAGATGAAATACACTATCTCATAGTTCCAACTTTCAGGCATGCCTAACACTATACAACATACGAAAGAACAGTATACAAACAGTGATAATACACAAGATGTACATGGGGAAATGCATGTTCATTCATTTAGACAAGGTTTTCAATGAATTAATGGCAAAGAGTCCAGTTTTATAGACAATGTATGGTTCTAGTGGCCTGTCTCCTAAGTGTCTTTGAAATGTGTGTAAAGAGCAAATGGTGCAGATGGGGTGATAGCACTCAGTGGGGGAGCCAGACCTTACAGGGCCTGCATGGGTGATTGCCTTTTACAATTGTGTTTATATTGCCAGATGCTACAATACACTGAACAAAATTATCAATGCAACACTTTTGTTTTTGCCCCCATTTTTCATGAGCTGAACTCAAAGATCTAAGACTTTTTCTATGTACACAGAATGCCTATTTCTCTCAAATATTGTTCACAAATCTGCCTAAATTTGTGTTAGTGAGCACTTCTCCTTTGCCGAGATAATCCATCCACCTCACAGGTGTGGCATATCAAGATGCTGATTAGACAGCATGATTATTGCACAGGTGTGCCTTAGGCTGGCCACAATAAACTGCCACTCTAAAATGTGCAGTTTTATCACACAGCACAATGCCACAGATGTCGCAAGTTTTGAGGGAGCGTGCAGTTGACATGCTGACTGCGGGAATGTCTACCAGAGCTGTTGCCCGTGAATTGAATGTTCATTTCTCTCCCATAAGCCATATCCAAAGGCGTTTCAGAGAATTTGGCAGTACATCCAGCCGGCCTCACAACCGCAGACCACGTGTAACCACACCAGCCCAGGACCTCCACATCCAGCATCTTCACCCCCAAGATCGTCTGAGACCAGCCACCCAGACAGCTGCTGCAACAATTGGTTTGCATAACCAAAGAATTTTTGGAGAGGTATTCTCTTCACGGATGAATCCCGGTTTTCACTGTACAGGAAAGATGGCAGACAGCGTGTATGGTGTTGTGTGGTTGAGCAGTTTGCTGATGTCGACGTTGTGGATCGAGTGGCCCATGGTGGCGGTGGGGTTATGGTATGGGCAGGTGTATGTTATGGACAACGAACACAGGTGCATTTTATTGATGGCATTTTGAATGCACAGAGATACCGTGACGAGATCCTGAGGCCCATTGTTGTGCCATTCATCCACGACCATCACCTCATGTTGCAGCATGATAACGCACGGCCCCATGTTGCAATGAACTGTGCACAATTCCTGGAAGCTGAAAACATCCCAGTTCTTGCATGGCCAGCATACTCACCGGACATGTCACCCATTGAGCATGTTTGGGATGCTCTGGATCGGCATATATGACAGCGTGTTCCAGTTCCTGCCAATATCCAGCAACTTCGCACAGCCATTGAAGAGGAGTGGACCAACATTTCACAGGCCACAATCAACAACCTGGGGCGCGTTTCCCGATGCAAACTATGGTTGCCGTTGAACTATCCGTCGTTACCAATAGAGTTCAATGGGACTTACGACCATGGTTCACCAACGATGCTTTCGGGAAACCCACCCCAGATCAACTCCATGTGAAGGAGATGTGTTACAATATTTGAGAGAAACAGGTCTTTTGTTTACACAGAAAAAGTCTTAGATCTTAGTTCAGCTCATGAAAAATGGGGGCAAAAACAAAAGTGTTGCATTGATAATTTTGTTCAGTGTATATCTTATGAGCAGCTACCAAAAACTGAATGTGCTATTTTTTAAAAACATGTGAAAGAACAACTGGTCTGAGATAATGTCCAAACTTGTTCACAAATAACAACATATAAAAGACAATTTTTTACATTGTATGATCATTGTATGATAACTGAGTTTTAACGTAATTTTGTGGTTATAGTTTTGAGAAACTTTTTTTCAAGAAATGACCCAATGAGAAACAGGATGTTGGGATCATAAACCAAGATTCCACATAGATTGCAAAAAAATATTTTATTTTGCTTGTTGTTGTTGTTGTTTTTAAGTCGAGTTCATTAACCATTTAAAAGACATCTTTACTACCTGATCAAACCTGTGGCTTTCTGAATCAGATGGTTTATTCATCAAGAAGGACAAACATACACGGCTGTTATAAAAACAATGTAATGCTTTTTTTTTTTATTAATTTTATTTTTTATTCATGCGTTTTTTCCAGGCATGTCTACGCTGAAGCGAGATGTAAAAATCTCTACTTTTCAGTCTACTTTTTATGTACTTCTCAGAAATATACCTAAAAAAATTACACTTAAGTATAATTGACTTACTGACAGATAGTATAGGCTATTTATAAAGTATTGTAAGTAAGTACTGTACACTGTACTTGGCTTGTACTTGAGTTTACTCTTTTGATTGAGTAGATGCAGCTTAATAAACTACAAATGCACTATAAAACTTTAATTAAAGTAATCAATCCATTTTATTTGTGTGCTATATAGCACATCAAAAATATGACTGCTCGCTGTGATGGAAATAATAATTTAACTCTTTTCTTTATGCACCGATAATCTTCTTAACGGCACTTAAATTCTGCAGTTTGCTCTCATTTATAAAGTAAAAATTGATGCCTCAAGAAGTGTTATGACACAAGCTTGACCTCATATTAGTAATGGCAAATGCCATTGGTTTGTGTGTGCCTTGACAGAGGGGATCAGGGGATGTTTTTCTGCAATTAAAATTTAATTTCACTCTCTTAATTTTTGGATATAGTATCCCTTGACAACATTTGAAAACCTCAGAAACTAAGCAGCACCAAAGGCCCTCTTTAAAGGCTTGCCTGATTCTGCCTGTGGATCTGTATATTTGTATTGATGGTGATTATTTGGCAAAAAATATTGTAACTCTTTACAAGTTTCCATTTGTTGACGTTAGTTGACATTAACAAGTGGGACCTTATGTTACTAAAAATATTATAATGTCTGTTCCACTGAGATTTCCTGTTTGCATTGATGGATGTGAAGATTTCATCTAACATCAGAATCAATCTAACATCAGGTCTGTGCCAATGTGACTGCAAAAAGAAAGGAGGAGAAGTTTGAAAGGATGTGGTTTAATGTTTTCATAAAAGATAACATGAGCTGTGTGCTGCAGACTCTGAAAGTTGCATACACAAAGTGAATTCAAACCAGTTGCAGGTAGGCTGTTATTATTGATTTTATGGTCTGATTCAAGAAAAGTAAAAAATTCAGCAAGTCTGTCTTTAATCATGTGCCACAGATATTTTCTTGACTTGGAAATGTTTTGTTGTGTTTTAATGCTCTCTGAGGTAGACCTCTAACAAGTTGAGGGCGGTGAAAGCTTACATTTGTTTAAACTAACAGTTGGACAGTTACATTACAAGCTATAAATCACATCAAATAATTCACTCTAACATAATAAAATTAATAATGGAAGTTATGAAAGAAAAGTGAATGCTTGAGGAAGAATCTGGAAATGTCGGTGAAAGCAGCAGAGATTGAGAGAGAAAAAAACAGAAAATGGTGTTCATTTTGAACTATGTAGATGTTTTAATTGGAGAGATACTATAATAACACATTTAGATTCTCATTGTTAATGTTTTTTCTGTACACTCTTAAAAATAAAAGTAAAAAAAAAAAGGAATTTTTTTCATAGCAATACAATAGAACCATTTTTAGTAAAGAACCTTTCAGTCAAGGGTTCTTATATTAACTCCTTTTCTTCTTCATGTGAAGAACATTTTAATAATCTGAAGCATTTTCCCACTCAGCAAGAATCTTTAGTGCAATGGAAAAGTTCCATGTTTGTAAAAGGTTCCTATTAGTAGGAACTCTGTAGTTATGTAAGCCGTGCTTGTTGTTTTGAGCCCCTATAGTTTTATCTGCATATAGCAATAGAGAAACTGCTTATATATAAAAAGAATAGAATCAATCACAGTGTCATATGTTAACTATGGCCACGCTTTTATATATATATATATATATATATATATATATACAGCTATGGAAAAAATTAAGAGACCACTCCAAGTTCAGAAATCAATGTTAAGTGGTCTCTTAATTTTTTCCATAGCTGTATATATATATATATATATATATATATATATATATATATATATAGTGAACTTGTGTGATTCTTCAGGTGGGTGAGTTTCTCTGCTGTGAAGAGGCTCCTGTGAACAAACATAAACCAAAGGATACGCTGGAATCTGTTTCTGCTGTGCAGCAAGGTAGGGCACTGAAGATTCTTGGTTGAAGTGATCCATAGGGGACGGGATGCCGTCTGACTGTGGGTGAATCCCACAAATGAAGCTATGCATTTTAACTAAGTGAGGTTTGTGGATATACATTTACTTATGTTTGCATAGACAATGAAACATGTTGACATTTAACAGCATCTAAATTAAAGAATTAACATATAAAAGACTTGAATAATCCTCATGAATCTGAATATTTAATTTATGAAATTAATCAGATGATTCTGTTGAATTATGTTTTCAGTGCTGTCGCATTTATTTAGCGCAGGTCACACATTCACTTACTTTCACTTTCACTTACAAACACTTAGTGTTCTGTGTGAATTCTAGTGCCATATTCTACTCATTTCAAGGATTCATTTTAAGCAAGGCTAAATTTGTTAAAGCAAATACAATTTCTGTATTTAACAATAATTTAACACTTAACCATTATTGTCATGTAAATTTTATTTTGTTTACTGTGGGACATTAAAAGACTTTTCTGAATATGCTGTGGCAAAAAAATAAATAAATAAATAAATAATACACCACAAATGCACCATTAAATGTTCAAAAACACAATCAGATCTATTAATCCAAATCTTCCATATATTGCTTTGAGGAACAGAGCCCATTTGAAGTCAAAAACAGTTCATATACAATATTCATTTTCAAAATGTATGCATTAATTGTAAATTCCATCAAATCAAATAACGAATCGAATAATCCTATACATATTTTAATTGAATAATTTAGTAAACATTTTAGGATGTGACAGAAGCAGCAAGATCCCACAATGGGAATCTGTGGAAAAACTGCTATCAGTAGGCTGTTCCAGATCATTATATGACAATTTTATATATTCATATATATATATATATATATATATATATATATATATATATATATATATATATATATATATATATATATATAAAAAGCTTTACCTTGTGGAAACTTGCCTGTCTCATTTAAAGGTGCCCTAGATTTGAAAATTGAATTTACCTCAGCATAGTTGAATAACAAGAGTTCAGTACATGGAAATGACATACAGTGAGTCTCAAACACCATTGTTTCCTCCTTCTTATGTAAACCTTGTGCATAAAAACACCACAGAAAAACAGGCGAACCTCACCATAACACTGACTGTGACGCAACAGTCAGGATCATTAATACCCCCAAATTTTGCATATGCCAGCTCATGTTCTAGCTAGTATTAACATTGTGGAGCTGCACAGCCGAATCTTCAGACGTTCTGCAAGTATTGTGAAGCATGCAAGCAATGACAATAGCTAAAATGGCAGATGGATCCATAATAACTGTTCATGATCCATGATATCATGATCTATTTGGTGATATTTATTGCTTGGTCAATTATTATTCTTCTCTGAAATGAATCACATTTTTGAAGGCCTAAACACGCTCAAACTCATGAAACATTGCACACACGTCAGAAGTGGTGAAAATTTACATCTGATATGGGTTTCAGAATTGAATGGCTCGATAGCACCACCTATAAAATTTCAATTAAGCACTCTTTGTGCTACGTTTCAGGTACAGTTATGAAATTCAGTAGACACATGTAACAGCCCAATACCTACAAAAAAAGTCCCTGGTTACAAAATCTGAAAACCAGCAGGAAGTGAGATATTTTGAGTTTTCTCTGCAAGATTTTTGCAGTTTTTGCCTTTTCCAGACATTGTACTTTAACGAGCTCCTCCTAGAGATTTAATCAGATCAACATCATATTTAGTCAGTCTAATCTGAAGGCCTATGAGATGTTAAATTGTGGAAATCTAGAGTTTTCACTGAAGGGTGTGTCTGTGGCGGCCTGACAATATTTGATGTTTCACCATGAAACAGGAAGTTGTAGTAATTCAGGCATACAATGTCGGATCTGCCCCAAACATCACCTGTTTGATTAGAGTCCTGGCCTAAAGACATCTACATGACAATATTCAGTTACAGTCATAGCGCCACCTGCTGGCAACAAGAAATGATATGCTTTGCACAATAATTCACTCCCAGAAACACATTTCAATATGCCATGAAGTGCCAAACATACTAGAAACATGTTAAATCATGTAACACTCGGCTAAGCGCTAATGTATGCGATTAAAGCCACGAAACAGGATGTAGTAGTAACTCAGGCATACAATGTCCAATCTGCTCCAAACTTTACATGTTTGATAACAGTCCTGGCCTGAAGACATCTACTTGGCAATATTCAGAAAGTGTCAAAGCGCCACCTGCTAGCAGCAGGAACTGTGGTGCATCAAAACGACTTTGACATATTTTTCCTCTATTTATCCACTTAAATGGATGCCGCCCACTGTTCAGTTTTTCTAAGGCCACTTACTTTCTTCTTTCTTTCTTTCTTTCTTTCTTTCTTTCTTTCTTTCTTTCTTTCTTTATTTATTCATTTCGAGCAATCAAACAAAAAAACAAAAATACATCAATAAAACAAATTTACATACGTCCAAAGACATGGTACATGTCTCTTCGATCATGTCAACAAATAATTTATATCACACAATTTATATGGGAAGAAGAAAACTTATTTAATCCCACCCCCATCTCTCATACAAAAACATGTCACGCAAGCATAACCGCTTCCTTAAAGACAACTTTCATCAAACCAAGTAGTCACCAAACTCCAAAGAAAATAAAAATAAAAAATAATAAATTGAGAGTAATTTTCACTATATGTATGCATACCTACGCATACACACACACAACAAATATAACCACAAAACAAAAATAATTCATTATCTTAAAGATTGTAATCTACCCATACATATTGCAACACCATCACATACCAACAATGGTAAGATCCATGACTATACTAAGACAATAAATACAGGTCCTTCTCAAAAAATTAGCATATTGTGATAAAGTTCATTATTTTCCATAATGTAATGATAAAAATTAAACTTTCATATATTTTAGATTCATTGCACACCAACTGAAATATTTCAGGTCTTTTTTTGTTTTAATACTGATGATTTTGGCATACAGCTCATGAAAACCCAAAATCTCAAAAAATTAGCATATCATGAAAAGGTTCTCTAAACGAGCTATTAACCTAATCATCTGAATCAACTAATTAACTCTAAACACCTGCAAAAGATTCCTGAGGCTTTTAAAAACTCCCAGCCTGGTTCATTACTCAAAACCACAATCATGGGCAGGGCCGGATTAACATAAGGGCTAGGTGGGGCTGAAGCCCCAGGGCCCGCGGGTAGAGGGGGCCTGTGATTGGCTGGAGGAAATGAGATTGACAAGTCATAGGTGGTTGATTTGTGTCTAAAAAAATAACAAGAAAAAATGATTGGAAAATGTGCCTGACTGATAAATCACTGTCCAATCAAAATCACTTTACAATTCGCGACATGACATCGGGAAACACCTCTTTGCGTTATGCTATCACATCGCATGTAGACTAGAAAATGGGAAATTGGCCTTTATTGCTTGTTCAGCCTCGCTGGTGTTCAAAATGATAAAAAAGGTGATAGTGGTGCGCAAAAAAAGGAAAAATAAGCTTGAAAGGGAGAAAAGGGATGCTAATCTTACAGCAAAAATTCCAAAACTAACTAACTACTTCGGTTCACATAAAACATCCGAGCCAGTGGAAGACCCCGCGTGCAGCGGCAGCTCACAATTATCTTCACCCTCCGACACCGTCGCCGATCTGCGTGCTTTACGCGTTGAAGAAGGTGAGATAGCAGCTGCAGCAAGTTATTATTCTTATAACGAGTTAAGCCCTATTCGCATGGTAATTGTTTCTCATGAAAACCTAAGGTGTTTTCAACATTTACAGGGACGAGTCGATTGATTTTATTGCCGTTTGAATTCAGAATGTCAGTGTTTTTCTCTCACCATCATCACCCGTGTAAAAATCCCGAATTAACTTTCCTACTGTTTTTTGATGAACACCAATGTCGTGTGACTTGTCTCCACTATCTGCCTTTGAAGCACATTCTATCAGTTGCAGTTCTGGTGCCTCCATCCGTACTCGACCTCGACACATTCACATCACATGTTAACACAGCGGTAGAGTTACTCACGGGACACTGCACTTATTCGCAATCACAAAAGTTCTTTATTTGCATGTGCTTTAAAGCCCTGCCAGTTAAACATTTGTGTGCTGTTCTGAGATGCGCTTTTTCTGACCCCATACACCCGAAGCGTGCACACACACTTAAGCCTGTCAAACAGCACCTGACTACTGGACTTCATCTTTCGCGTCAGATTGCGCTATAATACTGTCAAATACACAAAATGTTTACATAAACACAGTTGGTTATGTCTGAAGTGAGTTGAGAAAATAGGACGCGTGCAGGTCTTAAAGTGACAGCATCCTAATAGTTAGCATGTGGAACCTTGTCCTTAAAGGGATAGTTCACCCAAAAATTAAATTCCTGTCATCACATACTCACTTTCAAGTTGTTTTAAACCTGAATGAGTTTCTTTCTTCTGTTGAACACAAAAGAAAATATTTTAAAGAAGGTTGGTAACCAGACAGTTGATGGCACCCACTGACATTTTTCCTACTATGGAAGTCAATGGGTGCCGTCAATCTCAAAAAAATCTTGTGGTACAAGACACTGTGGCATGGCAAGGGGGCCCTTGGTGTTGCTATAGCCCCAGGGCCCAATGTGTTCTTAATCCGGGCCTGATCATGGGTAAGACTGCCGACCAGAAGGCCATCATTGACACCCTCAAGCGAGAGGGTAAGACACAGAAAGAAATTTCTGAACGAATAGGCTGTTCCCAGAGTGCTGTATCAAGGCACCTCAGTGGGAAGTCTGTGGGAAGGAAAAAGTGTGGCAAAAAACGCTGCACAACGAGAAGAGGTGACCGGACCCTGAGGAAGATTGTGGAGAAGGACCGATTCCAGACCTTGGGGGACCTGCGTAAGCAGTGGACTGAGTCTGGAGTAGAAACATCCAGAGCCACCGTGCACAGGCGTGTGCAGGAAATGGGCTACAGGTGCCGCATTCCCCAGGTCAAGCCACTTTTGAACCAGAAACAGCGGCAGAAGCGCCTGACCTGGGCTACAGAGAAGCAGCACTGGACTGTTGCTCAGTTTTGCATGTCATTCGGAAATCAAGGTGCCAGAGTCTGGAGGAAGACTGGGGAGAAGGAAATGCCAAAATGCCTGAAGTCCAGTGTCAAGTACCCACAGTCAGTGATGGTCTGGGGTGCCATGTCAGCTGCTGGTGTTGGTCCACTGTGTTTTATCAAGGGCAGGGTCAATGCAGATAGCTATCAGGAGATTTTGGAGCACTTCATGCTTCCATCTGCTGAAAAGCTTTATGGAGATGAAGATTTCGTTTTTCAGCACGACCTGGCACCTGCTCACAGTGCCAAAACCACTGGTAAATGGTTTACTGACCATGGTATTACTGTGCTCAATTGGCCTGCCAACTCTCCTGACCTGAACCCCATAGAGAATCTGTGGGATATAGTGAAGAGAAAGTTGAGAGACGCAAGACCCAACACTCTGGATGAGCTTAAGGCCGCTATCGAAGCATCCTGGGCCTCCATAACACCTCAGCAGTGCCACAGGCTGATTGCCTCCATGCCACGCCGCATTGAAGCAGTCATTTCTGCAAAAGGATTCCCGACCAAGTATTGAGTGCATAACTGAACATAATTATTTGAAGGTTGACTTTTTTTGTATTAAAAACACTTTTCTTTTATTGGTCGGATGAAATATGCTAATTTTTTGAGATTATTATTTTTTGGGTTTTCATGAGCTGTATGCCAAAATCATCAGTATTAAAACAATAAAAGACCTGAAATATTTCAGTTGGTGTGCAATGAATCTAAAATATATGAAAGTTTAATTTTTATCATTACATTATGGAAAATAATGAACTTTATCACAATATGCTAATTTTTTGAGAAGGACCTGTAATTATTTATCTTAGAGATTGTAGTACATACATACATATTACAACACCATCACATACCAACAATGGTAAGATCCATGACTAGACACATGAGGCCATTTAGGCCCCACCATCCCTATATTGTGACCAGACCAACTGTTTATAAAGCGACTTAAATCTGTGAATATTTGGACATTGCTTGTGTCTTACTGGCGGTAAGCCCGGGTGAGAGGGCCCTTTCATCGCTGCTTGCAGCTTTAATTGTAAATTGTCTTTCTAAATGTTTCGTTAGCATGTTACTATATTCTTAAATGTGGTTAAAGTTACCATTGTATATTGAATACAGTGTGTAGCTTTAGCCCTGTTAGCCGCAGCACACTATCAAACTCATTCAGAATCAAATGTTAGCAAACATCCACAAAATACATGACATACTTACGTAATCTGATATTTTGCATCACGAACAGTTTTTATCCATTTTGAGAGTTATATTGTGAACTTCAGTATTGTTTATGCAATGTTTAATGCAGTCGCGAGCTTGGGGGCGGGGAGCATGAGCGTTTAAAGGTGTACACACACCAAATCAGATTTTAATTCCACCCCAAAATAGGCAGCTAAAACATGGTATAATAAAAAAAATATATATATGGGGTATTTTGAGCTGAAACTTCACAGACACATTCTGGGGACAGCTTAGACTCATATTACATCTTGTGAAATGTCAATTCTAGGGCACCTTTAAGTTTCAACCCATCAAAGCATAGCGTGACCACAGCTACAAACGCTAGTGTTCCAAGCAAGCCGATGTTAGCTGCAACGCATGTGGAAAAAAAGGTCAAATGCGAGACTACGTACATTTTCCCATTTGTACAGTTATAATTTGATAGGAATACAATGTAATATTAACCTTAATTTCATCCAGGAAATCAACAATAGATCAACAGTGATCCTATTGTAGTCAGTGGAGCGCACGATGTCATGTGTGTTTCAGCCCTGGTCGCACGTTTGTTTGCTTTGAGTCAAATTTACTATTACTCCACTAGGTCTGAAATATATATTGTACATTTTAATCCCCAGGATCACGCTAAACATGATAATCTTAACTTTATAATTATTAATTTACTATTAATAAATGTGTAAAGTTGCATAAAATGGTAATACTCAATAAAGTAGGCTAACTACTGTACGTTACCTCAGATGTGTAGGCTAATAGTTGGATTCTACAACTGATAAAATTTATTGAATTTGAGAAATGTTCTGTTGCGTTTCTGATTTCTACGGAGCCCCGGACATGACATGCAGGAAAAAAATAGTAGGCTAAATCGCGCGCATGATCTACTATTTCGTTCACTCGATTTAGGCTGCTAAAACGCACGCATGATTTAGTAAATCGAGGGAACAAATTAGTATATTGTGCGCACGATTTAATTTTTTTTCTTTCATGTGCTGGGCTCCGTAGATTTGGTTGTGAGATTCTGCGATTTTGGGTGTGTAAGATGTGATGGATTCTATTGTCCAGTTGGCATTTTCACCCCAAAATGGTGGCCGCGCTACCAAAATTACCCAAAAAGCATCAGAGTTTCAGCTCTTGGGTTCTATACTCTTTGTTTGAGTGTAGATCCAATCTGTGCTGCATTTGTTGAAGGTTAGCGTTCCAAGCAAGCAGATGTTAGCATGTAAAGAAAAAAAGCCAAAATGCACAGCAGATGTTTTCCTATTTGTACAGTAGTCTAATCATTTGAAAGGAATACAATGTAATACAAACCTTAATTGACCCTTCGCAAAGACTCGCCCAAGCCCAATTTATTTTGTGGCTCTTTAATGTGTCGTGACAGATTGCTGTAGTGGGTCAGTTCAAGTGGCTTGTGAACCGATCATCTCTTCTTAGTTAATTTATAGCATCAAATAAACATGAATGAAAATGAGAAGGAAAGTTGTTTAAAACACTGAAAGACGTCAGTACACACCATTTTTCAAGTTTAAGTCCACAGAGGTTAATCTTCTAACTCCCGACTGCTTTGTCGGACAAAATGGCGGATTCAGCGTTCTGATTGGTTTGATCGCTTGTCAGTCAAATTGACCCAGCAGCTGAGTTACAGAAAAACATCCCAGGACCTGGGCAAAAATATGAAAAGCAATCTAATAAAATGACAAAACAGGCTGAACCTAGCATTTGCGTTGACAAAATAACCCAGCATTTTTAGTGCAGGATAAGATAAAAGTGGATCTTCACCAAGTGGATTGAAACTGAACATTACCAATTTGTGCACATCTCTGCTGGGACCACTTCTTTACTTTTGTATATTTTTGGAATTGTGATTACACCTGTTGGCTATGGAATCCCAAGTCTGCCAAAATTAAAAATAAATATATAAATAAATAGACATAGAAAAGCTAAATAAATAAATAATTAATAATAAATAATTATTTATACATTTATTTCCTTATTTATGTACATATTTCATTCTTTCCACATTTATTTCTTTTTTTATTTTATTTATTCTGATTTTTATTTATTTATTTCCATATTTGTTCATTTCCACATTTATTCATGTCTACATTTCTTTAATTCTACTTTTCTTTATTTTTACATTTATGTATTTACATTTCTTTGTCCATAGGGTATTGAGGAGGGCATGGTTTACCTCAGACATAGAAATCGAGCTCAGAGTAAGCGAGAGTGAAGCGTTGAGGCCACAGTGACACCTTGTGGTGTGCCCAAAATAGTGTAGCCTACTGACATTGATACTAAGATGAATGATTGGGTAGTATGGCCAAAATCTTATATTACGGGTTAAGTAATATTGTCGTGGCAAATTCGATGTCTCTGTGTCTCTTCAGTTCTGGTCTCGAAGAAAAAACTCACAGAGTTGATGTTCCAGGTCTCAGAAGTATTTAACTTTATTGTTAAGCAACAAAGTGAGATGCCAGCTCCACATCTGAATTTCTCTTGGCTGGGGCACATTTTTTATACATTTTTCTTATCTCATAAAACACACCAAAGTAGTATCATTGGCTGGTAATATCCACCCTTACATTTTCCCATATTCTCACTTACAGGGGCTCTCCTCCCACACATCTTTCCCATGTACACCCAGACCTTTCCACCATAGTAATTTCACCAATTAAACTTCAGGTGTTGCTTATGTAAGAGACAATTTTCTTAATAATGGTGGCCGACTGCCAACTAGTCTACATCTTTTGACTTTATCTCTCATGGGCCTTCTGCCAATTGATGGTCAATGCTTTTCCCATGGGCCAAATGAAACATTGTATCAAAAACAATCAACACTCCCCAGAGGCAAGAAGCCTTCACATGACTCCCTTAATAATGGTTTTATTCATTTCACAGCCACCTGTTGTCTGGTGGAAAATTACCAACAAAATATGCTTAGTGGCCAAGTTAACTTCTTAGACACATCTGACGCTTATAGTAACATAGGTCAAGAGGCCTTAAAACATTTCTAGGTTTTATAGTAAGCAAACTAATTCTACAATTGTTTTCCATATGATGGATAAAATACTCCATCAATATCACCCTAACTGTACTGTGTGATAGACTACTCTTTATTCCGGACATAGGGGTAGAACATCATCTGGTCTGGATTTTTAAAATGTCCTGGGCTGGCAAACATGAACAGCAACATCTTCAGCAGATCTGATAACAGGGACTCTGAAATGGAAGTGCTTGTATTTCCCATTATTAATCATTTGAATGAATGGGCTTGCGTTTGATTGAGATTTGGACACCAGTCAGAACATGGAAAGGATTAAAGCAGCACACATATAGGCTAGAGTGAAGTCGACGCAAGCATATTGATCAATGCATTTGAAAGAGACCACAAATTCACTTCACATATTTCCTACTTTGACATGCACAACATTTGACAAACGCTTAAAATACGACGCATATTTCAAAGATTCAAAATAGAATGAGGCGTCGATTACAGTAGAACATTTTGTCGCGTCTCCCCCCATGGGGATATTCCAAAACGCTTAACGTTGCTTAATGTACTAAGACAGCGATTTAAACTCAATAAACATCATATTAATAAAGTAGAATATTTACAAAATTCAGATGAGCCCTGAATATGATCTCAACGTTTTTAAGCCACCTTAAGCGTTTTCTTATAACGGTTTTATATGGGAGGAAAAAGCTTAATGTATTATTACATGCTTTTTTGTACATACTTTACTTTATTATGATGATGTTTAGTGAGTTTGGTCTGTTAATATCACTGTCTTAGTGATATTATAATAAGGAAATACAGAAATAAATGTATAAATAATTATTAAATGTATAAATAATTATTTATTTTTGTTTTTTTACATTTCTTTGTATTTTTATTTATGTATTTATTTATTTTTCAATTTGGCAAGACTTGGGATTCCATAGTTGGCCTGCTACATTTTTCTTTATGTTTTTATATAGCCATATTTTTAAATAAACGTTTGGCTACAATTTTTCATGTTTTGTTTTAGTTTTTGTTTGGTAACTTTTTTTGTGCAGCTCTGGTTCACTGTAACTCAAGGATTTTGCTAAAGGACTTTCTGTATGTTGAAAATCACTTCCTGTCACCTCCTTTCTGTTGCTGGAGAAGCAAAAGGAAATAATTGCCCAATACTTTAGAAGAGACAAAAAAACAAGGGTAAGTACAACAAGGGTACGTAAAAACAAAAAAGTCACCACTGCATAATTTGAGTTTAAAAATAATTTTTAGCAGTGCCTTTTTTCTCAATAGATTTGACTCTTTTCTTCAAATGAATGTTGAATGTTTTCTGTTGTTCAGTACTGCAATCAATGAAATTTTTTGATCATGTCTCTAATTTTCAGCTGGCCAGATAATTTTATCTACATCTCAAAATATATGCTTATCATGCGTTATGGGAGATAGAAAAAAACCCCTGTGAATGCATGAATTCATGATTTACGCAAAATCAACAAAAGAGTTACAAATGTTTTTTGCATTTTCAATACTGATGCCACATTTTCAAAACTCTTCATATAGTCTTCATAACCAAGATGAATCTTGGCCAAACAGTTAATCTCATCTCTAAAACTCACTCTGACCAACAAAAAAGTTCATAGGGCCTACATGTCTCAAAATAAACTCGTTCCACCATAACACTGGCAAAAATTATCATTCAGAAAACATGCATTTTTCATAACACACTGACCTAAAAAAAACACACACAAAAAAAGCAATACATAAATCACTTATTTTTAAAGTTTGAATGATTTCTTTTTCACATAAATATTCATTATATGATAAGAATAATATCTTTTCATTACAGCATAAATAATGAATGAGAAATGCAGCTATTTATTTTTTCTATATCTTTAAATATAGTACTGTAATCTACAATAATAAAAAGTTGAAACAACAGCAACAACAAAATCCTAAAGAAATAATTACACAACAACAACAACCAATAATAATAATAATAATAATAATAATAATAATAATAATAATAATTAAAAACAAAACCAAAAAAAAAAAAAAAAAAAACAGGTCTAGTATAATGACATATATGCAGTATTGGAGTGGCAGCTGTTCCAGGAGGCCTTTCTGTGTGGAGTTTGTATCTGGTTTCATCTGGGTTTATACCACAATCCAAAGACATAAAGGACAGGTGAACTGGAAACGTCTCATTATGGTTACCTGAGAAGGGAATGAGATGCTGCGTCAGAGTCTTTGACGCTGTGGGAACGCCTCTTCGTAATTGTGTCATGAACAGTGGTGTAGTCCTAAAAAAATAAGTGGTGTACTATTACCCTGTACTATTAAATGGCAACCTAAACATGGCCTATAGAAACAACAGAAGATGTCACAGGTGTAATA
Source organism: Megalobrama amblycephala (assembly GCF_018812025.1). NCBI lineage: Eukaryota > Metazoa > Chordata > Actinopteri > Cypriniformes > Xenocyprididae > Megalobrama > Megalobrama amblycephala. Next base: position 34,725,714 of record NC_063053.1, on the reverse strand, counting down.
TAAATCTAGTGAAAATATATTCCCTTAATAGATTATAAATTCTACAAGTTAGCCAAATTTACCATAATTACTACAATAAAACTATATAAATTCTAGTAAGGGTGGGTGAATAGTTTAAAAAGCTCCCTAATAAATGTTGGCGCAAGATGATGTTTTTCCTCTTTTTTAAGTCTTTTGTTAATTTTGTTCATCAGTCTAGATCACGTTTGATTTCTCTATAGCGTTTTAAAGTGTTTAACTCTCAATAAAATTCAAATGGATCGCACATTTTATTTTCAGTGTAGGGATGGCTCGTGGAAATCTTACACTACCGGAGCGTGATAAGATTCAGAGTAGCAGCCTAGTATGTTTATGATTCCCGCACCACTAATGCATTAAATAAACAAGGCCTTTCTGTTTGTACGGAAACTTAGCGCTTATAAAAGCTCAAAACGCATGATGTAGACTATATAATTAATTAATAGTCTTATTTACTCACCACCATATTTCTCATGCCATGACCGCTGCAGTGAGAGAAATGAGCTCAATGAACCACTGAAAACACAGAGCGGCTTTGATCGGAGATCTCTCGCTGCAGCGCGAACACACACTGTGAAGCCTGTTTTTTTAGCCGATGATGAGCGGGAAAAGGTAGAATGACAGAAGTGCTCATGCACCAATTACAACAAAGAATCATGAGTTTACACAACAGCACTGGACACACAGTTAAAGGGGAAGCTAATATTGCCCTGCAATATTTTATGGAGTTTCGAAGCAAAAAACAAGTGGGTATATGCAAATACTTATCCTTAGAAGTCGTAATACGCAAACAGCCCTGAGCAAAAAGTAAGCATATGGCATATGCGTACGTATCGCCCCGACTATACCACTGGTCATGAAGCACATGTGAAATCAGTCCAATGGTGTGACGGAACATTATAGGCAGGTGACATAATGACCAGGAGGGTACAAAACACCCTGAGACAAACAATGTTAGCTTCTGATAGGCTGAAGCAAGTTGGTCACAGGTATGCAGGAAGTATGGCAAAGTGACACAGCGTCTCGTTCCCTTCTCAGGGAACCATGGTTACATGCATAACCTGAGATGTTCCCTTTCAAGGGAACTTGCACTGCGTCAGAGTCTTTGTGCTAAAAATGCTGGGTTGTTTCAACCCAAATTTGGGTCAAATATGGACAAACCCAACCGTTGGGTTAAAAAATGCATTTAAAAATTTAAACCAATGGTTGGGTTTGTCCATTTCTGACCCAAACTTGGGCTGAAACAACCCAGCATTTTTTAGAGTGTATGGGAATGTTTATACCCACACCTCCATACTTACAAGTGCCCCAGTCCAGGTATACCAGATAAGGCTGTCAATGCCAATACTCCTATCCTGGTCCGACACACCAAGGAGGAAATCAGTTACCAAAGGGTCTCTCCCCAATTACACACCACCCAAAGCAGTGTGGTAAGCAGCTAAGGCTGCCACAAACAGCTTAAAGTTGGAGGGGGGCAAGAGAACCACTGCTGCAGGAACTTAGGACTGTACCAAGTAGGCAGTTAACTGGGTCCAGCAGGCGATTTCCGCACCATGAAGTGAATACTCTACACTTAATGGCATACAGTTTCCTCGTGGAGGGAGCTCTGGAAAGAAGTATGGCCTCAACAACCTCAGTTGAGAGACATGAACCTATGAGCTGGACCCTATCAGAGGCCAAGCCCACTGTTTTCATAGCTTCAGGTGAGGGAGAAGTATTGAGACAGAAGGTCCCCCCTGGAATCTCCCAACGAAAGCCAGCCGACACAAGGGACACAAGGCCTGAGAACAAACTTCGCCTGGCCAGAATGGGGCTACTAGAGTTTTTTTTATTCACTTTGGTTTTTCAAAACTCTTGGTACAAAACTCCAAACTGATCACACTTGTAACACAGCAAGTCATTCTTTCAATACCTGATGTCATGTTTCATTCTCGCTGTACATATTTTCATTCTACATAATCATTGTTTCAAAACACAAGATCATTGTAATTATGTAATCACCGAAACACAACAGTATGATCTTCTTTCAGTTTATTACTTTTAACAATCAGTTAATTCAATAGCAAACAATGCAAGATACATGTTTAAAATCACCCTTGTTGCTGAAATAATTACACAGGCTGCCACATTAGAAAATACATTTACATTACCTAAATGACATAACTGACATAAAATCCATGATGTTTGTAATGTTATCTATTCAGTGTGTTATCAAATGGTGTAAAGTATGACACAGTCATGATGTTTTGTGTTTGCTGCCAATCTTTACAGATGAAGGGTGAGTTACAGTAATTTGGCAGTCTCTATAGTAATCTGTTTACAATATTACATGGCAAACTATAATGTAAAACGATGGCATCTGTCTCCCTTCTTCTAATGCATCTCTGATCAATCTGAAGTTATACAGTCATTGACTGTTTCTTTTCCCTTAATCTGTCCTGCTCTGTGTTCACAAATTTCAAATGCCTCTGTATCTGTCTCTGTATCTCCCTCTCTCTCTCACACACACACACACAACACACACACGTAGGTTGTTTTAGATTTTCAAAAAAGATCATTCTGTATAATTACGGCATTTTCCTCATGGGGACAAAAAAAAAAAAAAAAAAAAGCCCAAACAATGTCTAAAATTGCCATCCTTGTTGGGACATTTGGTTCACAACGCAGTGTTTACCAGGACCACACAGACACACACTTTGAAAATTGTAATAAACTAAGATAAATTGCTTATAATTCATTACATTTGATTATCCATATTGGAAATTGCAAAAAAGTTAATAAGTAAATTTTCAAAACTCTTAGTACAAAATATCACAACATATCATCAAAACTGCACTTTTTTCAAAAATGTCAGCATATTTTCAATTGTGTTAGTACAATACACAAAATCAAAGTATCCTTTTTCACTACAAAAAATAAGTGTTTCATCTATATAAATGTTTCATTCACAGTAACTGCCTTTTGTAATGCTATTACTATGAAACTTTTGATTTGCATCTCTTTTTGTTCAGTTTAATACATTTGTCTATTATTTAATCCAACTGGACTTAATGATTAATTAGTGGATCATCTGGTACACCTATAGATTTCTATAGATAATGATTATAGTTTAGAACTTGTTTGCATTTTCCAATATGGATAATCAAATGTAAAATGTTTTCCATTATAAGCAGTTTATCTTAGATGATAACCACAATTGTCAAAGTGAGTGTATGGGGTCATGATAAACCCTGTATTGTGAACAAATGTCCCCACTAGATCTAAAATTACTGGTATTACCATTCTTTTGGTTTGGACACTTGGTTCACAACGTTTTTTTTTTGTTGTTTTTTTGTTTTTTTTTTGTCCCCATGAGGAAAACATCATATAAATCATACAAAATTTTATTTTTATAAAATGTAAAAATGCAGAAAGTTTTCTGTGATGGGTAGGTTTAGAGTTAGGGGATATAATATATAGTTTATACAGTATAAAAGTCATTATGTCTATTGAAAGTTCCCATAAAACATGAAAACCCAATGTGTGTGTGTGTGTGTGTGTGTGTGTGTGTGTGTGTGTGTGTGTGTGCGTGTGTGTGTGTGTGTGTGTGTGTGTGTGTGTGTGTGTGTGTGTGTGTGTGTGTGTGTGTGAGAGTGAGAGAGAGGGGAGTGGGGGTGTTGAAATTTGTGAACAGAGCAGGATAGACTGACTGTATAACATCAGACTGATTAGAGGCATTACCATGGTATAGAGAGACTGCCTCATTACTGTAACTCACCCTTCATCTGTAAAGATCAACTACAGTATAGAATCAGTCATATGGTACGGTTAGAACATTTACCGTATTGCCAGCACACTCTGTTCTACACAAAACCTCATTACTGTGTCATTCTTCATCACAACATTTGATAACACAATGAATAGATATTATTACAAACATTATGGATTTCATGTCAATTATGTAATTTAGGTAATGTAAGTGCATTTTCTAATGTGGCATCTGTAGCCTGTGTAACTAATTATTTCAGCAACAAGGGTGATTTGAAACATGTATCTTGCATTGTTTGCTATTGAATTAACTGAATGTAAAAAGGATTAGTTTACTTTCAAATTAAAATTTCCTGATAATTTACTCACACCCATGTCATCCAAGATGTTTATGTCTTTCTTTCAGTCGAAAAGAAATGAAGGTTTTTGATGAAAACATTCCAGGATTTTTCTCCATATAGTGGGCTCCATTGAAGTCCACTATATGGAGAAAAATCCTGGAATGTTTTCATCAAAAACAGTCTGCTTAGAGAGCACCCAAAAATGGGAGGGGGAAGCTTAAAGTGGGCCTGTGAAGGCCACACACCTGAACAGCTTTGCTTGCTGAACGCGGATCCAGTAGAATTAGACTGAGAGTGCCCACATGACAGCCTACCTAACACAATCCGACAAGCAGTGTACTCAGTAAAAACACTTTTTACTCTTTAAAGCAAGAGTAAACTTGCTTTAAAGGTAGCCTGCTACCTTAGCTGCTATTTGTCTTGCACCTACACTAAAGGGGTAAAGGGCTAGTTTCCATGTGAGCAAACTCTAACTGAAACATCTACCAACAAGCTTTGTATTAGAACAAGCTATTGTGCTCTGAAGGAGGCCCAAAATGGAGCCTTCTACTTCACACATCACACAAGCTCTAAGGGAGCCATATATGAAATCCAAACTATGTAGTGAGGTTAGCTTTATTAAACTCAACCTGAGCTTATACATTCCAACAGGCAATATACTCAGTAAAAACACTTTTTACCCTTACAGCTGTCACAGACACGTCAGGTTCCACCTCCCTGCAATACCCACGCACTCAATCACCGGAGTTCTAATCACCGCCACCTGCACGTCATCATCACAGCAATCACCAGCACTATATCTGCCACACTCACACACACAGTCTTTGTCCGGTCTCGTACGTATCACAGACTCATGTATACTTACCTCAAGGACTCTAATCTGCTACTTACCTGCTTCCAACGTCTCCAGTGTCTCCAGTCTTCCTCCTGTGTGCTTCTCCGTGTGTGTGAGTGTTCCCCGTCTTCAGTCATCTGGGTCATCTTCCAAGAACTCCATCTACAAACCACAAAGGACAGTATCATTCTCCTATCATCTCATCAAACTCTCCATTTACCATTAACTCACCTGATTTCTGCTGATATCAATAAAACTGCCATACTTGCTTTTACATCTGCCTCCGTGCCATCTGTACTGTAACAGAAGACCGGACCCAACAAATACGACAGGATATCAGCATGAGCCAACCAGACCCGTTCCAGGAGCTCGTGGACGCGCTGCGCCGAGCACTCACTCCACCACAACCACCATCACCAGCACCTGTCGCCGCTTCCTCGTTCACTTCTTCGCTTCACTCTCCTACCATGCACGCCAGTCCCATGGCCAGGCCGGCGCCCTACTCAGGATCGGCGGAGGATTGCAGCGGATTCCTCCTGCAATGTGAGCTGGTCCTGGAGATGCAATCGCAACTCTACCCCACTGATACCGCTAAGATCGCCTTCATCATCTCACAACTGCAAGGTAAAGCTCTCCGCTGGGCGGACGCACTCTGGATTCAGAAAGGCTCCATGGTGAAATCCTATTCAGCCTTCGTCTCTCATTTCCGCAAAGTCTTTGGAGACCCTCTCTCGGATTCATCAGTCGGTGAGAAACTCTATAATTTGAAACAAGGATCTAACTCAGTGAGTGATTATGCATTGCAGTTCCGTATTCTGGCTTCCAGCAGCGGATGGAATGAACAAGCCCTCATCACCTCTTTCCGCCAGGGGTTGGAGCCGAAGTTGCGATTGCATCTCGCTGCATACGAGGACACCATCGGCCTCGAACGCTTCATCCAACTCGCCATCCGCGTAGGCACTCGTATGCAGTCGTGTCTCGAAGAACACCAGGGCCAGCCACTTCCTCACTTCCTCCTCCGTCGGTCCGAACCCGTCAGCTCCCCAGAACCAGCCAGCGAACCCATGCAAATTGACAACTCTCGTCTCTCCTCTACCGAACGTCAACGAAGGCTGACCCTGAATTTATGCCTCTACTATGGTTCTCCTGGGCATGTGCTCTCTGCATGCCCAATCTGCCCTCCAAGACCTCTGGTGAGTGCCATCATTCCCTCCATAAAAAAGATGAAACCACTCACCACTGTTGTAAACCTTACTGCTGTAAACATATCTGTTCCAGTTGTCGCGCTCCTCGATTCAGGGTCAGCCGAGAACTTCATCTCCAGTGCCCTCTGCCGTCAACTCAAGCTCAAAACCTCGCCCTCACCGACCATCTACCAAGTCCATTCCATCACCGGAAAGCCCCTAGGCCGCAAGAAGATCAGTCGCTGTGTGGGACCGCTGCAGCTCCGTGTAGGAATCCTACACGTCGAAGATATTCACCTGCTGGTTCTGGAGGAATCCACCGCTGACGTGGTTCTAGGGCGCCCGTGGCTCGAACAACACAGTCCCACCATCTCCTGGCGCACGGGCGAGATCCTGAAGTGGGGCGAAAACTGTTTCTCCAACTGCTTCTCCAGGTTTCCTGTTCCTCCTTCTCCACGTCCAAAAGAAATCACTGTCTGCGTTACCTCCATCGAGAGCCCCATCGAGAAACGATCCATCGACATTCCATCCTGTTACGCCCCCTTCAGCGACGTCTTCTGCCCGCAACGAGCCTCCAAACTACCTCCACACCGGCCATGGGACTGTGCCATCGATCTGCTACCGGGTAAGCCAGTGCCACGGGGAAGGATCTACCCCCTTTCAGCGCCGGAGGAGAAGGCCATGGAGGAATATATTGAAGAGGCCCTTAATCAAGGATACATCCGCCCGTCTACTTCCCCTGCTGCTTCCAGCTTCTTCGTGGCCAAAAAGGACGGAGGCTTGCGGCCCTGTATAGATTACCGGTCTCTCAACAAAATAACCATCAAGTTCCGTTATCCACTTCCTCTCGTCCCAGCGGCCCTGGAACATCTCCGTGGTGCCACTGTGTTCACTAAGCTGGACCTCCGCAGCGCGTACAACCTCATCCGGATACGCGAGGGGGACGAGTGGAAGACCGCCTTTGTCACGCCCACTGGCCATTACGAATACCTATTCATGCCCTATGGACTAGTCAACGCCCCCTCCGTATTCCAGGATTTCATTCATGAGGTGCTCCGGGAGTTTCTCCACAAGTTCGTGTTGGTGTATATCGACGACATCCTCATTTACTACCGGGAGCATGGCCGAACATCGCCACCACGTTGCGGAGGTCCTCAAGCGCTTACGGCAGTTCCAACTGTTTCTCAAGGCAGAAAAATGCTCCTTCCACCAGTCTTCCGTCCACTTCTTGGGGTACTTCATTGATCACAGTGGCATCCGGATGGACGAGGGGAAGGTAGATGCCATCAGGTCCTGGCCCACACCTACAACCATAAAAGAACTCCAACGCTTCCTAGGCTTCGCCAATTTCTACCGCCGATTCATCAAAGGCTACAGTTCCATCGTCTGTCCACTAACCAACCTCCTTCGACATCAGCCCAAGTCTCTGTCCTGGTCCGAAGATGCCACACAAGCCTTCGAAGCCCTCAAGCACGCCTTCACCACCGCTCCCCTCCTCGTCCACCCTAACCCTGACCTGCCTTTCGTCGTGGAATTGGACGCATCCACCACAGGAGTGGGAGCGGTCCTCTCCCAGCAGCAGGGGCAACCAAGTAGACTCCATCCATGCGCCTTCTTCTCCCGTAAGCTCAACCCGGCGGAGGTCAACTATGACATCGGTGACCGTGAGCTCCTGGCCGTCAAGCTCGCATTGGAGGAATGGAGGCATTGGCTGGAGGGAGCCAAACACCCTTTCCAAGTTCTAACCGACCATAAAAACTTGGAGTACCTCAAGGCTGCCAAAAGACTGAACCCTCGTCAAGCTCGCTGGGCTATGTTCTTCTCAAGATTTGACTTCACTATCTCCTATCGTCCTGGCTCCAAGAATCTCAAGGCTGATGCCTTATCCCGTCTCCATGCTCCTGATGAGAAAAATGAAACTCCAGAACCCATTCTTCCAGAATCCATCTTCGTGAGTCCCATCCAGTGGTCCGAAGAAACTCTGCCCTCCTCCAATGCCTCCACCCACACTCCGCCGGGTTGCCCGCAGGGTCTTCAGTACATCACCCAAACACGACGCACTCCACTAATCCACGCAGCTCACTCATCACTTGGCACTGGTCACCCGGGGGTCAATGAGACCCTCTCGCTGCTGAAAGAGCGCTTCTGGAGGCCCAACCTGGCCAGGGATGTCAGAAGGTACGTGCAGGGCTGCAGGGAGTGCGCCATTTCCAAGAGCCCTCGTCATCTGCCGGCCGGCAAGCTCAATCCTCTGCCCGTTCCTGAGCGACCATGGTCACACCTGGGAGTGGATTTCATAACGGATCTCCCACCTTCAGACGGTCACACCTGCATCCTCGTGGTAGTGGATCGATTCTCCAAAGCCTGCCGACTAATTCCTCTTCAAGGTCTACCTACCACTCTAACCACTGCAGAACTAATGTTCAACCACATCTTTCGTTACTATGGAATCCCCGAGGACATCGTATCTGACAGAGGGCCCCAGTTCATCTCCTGAGTCTGGAAGGCCTTCCTGTCCCTGCTGGGTGTGACCGTAAGTCTGTCTTCCGGATACCACCCTCAGACGAACGGGCAGACGGAACGGAAGATCCAGGAGATCGGCCGCTTCCTGCGTACCTTCTGCCATGGCCACCAGGACTCCTGGAACCAGTACCTGGGTTGGGCCGAGTACGCCCAGAACTCCCTCCGTCAGCCTTCCACCGGATTAACACCCTTTCAATGCGTACTCGGTTACCAACCCCCACTGTTCCCCTGGGACGGGGAACCCTCCAACGTTCCAGCTGTCGACTACTGGTTCCGGGAGAGCAAGAGGGTATGGGACTCAGCCCACCATCAGCTGCAGAGGGCCCTGCGCAGACGCAGGATGACAGCAGACCTTCGTCGCTCCAACGCTCCCAACTACCAGCCAGGGCAGAAGGTCTGGCTGTCGACCAGGGACATCAGACTGCGTCTGCCATGCAGAAAGCTGAGTCCCCGCTTCATTGGCCCGTTCACCATCATCAAGCAGATCAACCCCGTCACGTATCGTCTTCAGCTCCCTCCACAATACAAAATTCATCCCACTTTCCATGTTTCCCTGCTAAAACCTTTCTGTCTCTCCTTCCACAGAACCTGACGTGGCAGCCGCCGAGCCCCCCCCTTCCACTTCTTCTGGAGGATGGAGCTGCATACGAGGTTCGTGAAATTCTGGACTCCCGGCGCCGGGGTGGTCTCCTGGAATACCTCGTCGACTGGGAGGGCTACGGGCCAGAGGAGCGGTCGTGGGTCCCGAGAAACGACATCCTTGATCCCAACCTGCTACAAGCCTTCCACACCAGCCACCTGGACAGACCTGCCCCACGCCCTCGAGGTCGGCCACCACGACGTCGGGGTCTTCGGCCCTCAGGAGCGGGCCGTGGGAGGGGGGGGTACTGTCACAGACACGTCAGGTTCCACCTCCCTGCAATACCCACGCACTCAATCACCGGAGTTCTAATCACCGCCACCTGCACGTCATCATCACAGCAATCACCAGCACTATATCTGCCACACTCACACACACAGTCTTTGTCCGGTCTCGTACGTATCACAGACTCATGTATACTTACCTCAAGGACTCTAATCTGCTACTTACCTGCTTCCAACGTCTCCAGTGTCTCCAGTCTTCCTCCTGTGTGCTTCTCCGTGTGTGTGAGTGTTCCCCGTCTTCAGTCATCTGGGTCATCCTCCAAGAACTCCATCTAAAAACCACAAAGGACAGTATCATTCTCCTATCATCTCATCAAACTCTCCATTTACCATTAACTCACCTGATTTCTGCTGATATCAATAAAACTGCCATACTTGCTTTTACATCTGCCTCCGTGCCGTCTGTACTATAACAACAGCAAGAGGAGTACAAACTACATCACCATACTCTAAAGGAGGCCAAAGTCAGGCCTACTACTCCAGAACACACGGATGCTAGCCTGTGGCAGTATTAGAGTTACTGAGCTCACAAATTGTAGGGCAGGAATCAGAACTAACATATCAAAGTACAAAAACCTTGAACAACAAGGGAGTACTATTAATCCAACCCTGAAGAATACAGGGTTGGCCTGACAATTCTGATAAGAGGAGGCCAGAACAGGAATAACTACACTCACATAACAGGGGTAGTATAAAAAGGACGAAAATGCTACTAGCCGACCGCCTAAACCCTAGTTCTATCCTAGGCCAGCTATAGCTGTGGGCCTATAAGGCCAACACATAAGCATAGATCTGCCTGGGGTTAAGAAACAACAGCCTCTACCAACGACTCTCAACTGAGAGGTGGCAAACTCTGAGAATACTTAATTTCTACAGTAAAGCTCAGAGGAGCAAAGCTCAACCCAAGCACATAATGTCAAGTGGCCTGTAAGGTCGATGCTAAACATAGATCTATTTGAAGTTGGTACTCCTTGGTAAACAATTATCAATGTTCAATACATCCTCTAGTTATATTACAAAAGCGAACAGTACGGATCATACATAAGGTTGGATTTTTAGAACACACTAATTATTTATTTATTCAATCAAAACTGTTAAAAATCCATGACCTTATAAAATATTACACAATACAAATTTTATTCAAAGCATTTAATAAGTTGTTACCAAGCAACTTACAAAAGTTTTTTACAGTCAAAGAGAGAGCTTATAGTTTGAGAGGATATGGAAATTTCACATTACCGAAGGTCAGAACCACCCAAAAGAGTTTTTGTGTGTTTGTATGTGGGGTGAAAATGTGGAACGGTCTGGATCTTCAACATAAGCAATGTCTAAATATTCACATATTTAAGTCACTTTATAAACAGTTGGTCTGGTCACAATACAGGGAGGGTGGGGCCTAAATGGCTTCATGTCATAGTACAGTCATGTACTTTATCTTACCATTGTTGGTATGTGATAGTATTGCAATATGTATCCTAATGTAAGACAAATGTAAGATAAAAAATTATTTTGTTCTTGTGGTAACATTGTTGTGTGTGTGCATGTGTATGTATGCATATATATATAGCTCAATTTATTCTCAATTTTTTTTAATTTTTTATTTATCTTTATTGTTTTGGAGTTGGTGACTATTTGGTTTGATGTAAGATTGCCTTTAAGGAAGCGGCTATGCTTTGTGTGTTATGTTGTTGAATGAGAGATGGGGGTGGGATTAAATAAGTTTTCTTCTTCCCACTCCTTTTCGAGCTGATAAGATATGATTTATTTATTGAAGTGATCAGAGAAACATGTACCATATTTTGTAGATGTGTATGTATGTGTATCTATATGTATATGTATGTGTGTATGTATATACATATATATGTTCTTCCTTGTTACTTTAGGGAGGTGTATGTGTGTATGTATATATATATATATATATATATATATATATATATATATGTATAATGTATGTGTGTGTGTATATCTATATATATGTGTGTGTGTGTGTGTGTGTGTGTGTGTGTGTGTATCTATATATTTATCTTTGGATACATGCAAATTTATTTTATTAAATGTATTTTTTTTTTAATTGCTCGAAATAAATAAATAAATAAATAAAGTTAGTGAAAGCTAATCTCAAAACTCTAGCATTTACCAGAGGAGAAAGCTAATAAACCAAAAGGTGGCTAACAGTGCAGCTTAGTTAAAGCCAACATCTGAATACATATGACCGGTGGCTTCATTATCTGAAGCCAACACATCCAACAAAGGGGACAACAAAGTACTACCCTAATATATGTCATTCCACCCAACCTAATGTAACTTCAGGGCCCTCAGTCCGCATCCTAAACAGTTTCTTAAAACTGATTATATATAAAAAGAGACCTACCAAGCCAATTTCAGCAGGTCTAACTGATATGCTTACAAACAGACATTGTGTGTAAGCAACAACCGCCTGACCTGCTGCCGCGTATAGAGCGTTGGAGCCTACCTAACTCATGAGATGATTGCACTCATCTCGTCAGTAGGAGGCATCGACACATACCCATACTCACTCCATCAACACCAGTGAATTAACCTGTTGATGCTGATGAATGCGAGCTGAATACAAGTCCTTCCATGCCTTCTCGATCTCTGTATGAAGATCAAAAAGGAATGGAAAGCTTACTGTGGCTGGAGGATTATGGCAAAAAAGGAAACATTCAACAAACTATCCGCGAGTGGTTTCTTTCTTAACCTGCTCCAATGGCAGCCGCAGTCTGCCAGAGGCACAGTACATACATACACAGTACATACGCGGGGGCAGGGTGGCTTTGAGGATTCAGGAGGCTCACCATCTTCATCCTCATCAGCCATCTCCTGCTCTCTTGTTTGGCTTAGAACAAAAAGAGCAACTGCTGCTGAATCTAACGATGTCATAGACAATACATCATCAAAATCACACAGCTCTCTCCCGTCAGCCGTTGAAGGTCGTGGGGAATTTCACCCCTTCAACTCTTCAACAAGCTCCAGCTGAAAACCCTTTGATCTAGTCTCTACTCTGCCTCAGCAAAAGACCCAAACCATTAGGTGCAGCTGCCGGTCCTTCTCCTCTCGAGGAAACGACCAGAAGAGAGTGGAGCATTTTACAAGTAAAACACACACACAATAACAAACAGACAGATCCCACAAGAACTGCCTGTACTGTCACGGTAGGAAATCCATTGTTTCCTCCGTGTCATGTTTTGTGTTTGTTGTTGTACTCACGTAGTCTCCATGTGCTCGTTTTGTTGATTGTTGTCACCTGTGTGTTGATTGTCTCGCTCCAGCTGATCCTCATCTCCACTCAGCTACATATACTCACTCATCTCTCTGTCTGTTGTCAGATCCTCATTCATGTCTCCACTGCCTAGTTGGTTTACCGTCTTCCGTGTTCGTGTGCTGGATTGTATTCGTGTTGTCGTCTTCGTGTCAGGGTTCCGGTCTGTTCCTGGTTTCATCCATTGACCGTCATCACCTTCACCTGCGACTTCACCCTTCAGCTCTTCTCACGCCACCGTAGACCTTCGTTGCCATTGCCTACATTCTGGACTCTTATTTCAATAAACTTCTTCTGATTGCCTGCAATTGCTTCCTCCTCTTTTACCAGCCGTCACAGTAGGATCTGACCATCATGGAAGCAGCAGGCGATCTCCCCCCATCTCATCTAGAGGAGTTTTTGCAGAGAGCCGTTGATCGCATGGATCGCCAAGACAAGGCGATAGATGAGATGGGTCGAGCTTTCCAAGCAATGGTGACGAAGGTGTCCGAGCTCGCTCTCCAGACTCAACGACAACAACAACCGCCACCCGCTGCGCCTCCCACGCCACCCACACCGCCGATCATCTCCGGAGGGATTTCCCAGTCCGAACCACGCCTCCCCATCCCTGAGAAATATGCGGGTGAGCCAAAGTTTTGTCGATCATTTCTGTCTCATTGTTCTCTGCACTTCGCCCTGCAGCCCCGCACGTTTCACACCGAGGAAATGAAGGTGGCATTCGTCTTGTCACTACTGACGGGGAGGGCTGCCCTCTGGGGGACGGCGGTGTGGGAGAACCAAGACAGCTGCTGTGCCTCGTTCCACGCCCTTTCGGAGGAGATGAAACGGGTCTTCGACCGCTCCGTCGCCGGGAGGGAGGCGGCTAGACTTCTCACGGACCTACGTCAGGAAGACAGGTCCGTAGCCGACTATTCTATTGAGTTCCGCACCCTGGCGGCGGAGTGTAAGTGGAACGAAGAGGCGCAGTGGGATCACTTCCTGCATGGGTTGGCTGACCGCATCCAACAGGAGATCCGCGCCGTCGAGCTCCCCACTTCTCTTAATGGCCTGATCGACCTCACCATCAGAGTAGACAACCGACTCGACCAAGCCGCCAGACGGAGGGGGAGAGCAGTTCTCGCGACCAGGCCGGAGGCTCAGCGTCAGCGCTCAGAGGTTGCGGTCAGCCCACCGGGAGATCTTGAACCCATGCAGGTGGGGCGAGCTCGGCTCTCCCGGGAGGAGAGGATCAGGCGGAGATCCCTGGGACTATGTTTATACTGCGGCAGCCAAGAACATCACATTCAGCGCTGTCCGGTAAAAGACCAAGCCCGATAGTAAAACGGAGGCTACTATCGGGTGGGATCTCTGCCAGGAAGACCTCATCTACATCGACACTCCTTCCGGTGAGTCTACGGTGGTCCACCCACGCACTCGATCATCACGCTTTGTTGGATTCTGGGGCAGAGGGTAGTTTTATGGATTGTAAGTTGGCTACTAAACTCAACATTCCTCTCACCTCCCTCAAACACCCCATTGCACCTTTTGCACTCAACGGACACAGACTGCCAGTCATCACACAGACCACTGTACCGGTTTCTCTCATCACATCTGGCAACCATACGGAGGAGATTTCATTTTACATCACGGACTCACCTCAATCCCCCATTGTTCTTGGTCACACCTGGCTCCAGAAACACAACCCCAGGATCGATTGGCGCCTCGGATCGGTGGTTAGCTGGAGCGAGGAGTGTCATTTGTCTTGTCTTTTGTCTGCTGGTGTTAATGTTTCTGAGTCTGTGTTTCAGGGGGAAGCAGTGGATTTGGCTAACGTGCCCGCGGAGTACCACGACCTGAAGGAGGTGTTCAGTAAGTCTCGGGCTGATTCTCTTCCTCCTCATCGTCCCTATGACTGTGCGATAGAGTTATTGCCAGGTACTTCTCCGCCTAAGGGCAAGTTATATTCTTTGTCTATTCCAGAGACGGCGGCCATGGAGAAATATATATCCAGTTCTCTAGCAACGGGGTTCATCCGCCCTTCTTCTTCTCCAGCGGGGGCGGGGTTCTTTTTTGTGGGAAAGAAGGACGGATCCTTGCGACCTTGCATTGACTACCGAGGGCTGAACAACATAACGGTAAGGAATACCTATCCTTTGCCGCTTATGTCTTCAGCTTTTGAGAGGTTGCAGGGAGCGTCCGTTTTCACTAAATTGGACTTACGTAATGCTTATCATTTGGTCCGTATCAGGGAGGGGGATGAGTGGAAGACTGCCTTTAACACCCCTAGAGGCCATTTTGAGTACTGCGTGATGCCTTTTGGGCTAACGAACTCGCCGGCAGTCTTCCAAGCACTCGTCAATGACGTGTTGCGAGACATGGTCGATCGGTTCATATATGTTTACCTGGATGACATATTGATTTTTTCTTCGTCTCTCCAGGAACACGTGCAACACGTACGACGAGTGCTTCTGCGGTTGCTAGAGAATGGATTGTTTGTCAAGGCGGAGAAATGCGTTTTTCATGCACAGTCTGTTTCTTTTCTAGGACACATCATTTCGACTGAGGGTGTTCGCATGGATCCTGAGAAGGTTAAGGCTGTGGTAAATTGGCCATCCCCAGAGTCTCGCAAGGCCCTGCAGAGATTTCTGGGGTTCGCCAATTTTTACCGGCGTTTCATTCGCAATTTCAGCCAACTAGCCGCTCCTCTGACCGCCTTGACCTCCCCTAGTTTGACGTTCAGGTGGTCAAACGCAGCCGAGGCTGCGTTTGCCAAACTGAAAAGCTGCTTTGTTTCAGCTCCCATTCTCGTCACCCCTGATCGCTCACGTCAATTCATAGTGGAGGTCGACGCATCAGAGGTGGGGGTAGGAGCAGTGTTGTCCCAACGCGCATCCTCAGACGGAAAGGTGCATCCTTGCGCGTATTATTCTCACCGTTTATCTCCTGCAGAGGTTAATTATGACATTGGCAATCGAGAGTTGTTGGCAGTCAAACTTGCACTGGAAGAATGGCGTCACTGGCTTGAAGGGTCGGGTGTACCTTTCATTGTATGGACGGACCATAAGAATCTCGAATACATTAGAACCGCCAAAAGACTTAACTCCAGGCAGGCTCGGTGGGCATTGTTTTTCGGTCGTTTCGATTTTACACTTTCTTACCGGCCGGGTTCCAAAAACATCAAACCCGATGCTTTATCCCGTCTTTTTGAGCGTTCCGATCGTACTGCTACTCCCGAGCCCATTTTACCGGGGACCATCATTATCTCCGCGCTCAGATGGGAGGTCGAATCGAAGGTGTTGACCGCCTTAGAAGGGGTAACGCCCCCGGCTCGTTGCCCACCGAACCGATTGTTTGTGCCGGAGGGGTTACGGTCAGACGTTCTCCAGTGGGGTCATTGTTCCAGTGTTGCTTGTCACCCAGGGGTTAGTAGAACTAGGTTTCTAGTCAAGCAACGATTTTGGTGGCCTGGTATGGCTCGTGACGTCCACGACTTCGTCTTGGCTTGTTCAGTTTGCGCTATTGGTAAGACTTCCAATCGACCTCCAGATGGGTTACTCTTACCGCTGTCTGTCCCTTCGAGACCCTGGTCCCACATTTCGCTAGATTTCATTACCGCCCTCCCGCCCTCTAAGGGCAATACGGTGATTTTAACCGTAGTGGACCGGTTCTCGAAGGCGACTCATTTTATTCCCTTGCCCAAATTACCATCAGCCAAGGAAACAGCGGTAGCTGTCATTGACCACGTCTTCCGTATACATGGCCTTCCGACAGACGTGGTTTCTGACAGGGGTCCCCAATTTGTGTCCAAATTTTGGCGAGAATTTTGTAAATTGTTAGGAGCGACTGTTAGTCTTTCTTCCGGGTTCCATCCCCAGAGCAATGGTCAAACCGAGCGAGCCAATCAGGATGTCGAAAGGGTTTTGCGATGTTTGGCTTCCAATAATCCTTCGTCCTGGTGTCAGCAACTCTCAATTGTGGAGTACGCACACAATTCTTTACCAGTGTCATCTACGGGCATGTCTCCATTTAAGTGTAGTTTAGGGTACCAACCACCTAATTTTGTCAGTACGGAATCCGAGGTTTCGGTCCCCTCCGCACACGCACTAGTCCAGAGGTGTCACCGCACCTGGACCAGAGCTCGCAGAGCTCTGCTCCAGGCTAGGTCGCGCACCAAGGCTAAGGCCGATCGCCACCGGTCGAAGCCTCCCCGTTACGTCGTCGGTCAAAGAGTGTGGCTTTCTACCCAGAATATTCAGATGCGTTCCGTTTCGAATAAGCTTGCTCCCAAATTTATTGGCCCGTTTTCTGTTACCAAAATCATTAATCCGGTAACAGTGCGTCTTAGCCTTCCTCCGGCGTACAGGAGGGTTCATCCCGTGTTCCATGTGTCCAAAATTAAACCGGTGATTTTTTCCCGTCTTAACCCGCCTGCCCCGGTTCCCCCCCGCCTCGTATCGTTAATGGGGAGACCACATATTTGGTCAATCGTATTCTGGACTCTAGACGGAGGGGACGCGGATTTCAGTACTTGGTGGATTGGGAAGGTTACGGTCCGGAGGAGAGAAGGTGGGTTCCTGCTCGGGACATACTGGATCACCGCCTTATTGATGATTACAATCTACAGGTAAAGCAGGCTGGGAACGTCAGGTGACGTCCTAGGGGAGGGGGTACTGTCACGGTAGGAAATCCATTGTTTCCTCCGTGTCATGTTTTGTGTTTGTTGTTGTACTCACGTAGTCTCCATGTGCTCGTTTTGTTGATTGTTGTCACCTGTGTGTTGATTGTCTCGCTCCAGCTGATCCTCATCTCCACTCAGCTACATATACTCACTCATCTCTCTGTCTGTTGTCAGATCCTCATTCATGTCTCCACTGCCTAGTTGGTTTACCGTCTTCCGTGTTCGTGTGCTGGATTGTATTCGTGTTGTCGTCTTCGTGTCAGGGTTCCGGTCTGTTCCTGGTTTCATCCATTGACCGTCATCACCTTCACCTGCGACTTCACCCTTCAGCTCTTCTCACGCCACCGTAGACCTTCGTTGCCATTGCCTACATTCTGGACTCTTATTTCAATAAACTTCTTCTGATTGCCTGCAATTGCTTCCTCCTCTTTTACCAGCCGTCACATGTACATGCTCTTTTGTTCTCATAAAAGACAACGTTATAAGTTATGTGTGTGATCAAATGTCCACCCAGCCCATGAGGGAAGCATCCGTCGTAAGCATTATGCGATGACAAGGAGCTCTAACCACGGGACCCTGGGACAAGAACCAAGGCTTCTTCCACATAACCACGGTACAAAGCATCTGTGTGTAACCTTGGTAATGCTAAAAGGGTTAGCCCTCAGGGAAAACCCCTTGGTTGCGAGACACCACTGCAAAGGTCTCATGTACAGAAGGCAAAAGGTATCCTGTTGGACACGTCTACCATCAGACCTAAGTCTCAAAACTGTGTGAACTGTTTGGACAGTGAGTGGCTGGCCTAGCTTTATCTGGTTCTGGCTGTAAGGATCAAATTGATATGAGCAGGAGACAGAACTGCCCACATTCATCTAAAAGTGGTTCTTTGTGCTGGAGAAAATCACACTCTCTTGAGTTCTGCCTTAACCCCAATTCTTTCAACAGGTGAGGATGACATCTCAAACATTATTCTGGACTGCCATATGCTGCAAATGAGCTAAAATTGACAAATCGAAGCAATAACATGAATGCGCTTGAGTCACACGGAGCCAGAGCTGAATATGTGCAATTTTGTGAAAGTACAGGGTGACGAGGCTAGGCCGAAAGGAAGAACTTGATACTGGTAAACAAACATGAGGAACTTCTTGAGTTGAGAAAAGAAGGAAATATGGAAGTATGTGTCCTAAGATCTATCGTGACAAACTAGTCCTGACTAGAACTAGAACCTGGACTGTATTTTGGGAGGAGGAACACATTTGATGTCTCGTTTCATTACCAGAGCCTGCTTGGAACCTACCACAGTGGGTAGGATCCCATTGAGTTGAGGCAGATAAGGACCAAAATTGAATTCTGTAGCCTCTCTCTCTAATCTGCAACCCAGAGGTGGTACAGAAATGGGCATATAATGAGGTGTTAACCACTTCCCCTTGAGGGGACTGCTCTCAGAGGCCTGAGGACCTAGGCATCAGGCCCTCTTTTAAATTACAAAAACCCACAAAGACACAATTGGCAGAGATTGCTATGCTGTCAAACAGTCTAAAAGAGATTTCAGGCCCTCGAGAACAACCTTTAATGTGAGCAGAGTAATATGCCCGGTGCCCTGAAAATGGCTCACTGGCAGGGGAAGACAGAAAATACTCCTCCAATACCCTCCTCAGAGGGAGTGAATGCAGCCAAAGATCAACCATACAAGTAAACACTGCCTGGATGAAAGGCTGAACATTTTATATTAACAGACATCTAACTTCCAAAGTCAGATAGTACTTATTTAATTCCTCAGAATTAGATACAGCTGAAGATCAACCAGACAAGTAAGCATGGTCTGAATGAAAGGCTAAACATAGTATATTAATACTGTAGTGAATCAGCTCAAATGGGTGAAATATATATAATTAAATCATAACGTGTTATGATCATCAATGATAAATCACCAATAAAGGGAATTATGTATATATGGATAATTAATTACAAAGGATTGTAATTAATTATGAATATACAGCTATGGAAAAAATTAAGAGACCACTTAACATTGATTTCTGAACTTGGAGTGGTCTCTTAATTTTTTCCATAGCTGTATATGGTCAGTTTAGTTTTAGAATTAATTTCAAAGAGACTGGATGGTTTTGTCCACCAAAACTTGTCTGTACAATCTTTTTATCAACTCTTGAAAAGGAGGTTATTCTTCTGGACAAGAGGAATACTTTTTTTTCTATTCTACAAAAGCATATAGCTAGCGAAATCAAAATGTTAAAGTGACTTGGTTCATGAGAATCAACAGAGACAATCAAGAGTGAATATAATGGATTTAATACATGAACTACATATTCATACAACTAAATATAAGCAAAGAATATGGGATAACAAAAGTAAAGAATCAAAGAGAGAGATGATCAAAGGATGGCAAAATTACAAACTGTTAAACCTTTAGAGCCAGTAACAAATCACATCACCTTAACAGGGCATGTAAGCTTAAAAACGCATCTAATGAGTGATTATAATTGCATTGGTAATTTTGATGCTGTGGTAGATGCATGTGTCCGGAGAATTTCAGTGCGTTCGAGTTGGAGCGTTCGTTGGTCTCTTCCCAAAGTCGTGTTCCCAAAGTTTTTACTTCAAAGGATGTTAAAAATGGAAAAATGTATTTGGTATTTTATTGTAACATAACACCTATAGTTGTTTAAGACATTCAGAGAGGAACATTTTGAATCCAAGAAGTATGTGTATGTGTAGAAGACATTAAAGCAGAGACATATTTTAACACTTGAATATAAACATTTAAAGTCTAACTAACACAATCAGAAGTCATAACTAAGCTTATATAATATGGAGACATATATGCACACAGGGATACATAATGTACATTTGGGAATAGCTGAAGTTCGAGTTCAGTGTGTGTGTGTGCGTATTAGGCCCAACATGATGTCTGTCGTTGCCACATGGCCCTTTCTCTCAGAGTGGGGGAAATTTGATTTAGTTGATTTAGATCTTTTGAAGTCACCGGATCATCATGGTGTTCCTGTTTTGCATCACCATGGCAATATACCCTGACATCAGGGTAATTTGGTGCAGACGGGGCTGAGCCAATTTGTGTTTTACATGAAAAGTTCAAGAGGCCAAAAGCTTTCCTAAAATCTAAAGCTGAATCGATCATCGTTGATTCAGTCCAGATGCTACAATACATACATCTAATTTTCAAAGTCAGATTTTTTATTTTTTTAATTAAATGGTAACACTTTAGAATACTGATCCTTCATTAATGAATAACTACACAGGAACAAATGAATAATGCATTATTAACACTCTAGTAACTACTATTAACTAACAAGTAACTCTGATGAATGAATTAGTAAGTAATAGTGCTCAGTTGTAGGTGGTAGTTCACTATTAACTAATCAGTAACTACTGTTTTTTCATACCTCTAAGAGAACTACTAAGAACTACTATATACAGGTTCATAATTAACATGAATGATGCATAATGTATAATTAATTCTAGAGTAAAGGCCTTGGTAAACCACTAGTAATGACTGAAGTATTACTAAATACTTAATAAAGAATTACTAATTATTTGGATCAGTATTCTAAAGTGAAAAGCATGATAACTCTCTAGTAAATACTGAAGTCATTGTAAACTTTTGATGTTTTTGTACAGTAATTCCTTATGATATATTTGGTAACACTTAAGTAATTACTAGTGGGTTACCATGATCTTCACTTTAGAATACTGATCCAAATAATTAGTAGTTCCTTTAGAAGGATGTAGTAACACTTAAGTAATTACTAGTGGGTTACTATGATCTTCACTTTAGAATACTGATCCAAAAAAGAAGTAGTTACTTTAGAGTTATATAGTAACTCTTGAGTTATTACTATCCAATACTTTACAAAAACATCAAAAGTTTACAATGACTTCAGTAGTTACTAGAGAGTTATCATGTTTTTCACTTTAGAATACTGATCCAAATAATTAGTAATTCCTTCTTAAGTATTTGGTAATACTTCACTCATTACTAGTGTGTTACCAAGGCCTTTACTCTAGAATTAATTATACATTATTCATTATTCACATTAATTACGAACCTGTATACAGTAGTTCTTAGTAGTTCTCTGGGAGGTATGAAAAAAACATTAGTTACTGATTAGTTAATAGTGAACTACCACCTTTAACTGAGCACTATTACTTACTAATTCATTCATCAGAGTTACTTGTTAGTTAATAGTAGTTATTAGAGTGTTAATAATGCATTACTCATTTGTTCCTGTGTAGTTATTCATTAATGAAGGATCAGTATTCTAAAGTGTTACCAATTAAATTCCTCAGAATGATGCTTGTTAGCAATTGAAAAAAATAATAATAAATTTGGTAGGCTGTGTGAACTGTTTGGAACATTTTGAGAATGTTGAGAATTTTGTACACAATGTTTTGAGAAAATTATGCATGATTTTTTAATTTGTATGAAATAAATGAAAACTATCATTAAAACTAACAATGTTTAAAACCATTGAAAAGTAATCAGATCATTGTGTTATTGTTTTGAAAGCAGTTATTTGAGTTTGGAGAAATCTGTCAAATCGATTGAGAAATAATGTAAGAAACAAATTAGTTTGTTTTGTTTTGTTCTATAAAAGCATTTCCCATGTTGTTGATGTTAAAAATTCTGAAATGATGTTTGCTATGGTGCCTTGGAGGGGGCATGTTCAGTTCACTATGGTTAATCTATACAGTATTCATGAAATATGATAATGTAAAAATAAAATGCCCATAGAAAAAAATAAAATAAAATAAATAAATAAATAAAACTTGTGGCCATGCAGAGATGGGCACTCAAGTTAGTGATTCAGATTCAAGTCACATTTTAATTGACTTCAGACTTCACTCAGACTCATCAGAAAGGACTTAAGTCTTAACCTTAACTAATGGCTTTAGTTTTAAAACTTTTTTTTTCTTTTGCTAAAGTGGGCTGGTTATCACTCACAATATCAGCAATTCAGCATTATGCAGCAGCTCACAGTACCGCAGCGTTCTTGCTTACTGGCAGCTCTCATAAAAAGCTCTGACTTTGTTCAGAATCACCGTCTATACCCTCATTTTTTATTCCCTACATTGGTCCACTGACATAGATCACTTGAGGGAGTGAATAAAAAAAACAAGTGGGTGAATTTGGATACTGAGTGCACCAGAAGGGCTACCGCGGTTTGTGCTTGCTGTTTAATAATCATTTGAAACTATGAAAACTAACAGCACCAGCAGTAAGATTAAAAGATTTATCTTGAACTCTGTCATGGAAATCATGTATAAACCCTAATTAAACAATTTAATAATTAATCAAAAAGAAGTTTATATCCGTATAATATTACGCTGTAGCCACATTGTACCAGTGGTTTGGAAAATGGATGGATAGGATGTTACTGAATGGTAAGTATTTTTGTTTGTGTTTGTGTTTAGATATGCTGTCACTTGTAAATGCTGTTTATGTTAGCTTTCAATATATGGTTTTATCCTGATTAAAGCTTTACTGTAGCCAAATACATGACTGAGTAGTAGCATTTTTGTTGGTGTTTTTTGGCGTTTGATGGAGAAGTATGCGATAGAATTTAGCTAACTGGCTAGCGAAGCCAAACCGCGTTGGTCTGTTTACTTCCTTGATGCAACCAAAAAATAGTAACAGAAACTATACATTTAAAAGACATGTACAAACAATAAAACATCCTTACAGTTTGGGGCCGATAAACAGCAGCTTCTGCTTTTAAAGTGGGAACTGCTTCATCTTTCAGTAAAAGCCTTTGTGGAAATCCAGCACTGAACTCGTGTAGATTCTGGAAGCTGTCTTCCACGGAGCATCCAGTGTAGAAAATATCACAGATTATAATGGGTTCTATTATCTTTTGACGCGTTGCGTCGCTCCGCTTGCATCCAGTGTAGACAACTATTCTGCTTCCATAATGCAGCGCGACATGGCCACGCCCACTTTGTTGCGTGTTCCCATGGGCAGGGTTTATGATGTCACCAACCCAGGAAGAAGCTTGTTGTAGTCCAAACCGGTCGTTTTTGTAGGCATTAAACTGCCATAACTTTAAAAGACAATATCTCCTTTAGCATTGAACTTTCAGCGCTGTAACTTTGCAGATACTGTTTATGCTCAAGCAGCAACATTACACACTAACTAAAGTTAAAAAAGTGAAATCGCAATGAACCACCCCTTTAAATCATGAAAAGTGTGAAAAGCATCATGAGAGGCAGCTTTAAATTACCTTGCCTCAAACATAACATTACAATAATAATTAAAGCTGCAAGCAGCGATGAAAGGGCCCTCATACCCGGGCTCACCACCACCCGTTGGCATCAGGAAAACAGTGAACAGTGGCCGACATGCATGTAAGCAAGTGAATACAGGCAGGGGTTAAACTGGGCCGGGGCTGAGCCCTGGCACATGGACTTACCAGGGCTCAACATACGCTTGTCCAGGACTGCGGGACAAGTGGATTTTTGATGTGAAAGAGAATTTTACTTGCCTGACCAGATAAATAGCTAGTTTAAAATGTCAATAACCAAAACGCGAGAATGATTCATGTAGCTTAAGTGGTGGTAGTGGATAATAATATATGTTATGTATATTGGCGGTGATAGCCTATTGCGCTATTGAGGCGCACGTAACCTATTGAGGAGAATTCAAAACAAATGAGCTCTGCTCACACAAAGAAACTCAGTTATCATGTTGCAATAAAAATTCAATATGTGGGGTTTTTATAGTTAGCTATTTACGACATATGATAAAGTTAAGCATCACACGACCGAAAGTGCTGAATTCCTGAATATCACCTTGATTGAAATTGACACTAATTTCATACAACAGTTCAATAAACAAGTAGTCAATATTAATCAGAATTTGAAATAAAAGATTAAACATAAATTTCATTAGATTGGGGGAGGGGGAAAGGCTCTTTATAAAGGTTAATTATTATTATTATTATTATTATTATTATTATTATTATTATTAATAATAATAATTAAGGAATTATTATTATTATTATAATGTAAGAAATATTAATAAAATACCCCCAGGGTAAATAACATAAATATGCAGATTTAAATATATCACTGCTGATAAAACACTGATGAGAAGGTTGCTTGTTTCAAAATAAATTATATTTACAACACACACAAAAAAAATCCAATTTTTTTCCAGACAAGCTACTTTTTTACTCTGACAAGTAAATGACCAATTTAGTTGTCCAAAGGACAAGCACAAAACAAAGCTTAATGTTGAGCACTGTATTTTGTATTTTTATTCTCTCCTTTAAGGTAACATCACGTTTATATTTGATACTAACACAGAGCAGAAGGCACAGGCCTACAGAAATATTTTATTGTCATCAGATGTAGCTTTGCACACTACCAGCATCTAATGATTTTGATCAGCATTTTATTGTTCATAGCAGAGGCCTATTTCAACTTGTTATATTTTAGTTTGTCAATTGATACGATTTTGTAGTCTTCACATACACATGTGACCCCTCGAAAGCCTGAAACCACAGAGCCCCCCCACATAACAAATCCCAATTTAACCCCTGAATACAGGAGAATTATGGCAAAGTCATTTCAAACTCCTGCTGCCAACAGGTGGCCCTCTGACCATAACCGATTATTGCCAAGTAGATGTCTTCAGGTCAGGACTGTTATCACACATGTGAAGTCTGGGGCAGATTGGACATTGTTTGACTGAGTTACAACAGCTTTCTTTTTCATGGCGAAACATCACACTTTGTCATTGGCCGCCACGGACACAACCTTCAACGAAAACAAAGATTTTTGCAATTTAACATTGCTAAAGCCTTAAGATTAGACTGACCATATATGATGTGGTTCTGTTTGAATCTCTATGAGGAGTTAATCACAGTGTAAAACATGTAATTTCCTGTTGCTGGCAAGTGGCACTATGACTGTAACTGAATATTGGCATGTAGATGTCTTCAGGCCAGGACTCTAAAAAGACATTTTGTAGGTATTGGGCTGTTAGATGTGTGTACCGAATGTCATACCTGTACGTGAAATGTAGTGTCAGGGGCACTTAGTTGAAATTTTATAGGTGGCGCTATTGAGCCATTTTGCCACACCTAATTCTTAAACCCATATCAGATGTAAATTTTCACCACTTCTGACACATGTGCAAAGTTTCATGAGATTGAGCATGTTTAGGCCCTCAAAAATGTGATTCATTTCGGAGAAGAAGAAGAATTGGCCGAGCAATTACAATAGGGTCCTCACACCACCGGTGCTCAGGCCCTAATGAACATAAACAATTAAAGAGCTCTGACATTTACCACCTAACTGCTGCAGATTTATTTACACATTGATAGTGATGCCAGAAAAACACATCCATCTGAGTCTGAAGATGTGAACAGCTCTAAGAAGAACGTCTTGGGTTGCCATCTCGCAATTATGGTTACAACATGGCGTGAACACAGTGTAAGCTCATTGTTTTGGTTCAGGAGTAACTTGAAAATGTGACTACAATTTTGTTGTGGTGCTCTGTGACTATACATCTCTGCACAGCAACTGTACAATCAAAAACTTTTTATTTAGGAAGACGTGCACTCCTATTACTTATGAATGGGAGAAAGTGCAACACCCAATATGGCGAATAAGCCCCACCTTCTGATTGAATTGATTAGTAAAGTCATAAGTTGCGTCCCAAATGACGCACTATACATTATGCACTTATACACTATGTACTTGTGCACTATGCACTCATCCATGTAGTGCGTGAATTGTATAAGGTTATTTTGTCATTTAACAACGTCTGAGTCCGATCCTCCCTTCCCCTCCACTACGTAATTAAAGCTGCGACAGTTGAGTGCACGAAGTGTCCAACATTCCACACTTCATTTTTTCCGTTAATTTAGTGCAAATACTGCAGGCTTTCTTCAGGTTATCATTTTATTAAAATTAAGCAAAACAAAAAGTTTACTTTCACGAGCCGTCATGTATTTGCGAGCTTGTAGCTGGAATATCACGAAAACTTTAAAGCTTACAGGCTTCCGTACGTCAACCGCCAAAGCGTCTTCTGGGATTTTTAATGGTTCGATTCCCTCAAGTTTGCATTCGATGCATCCTCGATATCAAGAACACATCCGGGTACTTTCATGTGTCCTCCGTTCTTGCGTTCTTGTGTATTGGAACGAACTTCAACGGTTGATGATGACGAAGAGCAAGAACACAAGGACGCAAGATCGCTGAAGAACGCATATTGAGAAACAGCCTCAGACTCACGCTCATGACTGTGCATGCGCATTGGCTGGTTTAGCATGAAAAACAAGCTTTTTTAAACCATATTTGAGCATAAGAAACAAGCTTTATGGGACTGTTGTTGTCAGATTTCATTGGTGTTTTTAAAAAATAAAATTAAATCGCAAGCTTAGTGAACAGTTTTGGAGAATTTGATGTTTCCCCATGCAAAAATATAGGAGCTGCACTTGGATGCCAGAGAGGCATTTTAAATACGGTCGCTGAGTGAAATTATTTGTCTTAAGCCATACACTGCACGATTTTTGGCTGTCCCAGATGAAAGACTGTCATCGTGAAACAATCGTGGCAATTTCTGTGATCGTGGCTCTTAATCGTGGTCCTATGTCGTACAGTGAGAGAGGTTCAAAGATGGCCGTTTTCCCTGTCTTGCGATCAAAGATAGCCTACGATCATTTTCTGGCAGTGTAAGAAATTCATCATGATCAACGCACAGTGTGTTTGCTGCTACAACCTTTGTCTACTGACCACAGTGACCAGCCAATAAAAATGTGACATGAAATCAACACAACATGGTGCTAAAACTTAAAACTGCTTACCTCAAGCTCTTTTCCAGTCTTCTTTCACCACTTCCTTTTTATTTTCAGCACACATAAAAACTACAACTGCCAAAGTGTGATTCAACATGGTGTTTTGTTTACCAGTAGCGCATGCTGATGACGTTTTATTCTTCTATAAAAACTTGGTGTCGTGATCGTACAGTCTACATGCATGTCATACCCAAGATTAGTAGATGCATGTTGCACAGTGTGATAAAGTAATGATCTTATAGGATTGCTAAAATCGCAGTGAATCCCGGGCATCCCAGTGAAAAATGCATTGTATCCCGGGCTTTAAAGGGACTTTGGTAAAATTCTGCATAATGGAACTTGATGTCTGCATGAGCAGGGTGTGCAGTGTATGAAAATAAATGTTGACAAGCAGGTAGGACATTATTGCATTCGGACCTGAATTAGACATCATTTTTCTGGTCCTGAACTATATGAATATTTTTTTAATATTTAGACCACTTGTCATGAGTTGGGTTTGATTTTCTCCCTGTTTTCACTTTCACTTTTTGCTATAACACTAGCCTATGCTGCGTTCACACCGAACGCGTCTGCGTCAAATTCGCGTCAGACGCGTCTAGTTGGACGCTTGAACATTTTGAAGTCAGACGCTTCAGACGCGCGTCAAATTCGCTCTATTCGCGCGTCTAAACAAAGTGTGTTCAGACGCGAATTCGCGTCATGGGAGGGGCTTCCATCTCTTTCTGCACAGATCCTCTGAATAAACACATCATCTTGTCAGTTGGAAACTAGCGGCAATTTAACTCTGTTATGCCGGCCGGCTTTTGCTAGTGAGCAGGTGGGCTATGATCAACGGCTAAAATCATGCAAAGCGTTTTACAACTAACCAGATTGTCCGATTTCTTTGCTTATCCTCTTCCAGGCAAGGTCCTTTTTTATTCCTTTCTCGATAAAAAATATGACACATCATAGGTGGCCACACACAGCGACTATTATCTTTGTTCTGGGGCACGTTCAAGCTCAAACCGGTGCGCAACGTTTTGCTACGGTTTCCGGGTTGAATGACATGTTTCCTGGAAACGGTGTGCAACAGGGCTGCGTTCAGCCCCGACAAAACGTTGCAAAACGTTTTTTAAACGGAAACGGTGGCGCGTTGAACACCCTGTTCTGATGACGCAAGTGTTGACACTATGGCAGCTGAGAAGGCCATTCTTTGTGTTCTTTTTGAAGAATTTTCGGAGCCAGATGAAGTCGGTATAAATACGTGTTTAATACTACAAAATACGCGCGTTTGTTACAGTCACTGCCCTTGCCGTCCAGAATAAAAGAGAACATCCCAATCGAGTGAAGGGATTTGTGGAAACTTCTATTATTGTTATACAACATTTGACTTGCACTTCATGATGAAAAGACAAACATGTCAGGTGAAGGATAATCCACTTCTTACCTCCGTGACTGTGTTGATCTATATTTTTTATTGTTTGTATTAGGCTTATCAATAGCTGATCACTGTTGTTGTGCTATATACAGGGCTGGAAATGGCTGAGATTCACTGGGCGGACTCTATATGGGAAGGATTTTTTTCTTTTTCTTTTTACTTTCAATGACTTTTCAGATATATTTAAATATAAAATATTATACAATTATATAATATGCTAACATTAAACAGGCCTATTTCATGTTTCCTCCAAACAATATTTTCTTAATTATCAAGCAAGCACATTGAAAGGTCAATGAACAATGTTTATGAATTGTGTGTGGCACAAACATGTTAATTTAATAGAATTTTTGCTTGGAGAAAATAACCTGTTTGATTTTGGCCAAATTAAAGATACATTGTCTAGGAATTTGCATATGTGGTGCAGACTGAATTGAACAGGTCACAAACATTTTAAATACATTTGTCCTCGGGTTAAAGAAAACTGAATGTTTTGGATGGCTACCTCTCAGTTTAGTATAGTTTGAAAATCAACAATTACACATTTAAAAGGGAAATCCAGTTTTAATGCAAAATGAACCTGATGTGCATTCTAAAAAGCAAAATAATTTGGATAATAATGTAAATATAATAATATTCACTCATCCCTTTTCTTAAACAATGGTTAAAAGGGTTGAAAGGTGATGTTTATCATTTTATAAATTTTTTTGAGGATGTTACCATAGACATGGAGTTGTCTAAAAAACATTGCTACCTGAACATGCAGTTTTATTCTAATATTCGCTGAAATAATTTCAACTGCTGATTTTTACTCAATAAGCTACAAGATTCTGGAAATTAAGAATCACATTTTTTTAAATACTGATTCTGACATTGTTAGTTGCTGCAGTCTATTTACAAAAAACATTAATTATTTTGAATGAATTATTATTTTATAAAAATCGGTTTGAATAAATGATTCAATGACTCAATTATAAAGATGTCACTTGTTTCATAGATGAATCAACGTGTTTGAATAATTCTTTGTAATGAATGAATCAATGACAAATACATTTTTAACAATCATTTGTCACCACCTACTGGTGTAACAATATAATTGATGCAATCTTTATTTGAAGTATCAAGTTACTTTCAAAGGGTAATTTACTCTATTTTGTTCACTTCCATTTGGGATGGGGGACTGGTTGTCTTCCTTGGTTGCGAGATTTGGGTTTGGGTTTGCTCCCTCGTGAGGTTTATTTATTTGTTTGTTGCTTTATTTTTGCAAAATGGTCCACACATGCAAAGTTGGTTGATAACACAACTGCAATAAAGTAACAGCCTATAGTTAACAATTACTTGTTTACAAAGTGCCATGGGAAGTCAAACTATCTACTTAAAATGTTCTTATACCGAACATGTTGATTCTTGGAATACAGCCAGGTTTTTCCTAACGGGCATATCTGTCATATTAGCAGAACACATTTTACACATGAGGAAAACTAAAGTTTAGTCAATAATTCAAGAAGATCCATGATTCTAACTTGTACTTGGCCTTATGAAAAAGTAGTTCTTGTAATTGTTACAATAAGGATATAATTAAAGCTAGATCATTGATGGCTCCTCATTGCATGCTTAGGGCAATGTTAACTTTTTTTCTCTCTCTTTTAAATCTATTGCCTTAATAGATTATATATTATAAATTCTTGAACAAGTTAGTTCAAATGTACCACAATAAATACAATAGAACGTGATAAATTCTAGGAAAGGTGGTCATGAGAAGTTTAAAAAGCTTGCAAGATCATCATCATGTTTTCCCCTCTTTTCATCAGTCTTTTTTTACTGGCTGTTTTTAGATCATGATGACTTTCTCCATAAAGTTTTACTACATTCTGAATATAATTCAAATGAAACCCATTTGAATTCTATCGAGAACGTTCTATTTTATCATAGGAACGGCTCGCGCAAATCTTATCACACTTTTGGAGCGCGCTGGTGAACGCGCCTGCGGTGATTCGCGCGCGGTGCACCACTCATGCTTATAAAAGCTCCGAACGCGCGATTTATACAATTAATTAGCAGCCTGATTCTATGTTTCGGTGTGGTGGTTAGATCGAGTACCGGCAACATGTGAGAAGTGCCGGTATGCAAGACAAAGCGTGGGTATGCTACAGATTAAAGTGCCGGTGCGTTCGAGCACTGATAAGATTGCGTGGGTGTTTGAATTGAGATTGCGATTTTTTTTTTATGAATAATCATGCAATTTTTTTGCGCTGAATCGGTTTCGTTTTCGTAGGCTATTGAGTGAATAAATACAGAAATCCCTTCATTTCTATAAAAAAAAATCGAACCAATTTGAACTGGAACGCCGTCCCCCCTTGAAATTTACTCCGGGGACGCCGTCCCCCCGCGTTACCCCCCATTTCCACCCCTGGCTATATATATATATGATATTGTAATATTTACCAACTATTCTCCTCTAATTATAGGAAAGTTTATTAAAGTGTCACATCACAATACAATAGCAAAATATATAAGTATAGTATTTTTATGTTTCATTAATACCCATTGTGCGAGCTGTCTCTTTAATACCGCGTGGTTCATATACATCCTGCCGCTGATTGGGCTGACATTTCTGACACACCCACCAAACAAGAGAAAACGTATCTCAAACCCGTTGCACACCGTTGCAGACCGTTTCCAGGAAACATGTCGTTCAACCCGGAAAACGTAGCAAAACGTTGCACCGGTTTGAGCTTGAACGTGCCCCAGGTTTGAGATATGTTTTCTCTTGTTTGGTGGGTGTGTCAGAAATGTCAGCCCAATCAGCGGCAACATGTATATAAACCACGCGGTATTAAAGAGACAGCTCGCACAAGGATATTAATGTAACATAAAAATACTATACTTATATAGTTTGATATTGTATTGTGAAGTGACACTTTAATAAACTTTTCTATACTCCTCTGATTATATAATGTTAATATTACAATAGCCTACCATAGCACAACAATACGTCTGGATAAGTCTGGATGAGTCTACTAACAGTATCATGGTGGCACTCTCAAATCCCTTAGTGAGTTGCTACAGGTACACATCCAGACTGAGAGTGCATTGGCTGAAATGTCTGTATGTATTTTAATTATTGTATTTGCTTTTTTCTTACTGTTTGTTTGTATGTTTTGTTTGTTTTTATCTGTCCTGTCTTGCGTGGCTTTTGAACATGAGTCTGGCAAATAAAATTGAATAGTGACCAGCAATAATGATAAGCCTACTCACAATAAAAATAATATAGTTCATAACACAGTGATAAAGAATATATAGATAAAGAAGTGGATTATCCTTGACCTGAAATGTTTGTCTTTTCATCCTGAAATGCGAGGCAAATGTTGTATCACAATAATTAGAAGTTTCCATAAATCCCTTCACTCGATTGGGATGTTCTCTTTTATTCTGGACGGCAAGGGCAGTGACTGTAATATTGAGCGTATTTTGCAGTATTAAGCACGTATTTATACCGACTTCATAAGGCTCCGAAAATTCTTCAAAAAGAACACAAAGAATGGCCTTCTCAGCTGCCATAGTGTCACCACTTGCGTCATCAGAACGGGGTGTTCAACGCACCACCGTTTCCGTTTAAAAAACCTTTTGCAACGTTTTGTCGGGGCTGAACGCAGCCCTGGTCTCCATCGCTGATCACGTCATAAACACGTTACCAAAGCAGAGTCCCTGATTGGTTAACGCGCCGCGAATTTTCGCCAAAGTTCTGATTTTTCAACTCGGGCGTCTAGGGCATCAGACGCTCAATTCGCGCATCAGACGCATCAGGCGCGTGAACGCTCAATTCGTGCCGCGCCATTCGCGCGTCAACGGTCGATTCGCGCCGCAGGATGACTAGACTCGCGTTTACATTGACTTAACATGTAAATCAGACGCCCCAGACGCGTTCGGTGTGAACGCAGCATTAGACACAGCTGTATGGAGCAAGAAATGCCTCAATAATAATTCATGAAACATGATTCACACATGCGTAGCCAATTTCACATGCGTGAAACCTAATTCACGTGCACAAAAAACAATTCACATGCGCAAAAAAAATATGTATTCACAAAAATCAATTCAGGTGTGCAAAACAAAATTATAAGTCAGTGCTTCCCACACATAGACTTTACTTGGGCGGGCTGCCCACGTATAATAACGGCCGCCCAAGTATATTTGGAGACACATTTTTGCTTTTATTATTTTTATCCTCTTATACTTTTATATCCGCGCAAGATAATGAAACCATCCGCGATCGAATAACTAGTCGTTTTGTTCCTGCTCGTTATGTGTGCATCAGAACTGTTTACTCCCGCTGACATTCCCACAGGCGCTGCATTTTGCAAAGTCACTAGGCGGCGCTGTTGCGCGTTCTACAAGCTTGCGCAACAGCGCTTCAGACTGCTTCAAAGTGATTCTCAATCAGTGAAAAGCGCAGATTTATGCCAAGCGATTGCTAATGAACTCAAGTTGATGAATTATTACAATGTCTACTTTATGGCCTTTATATAAAATGTTTTAGATGAGTGCATAGGCGTAATTTGCGGGTGGGACGGGTGGGACATGTCCCCACCACTTTTTGAAAGGGTCGATATTGTCCCCACCACTTTTTGAAACATCTCGCGGATATCTAATACAAAATAAACACCTCTAGTTGATTGCCAATTTGTGTTACAGTTTTTCTCAGTCGCTTTGGTGCATTTCTCACATCACTCTTTACATTTGCACAACAGTTAATGCAGTTCTCAAAACAATTAGTACAAACTGCAAAACCTAGTTGATAACCTGCAAAAGCGTGTCACTTGCTCAAAATGGATAGGTCATTCCTCAAAAGCAAGTATTTATGTCAATGAAAGTGTCAGTGTCATCAAGATGAAAAGTCCAGACACCATTGTTTATGAACAAGATAGTCAAATGGCTTTGTCATGTTTTCATTATGACAGTTTACTCTGTCAATGTTTTCCAATGCAAAAAAAGTCAGATCTTGGTGACACTACCTGAAAATGCTCAAGACAGCACTATATACTATTTGCACAGCCATTTGAAAAATACAGTAAAGTTACACAGTACTGTATTTAGTGAGGTAACTGAGTACAAGACATTGAATATGTATGTTTCACATTTTTACTGCATATGCTCTTTGCAATTCTAATTTGTTCACAGCATTGTGCAAAAGAAAAATTACACCCTTATTTGCAACAAACATAAACTCCCTTTGGGTAGAGCTGTGCACAACTGTAAACAATACTGCAGTACATATGGCAAATCTTTACTGTAACACTACTGTACACTACAATACACTAAATGTGTGATGCAGTAAAGCTGTACGTCTAAATGTAAAACGTACAGTGACAAGTTCTTGTCCCACTGCAAGCTTCATGTATGACACGATGACAGTAGTGCAGTGCAGATTGTTTAGTGCTGAAATACTGTCCATTTATACACACCTGTTCTCCCAACGAAATGTTTGAATAATTGAATTTACAGTGGTTCTCCCAACATTTGGCTGCACCCTTCGACCAGCCTCAGCCATTGTGAGGCCGTGATTGACAACATGATCCACAATTGTAGCCCTGATTTCATCAGGGATCTGCCTATTGGCCTCTTCTTCCTCTTCCCCTGTTTTGTCCCCTTCCCCTTCTTCCCCGCACCCTTACCCCTCTTCCATGAGGCTGACCTTCCACTTCTGTGTCACAGTATTGTAGAAATGGTACACACTATGTCCTGCTTGGTTCATATATGCTTGTAAAGTGGGGGTTTATGGGATTCACCTCTGACAGTGATTGTAGAGAAGTGGCTTATCATTGGTTGCAACTAATGCTTCACACACCCCTTCTCATCAGTGAAAGTTGAGATTCACCTGAGAGAAATTGTTCAATTTAGGAGACATTTTCAGGAAAAAAAAGATTAAAAAAAATGTGTAAATTAGCTTGACAGATTTTGACAACTAGTTCAACATTTTTGTATGTAATGACTCAAGCAATGAAATGAGGACTATTAGTTTTATATGGAATGACTATTCAGCATTCACAAGTATAGTTAATTTTGACTGACATGACATAAGCAAATGATAATGTTGTAAATAGCAGAGAGTTGTATGAAAGCAATTGATGCATGTCCAAAAGCATTTGCAATTTGTTCGAAGGAATGAGAAACTGCTACTATGATGTGCACAAATGACTAAATGTTGTGGAGATTGAACTAACTGTTGTGCAAATGTAAAGAGTGATGTGAGAAATGCACCAAAGCGACTGAGAAAAACTGTAATATTAGGCGATTTGGCGCTGGGATGTGTTGTTTTTGAAATCATGTTGAGTGCTCGTTGTCACTGTTATTAGAGGCGCGTGCAACAGGGTTCTCGGCGCTCGTGCACACTGCGCAGTCTTCACACGGATGAGAATCGCTGTTGCGAGACTCTATTCGTTACGTTGAAACGTGAAATCACAAAACAAAATATTGATTTCGATTATCGGAGGCGGATCCTCGTATTTATTAACTAATATACATACTATAGAGACTAACGACATTGTATTATAGCAGATGTAGGGAAACTATCATATTTTAACACATTTATAATTTTAATATCATATTATTATTATTATTGTAATAATACATACAATTACAATACACCCCCCCCCCCCCACCCACACACACACACACACACACACACACAGACCCTGCGTTCCAATGTCCATACTATCCATCCTAAATAGTATGTGAGATTAAAATAAGTGTGTCCCAAAGCATAGTATGTTGAAAAGAGTATGCCAAAAGTCCCCGGATGGTCTACTATTTCCGGTAGATTTTCGAAGTGTGGATCCGTGCACACTATAGAGGCTAATATTGCCCACAACCCATTGCTCATTGGACGAGGAACTACAAACACGAGTAAAAAGTGTTAAAAACTACAAAACATGGCGGATACGCGCGATCGACGCTGAGAGGTTTGAGTGACTAATAATCAGTTTAACCTGATAGAAAATATATATTTAATGTTACCCGTGTTATTTTTCATCAGCAAATACCAATGTGGACTTTTATAAAGATCCGAATGGCCATTAACTTTTAAATGCATCATTATGCATTAATATGAGGAGAGTTCTCCACATGAAAGACTCGCGACTGCAGATCAACGTGCTTCATTTCTCTCCGATATGGTAGGAAAATAGCTAAATGAAATGTGGAGGATGTAAGATGATTGACAGGGCAGTTTACGGTGACAGGATGCGACAGAGAGAAAAGACGCGATTGTATGACGTGTTAGTATGTCCCAAAGCTTGTCTACTCTTTAGCTACACACTCAAAAGTAAGTACTTTTTGTTCACAGAAAAAGTACATACTTTTAGGGCGTAGTATAAGTAGGCGAATTGGAACGCAGCAACACACACACCTACACATTCTTGTCCCACCCACTTTTTAAAACAAAGTTACGCCACTGGATGAGTGTAAGAATCTGAAGGATCAGCCTGCAATAGTACAGACATTTCAAAATAAGAGTCCAGGTGTATTTCGGGCTTGTTTATAATTAAAAGTCACACGCTAAGTTTATTCTTTTTCTTTTGGGCATTATTGGTATTTTGGTTACACAATAAATTGTATTTAATTTGATTTCCATTTAATTCATAGTAAATTATTGTAGTCTCCCCCACAGGAAGAAAGAAAAGGGTTCATTTCTCGAGGCTTCATTTGCTCACAATACCACCTGGTGGTCAAAGAGTGTAAAGCCTTAGAAATAACGGTGAAGAAAAATTAAATTTCCACAAAGACTAATATATTTATTTGAATGTAATGTGTATTTTCTGGTTGTATATAATGATTGTATAACATAACTGTGTAATAAACGTATTGGCTTTAAATGAATGGGGTTTTGTGCATATAACTTCTGTTTAGTCGGAGTGTGAACGTAAACATTTATTTTAAGTATTGATGGATTCTTATGTTTATTTCATAAAGAATTCATGTGCATATCATACAACGTTAGGGTTTTAGATAAACTCCATAGAACGCAATGGTTTGACTGTTGAGAGGTGTTGTATGGAATATATAATTTTATTTAGCACACGTGAATTGCTTTTTGTGAATGTATTTTTTTTTTTCACGCACGTAAATTATTTTTATTTTTTTTGTGCACGTGAATTAGGTTTCACGTATGTGAAATTGGCTACGCATGTGTGAATCATGTTTTTTGCATGAATTATTATTGAGGCGTTTCTCGCTCCATAGGCTACATCTGTTCATTCTTGCAATCAGCGCTCCTGCTGATCATCTCCACACCGGTTCTCTACTCTAATTCACTCTGCTATTTTACTCTGCTGTTCTCTCCGCTCTTTGCCAGATTATTGTGGATTTTCTAGTATTGATATGGGCAAATGAAGCCTCATGAATTGCATATGGCAAATATTTTATTTTCCTGAAATAATTTGTATTCTTCATATTAGTTGTATGACTGGGTATTTAAAAATGTAATTGAATAAGTCTGAATGAGAACCTACTCATAAAGTAAGATCTGGGGCTTCGAACTTTCCGATACGCAAAGCGAAACGCGCACGTGATTGGACAGATCTAAGTGAGGCCAGAGATTGTATAGCCTGACGTGGTCATACTCAATTCTAGTTCGAATATGAGTCTGATACTGCTCCATTGGGCTTTGATTATGGGGGCGTATTTCAACCGATCCAGGAAAGACCTCAATTGGATAGACCTTCAACCAATCAGAGCTACAGAGTAAGTGATGTATGTTGAGCGACGCATAGTTGTCAATAGAACTCAACTGCACACATGCTGGAACTAGTAGAAGATGAGCGTAAACAATCTTTGCCGGTGTTGTAAAAATAATTTAATATACACTGAGTACTTGCCAATTAATGCGCTGTCGATATCTTCTATAACGGACGCGATGGCGGAATCTACACATCTCAGTTCTTTAACAACAGCCATCATTGTTGTAAACTAATTCAACCCAAGCGCTCTTTGATGACGTGGCTGATTACGTTTCTGGTGATAATCTGTCAATCATCGCCCTGACAAATGTGATTGGTCCGAACAGTTTCTGTTCGGGCATAATTACTCCTCTACGGATCGAGTCCAGACCGAACTCCCCGACCTCAAAATGTTGTGGGCGGGGCTAAGTTCGGCTGGCATCCAGGCTAGAGATTGTATATAATGGGGAGATAAAAGGGTCTGGATCTCTTACCATTGGAGAAAGCGTAACGGATGGCACCTCTCAGCCTATCATGTAATGGCAGTGACGCCAGTCGCAACATTCCCTAGTCTGCCTTCTCTTAAAAAATACATATTTATCAAGCTAAAATCTACATATAGTTCCCAATGAAAGTATTGTTTAGTGTAAAACATGTTGAAGATTGGCAAACAGGCTGTCTATTAATTAAATGATTAGCTATTTCCCCACAAAAGCTGTTTAATCAACATAGTGAAGCCTCTCATCCATTGACTTCCATTCAAAAAACAGCCTCTGGTCTAGAGGGCTGCATTGGGTTTGGGCTCCCGCGGGACCCAACGCAAATCTCGCGGGAGCGGGCGGTTTTACCTTTGCTGCGGGCGGGAGTGGGCGGTCAGAAAACTTTGCGGGAGACCCGCGGGGAATGGTGGAATTTGGCGAGTAATAGAAACGGTCAACAAATGAAGTTGAGAGGAAAATTAAAGCGACAAAAGCAAAGCAAGACAAGTCAGACACTTGGAAACAATTCTTAAAATTCGCGCGTTTTATTTTGAGCATTCTCGCATGATCTAGTCTAGTGCACCGTCAGAGAGGGCATTCACGGGATTGGGACCGCAGTCGATCAGCAACATTCTCTTCCTCCACAGCAATATTGCAAAGTGATTCATTTGTTAAATTCATTCGTTAACGTTGTTTATTTTATGTTATTTATTAGTGTTGTTTTTTGAGCACAGCCCCTCGTTGCCATTTGTTAATTAGGTCAAGAGGCGTGATGATGCCAGTGTTATTGAGCAGGCTGCCTAAGTTTGAATGTTTTTATTCTTATTTGTATTTTTCAAACAGAATACCTGCGACATTTGGCTAATAATTGTAAAACTGCTGTTTTTCATGTAGCCTAGTTTATCATATTATGTATATTTTTTTTGCAAAGCAGTCTATTTTTATGTGCAAAGTTTTTGATAAAAACGAAATTATATTTGAATGTATTGTGTGTTTTGTCTTTTTTTTTTTTTTTTTTTTTTACATGCAGGCCAGGGAAACGAAACAAACAACCAACCCCATGAATCTCTTTAATAATATCAATACAAATACGTGTTTTTTTTTTCCTGCGGGACGGGAGAAGACACAAAATCAATGCATCTCTATTATTGTGCGGGAATAAATTCTCAGAGTTTTGCGGGTGCGGGCGGGAGTGGACATACATATTGCGGGAGCGGGCGGGAGTGTAACACATACGTTGCGGGAGCGGGCGGTAATGGTCAGAAATTCGGCGGGCGCGGGCGGGAGCGGGATGAAGAAAACAGTCCCGCGCAGGGCTCTACTCTGGTCTCATTCCCTGCGTACCGCGGGGGGCGGAGCGTTAGCTTTAGCCGTTGGCTAAAGGTTGCAGGCTTGCCTTCGGCCCTGTCCCAAATGGCGCACTTCATGTGGACTTTAGGTCTCGTGGACTTAAATTGCGCGTGCTCGCCGAGTCTACGAGTCCATAGGCCGTCCCATTCAGCATTTTAACGCTCTGAAGTGTGCTCAGCAGCGCCCCCTTTGTACCCTTGAAGCGGTCTTCCGCGAAGCCCCCATAGATGCATAGATTATACAAACATTATGGTCATCGACCATAATAATAGCTCGTTGAATAATACGATCGCATTATGATTCATTAAATAAATAGAACCGAATGTCAGGGCTTTACTGAGTCATATGTAAACCTAGTATTTATATTTAAACCTGTAAATTCATCTGAAACACGCACATGTTTATCATGTGTTAAAATTGTAATCTTAGTTCAAATGGAACATTATGTATTATTACAACTGTATACATTATTTAAATAAGCATGTATATATTGTCTAATGCCCAGGTGGCATAAGCAAAAGCAGGCTCTGTAGTTGACATGGAGATAATATTTTGCAAAAGAAAAGAAACCTGTTCTCGATGCTAAATATTATCCCCGAACCTGCAGCTCCTGTCAAAAAACAACCAGACCGTTATTTCCGGCATGACGATCAAGTCTGTCCCAAAAATACCTCTCAATCCGCCCTTGTGGACTCGCGCCAAGGGCCCTATAGGTCTGCACTACATGACGTCACCAAAGTGTGGATTCTGAGGAAGTCCACAATTCCGGAGTGTGCCATTTGGGACAGGGCCTTCCAGTGGCTTTGGAGAGGCTTCATTTGTCGTCGATCACATGACTCTGGGAAACCAACGCACACCCCGATACGAGGCTTCACTAGAAATTGTGTCGCATGCTCGATACACACATCGAAGCTTCAGTGTCATACATAACATTACTATTTTCTAGCATGTTACTCTGCTCTTTATGCCAGCTAAGCTTCTTTATACGTTCATCTGTATTGTAAGTCTATGTCTTAATCCCTGTCCTGTTGTCTAGTTGTGCACGTCATACCTGTTTACTGCTCAGTCTTCCTGCTGCCTGAGGTCACCTTGCCATTGGTGGTGCTACTTCTTTGCCGTGTGCCCTCTGTCAAGCTTGGGATCCGTTTCTTCATTCTGTTTGATGTGAACTAGTTAGGTTATCTCCAGCTGCGTTCACCCTGAGAGCCGGTGCACAGCAGACTTCCTGTATTCTCTTATAATTACTAATAAACTGTTTCTGTTACCTGCCATCACTTTTGGGTCCTCTGTCCCTCCTGATACTTCTTTTATTGATTGGTATCAGGATGTGATACTCTATCTTTAAGTATGGGGTCCTCCTTCATTTCATTTGTAGAATGGTATCTTTGTAAATTTGTTGGTGATCTAATAGTCAGTATCTTTATAACATCTCTACTCTTCAAACTTGCAAAATAGCAGTTCAAACTAATATCACATAAGTCTCTGTGATGATCGGTTGTTATACCAAGGGAGGATAGCCCTCCTTTTTTCTCAACACTCGAACTGCAGAAAGTACTAAGTACTTTTAACCAAAGGAGGCAAAGTCTTTCCAGTTTCCGAATGGCAAATTTGGCACATTCAGGGAAGAGCAGTGGTGGTTTAGATCCAGTAATATTCCATGATGTTACAATGATGAAATCAAAAACTAGGATTTTTTTTTTTTATGTTAAAGGGGTGGTTCAATGAGATTTCACTTTTTTAACTTTAGTTAGTGTGTAATGTTGCTGCTTGAGCATAAACAGTATCTGCAAAGTTACAGCGCTTAAAGTTCAATGCAAATGGAGATATTGTCTTTTAAAGTTATGGCAGTTTAATGCCTACAAAAACGACCGGTTTGGACTACAACAAGCTTCTTCCCGGGTTGGTGACACCATAAACCCTGCAAAACACTCCCCCGCGAACATGCAAAAAAGCACAGCATGTGGTGCAGAAGAGTTGTCTACACCGGACGTGAGCGGCGCGGCGCGTCAAAAGATATAGAACCCATTATAATCTGTGAGATTTTCTACTCTGGATGCGGCGCTGAAGAAGCTTCCAGAATCTACACGAGTTCAATGCTGGATTTGCACAAAGGCTTTTACTGAAAGAAGCAGTTCCCACTTTAAAAGCAGAAGCTGCTGTTTATTGGCTTCAAACTGTAAGTATGTTTTATTGTTTGTATACATGTCTTTTAAACGTATAGTTCTGTTGCTATTTTTGGTTGCATCAAGGATGTAAACAAAGACCAATGTGTTTTTGCTTTGCTAGCCAGTTAGCTAAATTCTACAAACACCAACAAACTTATATGTTCATAGACAAACAGTTGTTCATGCTATAAATTAACGCTACCTTTACAAAAATGTGACTACTCAGTCATGTATTCGTCTACAGTAAAGCTTTAATCAGGATAAAACTATATATTGAAAGCTAACAAACAGCAGTGACAGCATATCTAAACACTTTGACACAAATACAAAATTAAATACCATTCATAAACGTCCTTTAAAAGCCTTTTTGCTTGACCCTCTTCATCTGGGTCTGATTCAGGCTCAATTTGACACAGCAATATAGACGCCATTATTTACATTTCCACTGAAGCACGTGTGACAACCATAGACTGTAAAAAAGTAACAACTAATGCTAAGGGGCGTGGTGTTTCTGGACGCTTCAGTGAATCACAATACACTGGGCCAGCTAACCAATCTGAGCACATTGCGTATTTCGGAGGGAGTGGCTTCATAGACCCAGGAAGTCAAACAAGCCGCTCATATGGAAACAGAGGTGTAGAATAAAGCTAAAATATATGAAAAATACAGCGTTTTCAAAAAAATGAAGCATTAAGACATGTTAAACTGCGCCCCAAAATCACAATCAAGCCTAGAAAAAACCCCACTGAACTACCCCTTTAAATCATCCTCCTCCCATTTTCCACCTTAAAATTTTGGGTACTGTGCCTCTCTTGCCTCCCATGATGAACTGCCACTGATGTTTACTGACTTGAGACTTGACACTTAACTCAGACTCCAGGGTTACAAACTTGACAGACTTGACTTGGACTCCAGCTTAGGGCTTGATTCAGACTTCAGGTGAAAAAAAAAGAAAAAAAAGAAAGAAAATGTCTGAACTTGTCCCCTCCCAAGTTTGCTGATATTTGAAGATTCATTACAGGGATCTGTCCAATATTTTATTAACTTTTTTTCTTTTTTGTGAATCTTGCAGACCAGACCAAATACATTCCAAACCTGAGAATCCAAAAAGGTCATCAGATCAACTTATACAGACGAAGATGCCTTCTTTACCATTTTTAAATATGTTTGGCAGACAGCTGACCAAACTGAGTATTGTGACCTCAGTTCCACTTGGCTTTTCGTTAGTGGGTTTGCAGGCAATTATGGATGTAAAATTTTCATGCCCATGCAAAGCTGACTGGAACATGGCTATATCAGCTTTCATCTTCATCGTTCCAGCTCTCTTTGCTTTCGTTATAATGTTTGCATTGTTAAGACCTTTTCAGTATAAATGTAGCTGTTGTCAAAAACAAAACAACAGTAAAACACCTAAAGGAAAAGACAGCAAAGAAACATCTCAAGGACAGGACAACAGTGAAATATCTCAAGAAATGGCTTATTTAGTTTGTTTGATTCCAAGTCTTGTGTGGATCTGTTTATGTTTCATTGATGGTGATTATTTTGCATGTGGATCAACAACCTGGAATGGACGCTATGCCTGTGATAATGAACTGCATCCAAAATGTTTCAATTGGTGCAAACCCACTGAAAGCCCAGAAATAAATGAGACTGAATGCTATGAAAAAACACGGAAGTGGATTTATTATTCAAAGGTAAGCATCATAAGATTTTTACCCAGTTGTCTCTTATATGTGAAAGGTTAAGACTGCATTATCCTGTTTCACAACTATTTTTATTGCTCTACATACTTTTCTGAATTTCCTAAAGAAAGCTACAAACAAATGGAGTATGCTTAAATGTTTAGAATGTTTTCATTGCATTTCCATGAAGGTAATCCAAATTGACAATTATCATAAGAACTAGTATGACCAACTAATCAGTCTTACTTTTTGGTATCAAATTAGACCAATCTATATTTTTATGTAACTCACTTAAAAAAAAAAGGGAAAAAAAAGTATGAACAGACTTAAAGAAAAAAAAAAAAAGATGACTAACTTGTGAGACTAATCTTAGCAGTTTATGCAATTTTTTCTTCTTTTTTCCCCCCAAGATTATAGGTTATTGTCTGGCTATTACCTTCTGCATCATAACAATTATTTTGGTGTGTGTGAAAACCTCAGCAGAGACAAAGACGAATGGAGAGCCAAGTCTGCCTCCTGAGAAAGAAAAGCTTGTAAACAACGAAGACAGTCAACAACAACAGTGCAAGCCAGACAACCTTCAGAACACTGAATGCGCAATTGAAAGTTTCTTATAGGATACAAAACCGCTCTGATGTCAGTGACCAATGTTTGGATGTATCTTTTTGAATAAGACCTGACTTCATGAGAGTATCAGCGGAAAGATTTTCAGTGAATAACAGATAAAATTTCACTCTCTTCCTCACACAAAATATGCCGTTAGAGCACTTGAAATGCAGCAAGTTATTTGGACTATTTTTGTACTGATTGTTTTATTTTTAATTTCATAAAATGACCCATAAAAAGAGAAAGATCCTTTGCAAGCTGCAGAAAGATGTAAATAATAGAGTTCAGGTTTGTATGTTCCATTCATGTTATCTTTCAAAAATTCTTTTCCTGTTTATGATTTGTCTTTTTTGAGATATTTTTTATTGTGTTTATTTCTATTTGTTTCAGTTAATTGATTGTCTGTTTTTAAAGCTGCTGTCCGTAACTTTTTTTGGTTAAAAATGATCCAAAATCAATTCTTGAGCAAGTATAGTACATAACCAGCTGGTGTTCAAAACATCTCCTGACCTTAGCCGGATTCACAACAGTATTCAAGTTATGATTTATAATCTGAGTGGGACTGGTAGGAATTTGCCAGAAATATGAGTTTGCTGACGTTTGTCTGTGTGTCATTACGTCACGTCTGTAAACAGAAAGAAGGAGTCCAGGCTAGTAGGCTATATCATGTGTGGATGCTGCTGGTGGCGCATCATTTGTAGCCTCTTCTTACAGCAGCGGAAATGTATTTAAAAATGAGATGGTGGCTTGTAATCCAGAAACTTCAAAACGACAATCATCATCAACAACCGTAAGAATTAAAAGACTTTGGACTATGGAGAGCCTACAGTTTAAAAGGGAAAGTGACCAGGCCCATGCGAAAACAAGCATAAATGTCAGCAGGGTTTTTGAAAGGTGGCGTGACCTTTTTTCTGATGGATATTTAATCAACAACAAAAGTGGTCTAAAAAGCTCCGAAGCTTCATGAATCTTTTGTTTCGAATCAGTGATTCGGAGCGT
Source organism: Megalobrama amblycephala (assembly GCF_018812025.1). Lineage (NCBI taxonomy): Eukaryota > Metazoa > Chordata > Actinopteri > Cypriniformes > Xenocyprididae > Megalobrama > Megalobrama amblycephala. The sequence continues at coordinate 34,680,960 of NC_063053.1, read as the reverse complement.
GTATCAAACTGCTAAAGTCACGTGATTTTACTAAACGAGGCTTCGTTACGTCATCACTGTTTCGAAACAGTTCGAGATTTCAATGGTTCACCGATAGAGGGCGATGATAAAGTGAGCCCATGAATCATGCAGATTCACTGAGAACTATTGAACAAGTGTCTAGGGCTTTACCCGATCTCCGATCAGTTTTATACATTTGTAGATGTTTTAATTATACATTAGAATAATTAAAATTAATAATGGTAGTTATTAATCTCTTATTGGCCTGTTTAGCTTAAACCATGGAACAAAGAAACAAGCCTTTAAAATTGATAAAAGAACACATATTATACAGACACTCTATATTTAATCTTATTAGATGATTAGTTAATTCCATTTTATTGATTTTACTTTCAATAAAACTTTTGCAATACATTTGTTAAAGGGTATTTTTAATGCATGTTTGGCCTGAGTTTTGTTGCATTTCCACTGTTCTGACCACTAGGGGTCACTGTGGAGACGGGTGTCAGATTTTTTAGAAGCCTCGAATCATTACGGCACATTTGCTTCAAGGCCCTCAGGCCAGACTCTCCACCAAAGCCACTGGAAGGCAAGCCTGCAACCTTTAGCCAAAAAAGCGTAACGGCTAAAGCTAACGCTCCGCCCCCCACGGTACGCAGGGAGGGAGACCGGAGGCTGTTTTTTGAATGGAAGTCAATGGATGAGAGGCTTCACTATGTTGATTAAACAGCTTTTGTGGGGAAATAGCTAATCATTTAATTAATAGACAGCCTGTTTGCTAATCTTCAGCATGTTTTACACTAAACAATACTTTCGTTGGGAACTATATGTAGATTTTAGCTTGATAAATATGTATTTTTTTAAGAGAAGGCAGACTAGGGAAAGTTGCGACTGGCGTCACTGCCATTACATGATAGGCTGAGAGGTGCCACACGTGATTAGGTTAGCCGTTACGCTTTCTCCAATGGTAAGAGATCCAGACCCTCTCATCTCCCCATTATATACAATCTCTGTCTCCACTGCAGCAACAAACCCAAACTAACTCCCTTAAGCAGACATGCACATTTATATTGGCGGCCAGCACCATGACCCCATGGGGAGGGACAAACTCATATACAACACTTTACACATATTCCCATAAATGTATAGAGTCTAGAGGAAAAATGTTCTCATAATGTTCCAAACACGCAAATACACTTTTATGCTACAAACCATTTACACTTAATCAAGTTGAACAGGAAATAACAGTAACAACTCGGCCGCATTGTCCCTGAAACCCCCACCCTCCAATAATAAGTGGTACATTCCTGATCTTAGCGGAACCAACAATTCCCGCCACTGTTGCCCGTCGGGACTCTAAAAATCATGGGACAGACTATAGAGTACCCCAGGGATGACGTGTTTTTGTAGGCCAACCCAGAAGTTAGCGGCACACGGGTTCCCTCGGTTGAAAGCCTATGCATTTTTCCCATAGACTTTTGGAAAATCGCAAAAAATAAGCTCTGTGTTTAACAAAGGGTTATGACACTTACACGTTTTGTCTATCAAGATAATCTTTACAAGTTAACACAACATTTATAGATTTTGAAGCCTAAATAAAGTCGTCAGATATATAAAAGGCTAACAGTAGGCTATAAACGGACTACAGCACACCGTGGTCGCGGATCAACATCACCACCGCCAAGCTTCCTCAAACTTTATTTAGAAAACAACTTTATTTAAAAACATGCTCACTGATTATAATCTGTGCTGTTATGAATACTTATCCACTTTTTCATGAGAAATGCTGTCCAAATGTCCCATTTTTAATGATTACGTCTAAAGTCCCCGCCAAAGGATTTAGTCCCTTTTAGCAATTTGTTAGCAACCGCCGATTAACTAACTAACACTCTAGTTTTCATACAAGATAAATATGCAACATAATTAGGTACTTAAGTTATTATTAACACAACAACACATGTAAGCTACGTTTCTCAACACTGACAATGAATAAATAAATGCCTGTTTCTCCAGACTCGCGTTTGTCAGTCAGACAAAACCACAGCACTTTCATGATCACTAAGCCATATAGTGATTTCAATTTTGTTTAGATTTATTGTTAAGCATTAATTGAGCATTTTATACCCATTTACCTTAAGAAGTTAGAAGTACCGTGACTAGTGTGTACTGTCCTCGTGAGACGATGGGAGTGGAAGGGAGATCGAGCAGGATTTTGTGTTGCTGTTGATCTGCAGTCTCTTTTTAATGATAGGCCTCACGCATTTGTCAATCATGCCCGATTGCTATTTGTGGAATGAACCCAGCGCTATGATTAGTCGAACTCTTCTTCTTTTATTGTTGCTAGATATGAGTACTGCACGTGCACACAGGAGTCAGGTTTTTGCTTAGTTTAGAGTGACAAATCGTGCCAGCGTACTTTGAGGTCAAAATGCGTACAGGTTGGCAGGTCTGACACTGTTGCGTTGACTGACAGCCCCCCCCCCCCCCCCCCCCACACACACACACACACACACACATAGCTGCACCTCAAAACATTAGATTCATCCGCCTTGAGGATCCCACGTAAAGATGATAATTACTGCAAATATCTTGCAGATTTCAAACTGAGATGGCGACAAAGAAGCAAAACTTACGGACTGCAGCTTTAACTTTCATTTATGAATATGTATAAAACATCTGTGTTTATCAAATGTTAAAAGATCTTACATTGTTTATTTGTTCATTTTTCATATGATACTGTAAAAAAAGACAAATATAAGACTTCATTTTAGCAAAAAAAAAAAAAAAAACCTTTATATGTTGTTTAAAATTAACTAATTTACAACTTCATTTAAATGTGACAGCTTTTCTTGTGTTTGAATGATTTTTTTTTTTTTTTTAGATTTATTTTGGTGGATAATCTATATCAGCAACAGCAAGACATTTTATACAAAATCCCCCAGACCAATTATATATTACACCAGTTAGAAATAAGTATATGTGCTGGCTCATGTAGTATTGGTGAGCAATGAGGAGGTGGACCAAATCTGCAGGCCAAATCTGCATTAACTAATGTTATTTTGTTGAAATTCTTTGATAAAAATTCTCGTTTCTCTGTACTTTTCTGCGTTTCACTTCTGTATAACTTGAGTACTATCTTCCTTAAAAAGTTAAAAAGTGTCATTGTAGTATAGTGAGTATTGGGGGCTCTTGTATGATAAATTGCTGGTGATGAAACTCATTCCAAGGATAAAAGCACCTGCAGAATGACTAAGTGTAAATAGATTATGTATACTCCATCATGATTCTTATGTATGTTAATCTTTTTTTAAAGTTTAGTGTAAAGATCTGCTTTATGGCATTGTGCTGTCATGATGTTTTATAATGTTGTTTGTTTTCTTTTTGTTCGACAAACAAGATCAAAATTAGTTCGGATGAATGTCATTGAATTTCTAAACATTTTATTGTTGCTCATTATTCATATTACATTTTTTTAAATATAATCAAATATTAAACATACTCAAGCCTGTATACTTTAGAGTGATTTTTATCTCTTGGCATCAATAAAACCACATCAAACCTTTGTAACATGCAGTATTGCTTTAATTTTAAACAAAGTAAAGAAAAGCACAGGAGCCAGAACACAATGTCCTTTGAGAAAACATCTTTCAATCAGAGACCATAAAAATCCAAAATGGCTCATTGCGTACTAAAAAAGTGCAGTCCAAAGACAAAATGTTTTTGATATATGTTCATAAGCAAGATGTGTGGAGGCTTTTGTGCTTTTAAATGTAACTTTTTTGGGCCCATGCACCAGAAGAATCATATTTCAGTGTTTGGGTGGTTGTTGGCACCATTTGTTTCTGTTGTTTAATTTTAAACAAATACAACATTTGTGCTTGTTGAAGGAAATACCAGCACTTGTGATACAGCAAAAGAATGATAATATTAATTTCAACCCGGTCTCATGGAAAAACGTATCTGTTTTTTTGCAAAATACGTACCAATACATACATATCACTGCAGTTTCCAATAGAAATGAACACTAGAGGCAGTAAAACAGCAAGCGCTTTTAATTGTTTTCACAGTTATGATCACAGGGTCAGATTATGGATTAATAAAGACTTGTTTTCACGTCTCCTTGCACAATATTATGTTATGATCTCAAAACACGTTTTACTATAGTAGTGCATGATTTGAAAACAAATACATTTTAGACTTTGCATTTGTTAACCCAAAAATGAAATTTCTGTCATTAATTACTCACACTCATGATGAAGTGAAAAGGCAAAGGCCTTTATTGTGCTTCCTAAAATAAAACTGTTTAAAATCTCTGTCTACATGGTTTGCAAACTTAAGTGTATTGTAGAGCCTCTCTAAAACATAACCCTACAATAAATGAGACTAGAGCCTGTGGACAAAAATAATAATAAAGATATTATGTGCATGACACCCCCTGTAAAGGATAATCAACAAACCACAGACCACACTGTGTACTTTGTGCCACCCGCTTCCTGACGGACATAATGCCAGAGCCCACTGCAGACAATGAGCCCGAGCCTGCCATGATACAAGAGCCAGGACTGACGCCTGAGTCAACCAATATTCTCTCAATGACGTATTAAAGGAATATTGGTGGAATACGAGGGGATGGTGTGGAGCCTTGTCCCGTCAGTTAAGGTGAGTGTACATGCACTGAACTCTGAGGATATGGTGGATAATGACAAGTTAAAGCATGTTTCAACACCCAGCACAGAGTTATGGATGTCTGTCTTCCCGTCCTGCCTCCCACTTCCACCTCCTCTGCCTGTTCCAAGTCGGACAAAAGAGCCATTTCTGAGAATTCTGCCTGCCTTATGATCAGCCCTTATTGATGGGCCATTGTAAAGCTCGGATGCTTCAGGATTAGTGCTGTCAACTTTAAAAATATTTTAAAGTTGACAGTTGACTTTAAAACACAATTAACACAGCATCCGTTTTGTTCTGTCATCTTTTGGCTAGCATTACAATGTATGATCACACTCTTATTCATGCAAATGCTTTTAAACCATTTAAAGAGAAAAGGAAAAGCGCTGTCTGTGAATGTCCTGTCACACACACCATACACAGAAAGATGCGCGCCAGTATGGTGCGCATGGACGGTGCGCCAGAATCGAGTTCCCTTTCACGCTTGAACGAACAATAATAGATACAATAATGCCAAAAATTTCCATTCCAAGAGTAGCCATGATCGAGTTAAATAAAGTCTTAAACAAAGGTGGGACACGTGTGAGATCTGCGTCATGTGCAGCAGCAGCAGCTCTTAAAGTGACAGCAGCCAATGTCATTGAAGATAATAAAAGAATGAAAGAAGAGAGAAAATTACTCACTGCTGTTGACTTTAATAATGATTAATCTATATTTAATTTAGGCTATAAATTATGCAGTGCAGACTGTTCATAACTTCATTCAATTTCTGTATATTATTTTCCTATCTGTTAGACAGGTAGGAATGGCACAGGTAAATATGACATTTATGATGGCTTTATGTGAGGATTGTTCTTAGTTCACTTAAATTAAAAGTTGTTATATTATGAAGCCTATTTAAAAAACAACAACTTTCAATTACACTGTAATGTTGGATGGCTATAATTCATGTTTAAAGTAGCAGTATTAGTATCAGTGATACTGACCTTCATTCATAAAAAGATGCCATTAAACAAGTATTTAAAATATACTGTCTTCATGTTGTTTCTTTATGTTATTTTAATTTGGATTATTACATTATAAAAAATATTATTTTAAAAAACAAAAATGTAAGTGTTTTTAATTGTGATTAATCACAATTGATCACTTCTTTTAATCGATTGACAGCATTAGTCAGGATATTTATTAATATGTCTCTGATTGTGTTCATCAGAAAGAAGAAAGTCATATACACCTAGAGAGGCTTGAGGGTGAGTAAAGCTTGGGGTAATTTTAATTTGACAGTGAACTAATCCTTTAAGGGCTGCAGAAGAGAACAACACAAACCACTGAACTTTCAAAAAATATGTTTCATTTAAATTTTTATGTGCTCCATTTCTTTAAGATTCCTTTAAGATGAGTTTCAGTACAAGCTCTAGCATTGATTCATTACATTTGGTTTCTTCACATGATATTTCAGTTTCACTTTACAATAAACTCCCATTAGTAAACGTAAGTAAATGCATAACTAATATTAAATAACAGTGAACAATACATTTGTCACAAAACAGTATTTAATAATAGGGTAGACCAGGTACAGTTGGTACACTTTTTGCTTTCACTGTTACCACACCAAAATTATGGGACTGAAAAGAAGTGAAACAAAGTGATTTTTCATATGACATTTCTTTTACTTGTCTACTAAAATATTATTAATTATTAACATCCATAAGTAGGTCATATTTTTCACAATTAGCTCATAAACACAAGAAGCTTTTTTGTTCCAACTGTACCCATGTCGAAAACAGTCAGGTACACTCTTAGAAGAGGTCGAACCTTTGGAGTTCAATAAAGAACTTTACAGTGCAAATATGAACTTCTAACTATCAAAAAGGTTCAAAGTTGAACTTACAGGTAAACTGGTTATTTGGAAGTTCATATTAGAACCTGTGTGTAGTTAAGGTTCATTTATGAACCTTTTCTAATATGATTGGATTCTATGGAGTTGATACAGTGTTTCATCTGTACCCCCCGACCTCCCCGCACATTTCTATAAATTGCATCTTAACATTGAAAGACACCATGTTTTTTGTCCATTTTTAAAGCATAAACTAAGAAGACCAAGAATAAAAATTCAGTTTTACATTCATAAATGGACAAGAAGCTGTTCAATGTCAAATGGAGAGGTGACGTGAAATTCTTAGCCCTAAAAATAGACTGTGTTCAATATCTTCCGCTTAGACAACCGTATAAATATTCCCCAATTGAAAAGGACACTATGCAGTTTTGGAGCAAAAATCACGAGTAAGGTGTGATGCACAGGCACTTTATTTTACGTGTTTTATCTCTCCTTCTGTTCCAACTTTATCTACTTTGTTATTAGCTCATGTTTTAGAAAACATTTCATAATTGTATTGTGTAAGGTTTCATCAGGAAGATTATTTTTTCTTTATTTAGTTTATTATTATTATCATTACTAGCCTACTACTACTACTACAACTATTGCTTTTACTACAGCTGTTGTTAATCATTTATGTGCTGAGATTGCTTGTGCCTAAACGTTTTTACAAAATAAGAATACTGACAAATAACTAGCAATTCAAAAGTACATTATTTTCACAAAAGTAAACGAGATTATTAATATTGTTTCGTTTTTAAGCATGAATAAGCAAATCCTTCAAAATGCTTTAAATGTTTTCTATATCTGGGCTTTGGTACGCAAAGCAATACACTGAAGTCTCTCTCGCGCAATGATGTCAGTGGTCACGTGGAAAAAACCGTTACAAATTTTGAAGCGGCAGCAGCGGGACCCAGTGGGACTGAGCGGAACGACACAAAAATCTGAGGTAAGACAACATAACGTCTCAAATAAACTATTAACTTTTTGAAAAAGCTATGAAACACCTATTTAATGTCATAATAACTTTAAGGTGTGTGATAATGAATAAATGACGACGGGCCTAAGCAGACACGTCGTGTTAATGCGGCCACAATATTGTCAATTTAACGGCCTGGAGAAATAATTCCGGGTGTACCACTTACTACACCTTTTCCACATGTACTATTTCAAGATATTTTCCCGTTTTTTATCCTTACTGTGTGTGCGCGTGTGTTTGCTCGCGCGCCCGAGAGAGAGAGAGAGAGAGAGAATTTAGTAAAAATGAAAAGTTTGTTTTTATTCATATTTTATAACGCATTGTTTTCTAAATTGCAATATTTCTCTGCATATAGAGGCACGAATGAGCTCAGAGCTGATTCACTGGAAAATCCATGTGGCTGACTGGTTGATGGCAACAGTTTCCAGGTGATCATCCCTACATTTCAAGGTTTATCTCACAAAAATGCACACTCTGTTTAACTTCCCCATTGCAGCAAAACAGACATTTTCACAATTAAGCAGATATGACATTCTCCTATTGAATCCTGTTGTTTTAACAGACAATGGAATTGATGCGGACACTTGAATGAACCTAACTGAAAACTATGATAGGCCTACCTAAAATATTCCTTAAATTGAAGGATCAAGTTAAATTCATAAGATTAGAAGAAAACCTAAAGACTGAGATGCCTACCAAGACCACACACACCATTCATGTGTAAGTTTATTACATCTACTCTTAAAGTTTAAAAAAAGTTTGTGGACACCTCTATTAATTATTATTAACATTTTTTAATTACTTAATAGGTTGTACTGAAGAATTCCGTGACTAGCATTTTCTCACATGTATGTATTTAGTTGACACTGTTATCCAAAACAACTTACATTGCTTTAAACTTATATTGCATTCCCGTTTTGGAATGGGATGCCCATAAACTATATTGCTATCATTACAAATTACTGAGCTGTTATTACCATTATAACATGAACCTCTCTGCATTTTTTTTGTTTCTGTAGGACTTGATTTGGTATTTCACATGGATCAATCTCAACACAACGTATTGCTCAAACAGGGTGACCAGAAATTTATCAGCTACCCCACTAGCAATACAAAAAAACTTGAGGAGAGTGGAGATTTTTTTTCTTTATAAAATGTATTTGGTAACACTTTACTTGAAGGGGTGTGCATAAGACTGACTGACACCTTCATAATCATGACATGACACATGTCATGAATATGAAGGAGGTTTTATGAATGTTTATGACAACTGTCATTAAGTGTCATTCGCTCAATTATGTCATTTTTAATGCAAAGATGACATTGTTTGAGATGTCCGAGTTATGACAACTTGACATAAACCAACACATCATAACCTGTCAATGTCTTTGTCATGACAACTTGACATTATTTATCTTTATGGGTTAACATTACATTAAACTTTCATGTCGTTGGTTTTGACATTGGCTGTCATGAGGCCATTATAATAGTGTCATAAATATGTATCTTGAGCTCAAGTACAGTGGTACAAATTGAACTTGTCATTAAAATGTCATTAAGTGACAATACTCTGACAAATAATTTTATAACAGCGTCATGACTATTTTTCATTTCATGTTTTTTTTTTTTTTTTTTTTTTTAAGTTTCCTCCAACAGAAGGTCAGATAATAGACAATTTCAAATTTCGTAAAAAAGATGACACTGTTATAAAATAATGGTAACACTTTATTTTAGGGTCTTTTAACTAGTTGCTTATTACTATTAGCATTCATATGGCTAAAATATTGGCTATTTATTAGTACTTATAAAGCACATATTAATGCCTTATTCTGCATGACTTTATTCTACATTCTTAATCCTACCCAATACCTGAACCTAACAATTAACTATAATAAGCAGTAAATGAAGAGTTTATTGAGGGAAAAGTCATAGTTAATCGTTTATATATGTGTTCCCTATACTGAAATGTTACCAAAATAATGTAATGTAATGTTAACCCATAAAGCTAAGTAGTTTTAAGTTTGATAATTAATCGGCTATGTCATGTTTATGACAGGTTATGATGTTTTGCTAATGTCAAGTTGTCATGACAAAGACATCTCAAACAATGTCATCTTTGCATTAAAAATGACATAATTGAGTGAATGACATTTAATGACAGTTGTCATAAACATGCATAAAACCTCCTTCATATTCATGACATGTGTCATGTCAAGATTATGAAGGTGTCATGTCAGTCTCATGCACACCCCTTCAAGTAAAGTGTTACCATGTATTTATTACTTTTTTTTTATCACAAAGCAAATGGAGTTAAAAAATAATCTGTTTGATCAGATGTGCACATATGTTAATTCCCACAGTGAAGTACAGGTAAGTGCATAATTTTAAAGAAAGATGGAGGGTAAAATTGCCTTTCTTTAATTTCAGGTAAAGCAAGCAAACAATACAACAAGGTTAGTTTAGCCCTGGTTACCAAAAACCAGTCTTAAGTGACAAGACTGGAAGAGTGTATGTAAGAACGTGTCAAAGAGCCCTGCAGTTTCATAAAACCTTTTATAGTATTTTAAATAATATTATTTTTAAAGGAGTCATGGTGTCACGGACAGAAGGAGACAACAGAGGTAATACAATTCACAAAGGTTTATTATTGCAGGTGGCAGAGATGGGGAGAATAAACAGGTTAGTAGATTGAATGATGACAGGTTGAATGAACTTAGCTGGATGATAACAGTCTCTTTGTATTTGTAGATGATGGTGAGCGGATTGGTCTGGACTGAAGACAAAGGACGATGAAGGTGAGGGATCTCAATTATGAGACGAACAGGTAAGGAGCCAGGTAAGTGACACATGGCATGAGATGCTTAAAAACTAATTCAAGAAAGATCACATTTGACTGGTATTGAAAAACTAAATGAAATTCGTAGCAGGTTTAGCAAAGTAAGGAAATGGGTTATTTTACCAAGGGTCCAAGGACTTGTGACACTAAAAATATGGCAAGTATTGTAGATGTAAGTATGTCAAATGAAATAACACCTTTTCACTTACATAGCTAATATATATAAACTGAAGGGCTCTTTGACATGTTCTTACATACACTCTTCCAGTCTTGTCTCTTAAGAACTGTGCCCGGTTGCATAAAGCACCTTAAAGGGTTAGTTCAGCCAAAAATGAAAATAATGTCATTTATTACTTACCCTCATGCCGTTCTACACCTGTAAGACCTTCATTAATCTTCGAAATGCAAATTAAGATATTTTTGTTGAAATCCGATGGCTCAGTGAGGCCTTCATAGCCAGCAATGACATTTCCTCTCTCAAGATCCATAAAGGTACTAAAAACATATTTAAATCAGTTCATGTGAGTACAGTGGTTCAATATTAATATTATAAAGCAACAAGAATATTTTTGGTGTGCCAAAAAAAAACGAAATAACAACTTTTTTAGTGATGGCCGAATTCAAAACACTTACTACAAGCCTGTGTAGTATTTTTGGCACAGAAATACAGTACTCCGTCATTCGTCCAACTCGTGTTTTGAAACTTTGGCCACGTTTAGCATGAGAATCCAACTCTTTAACAGTGTAAATAAGTCAGAATATAGCATTATACCCATGCCGAATCATGATTCGGATTGCGTGTCAAACCACCAAACTGCTGCAATCATGTGACTTTGGCGCTCCGAACCACTGATTCGACACACTCATCATCACTATTTAAGTCCTTATTTTGTTTTTCTGGCACACCAAAAATATTTTTGTCGCTTTATAATATTAATATTGAACCACTGTACTCACATGAACTGATTTAAATATGTTTTTAGTATATTAATGGATCTTGAGGGAGGAAATGTCATTGCTGGCTATGCAGGCCTCACTGAGCCATCGGATTTCAACAAAAATATCTTAAATTAGTCCACTTTCAAATAAAATTTTCCTGATAATTTACTCACCCCCATGTCATCCAAGATGTTCATGTCTTTCTTTCAGTCGAAAAGCTGTATGCTGTATGTCCTACGCCTTCCCTATTCTACTTACGGAAAAAACGGAACTGGTGCTGCATTGGTTCCATAAGTTGAATAGGGAAGGCGAAGGACGTACAGGGTATGCTGTTTAAAGAATACGGAAGTGGCAGAACCACTTGAAGGAGATCGTTTGTTTATATAAAAGCATATACATTTTAAAAACAAATTAGAAAATGACCGATCGTTTAGCTAGGTAAGACCCTTATTCCTCATCTGGTATCATTTAAAGCTCTTTGAACCTGCTCACTCCTTGTAACACTTAAGGTGAAGTTTTCCAAACCTTATGTTATACTTAGGGAAATGACAGTTAAGGGGCTTTATGCATCGTTTTTAAAAGGATTACTTAAGGGAAATTCTTAGGGTTTATGATGTGTCACCTAAAGAAACCCTTAAGTAACACTTAAGGGTGTTGCAGAAAATAACCGTTAAGTTTAAGGGAAACATAAGGGCGATCTTATGGGAAAATTACACTTAAGGTGCTTTATGCAACCGGGCACTGGTATTTTGTAACAATGGCTGAACACACCTTGTTGAATTGTTCGCTTGTTGGAGACCTGGAAATACAGAGAACTGTTTTTACTCTCCAGCATTCTCTAAAATTACGCACTTGCTTAATAATATATTTCTTTTGTTTTGTAGATGGACAATCTGTCTTACCAAGATGTGTATCAAAAGAGGTCAAGGGCAGTTGGGGTAAGTGTCCCAGACAGAATCAACTTAAGTTTTTTAAGAATAGCAGACATGTTTTTGTGGGTAGATTTATTCAGGAGAAGATGATTAACGCATTGGGATCCACTTGGATGAAATGAAAACCAAATGCTTGGAGATCACCAAATCCTTTTAGAGGACTAAATGACACAGACAAAGAGTGAGAGGACAGACTATATAAAACATCACTCCACAAAGGAAATATTATCATGATATCCAGCCCTTAATGTCCCCTCAGTTGTGAGTAAAATTGTGTTTCAAATTATGACTTAAAAGCAAATAATAATGGAAATTCTGTATCATTTAATACGTTTATATTGAATACATACATATTATATTGAATATAACATTATTCTCTTCTTGTTTAGGAACCACGTACACCCAACCCTGTGCTGCATATACTGTAAATGGATGTGCCTTGGATGCAGTCTGTTTTAGAAATAATGATGCAAGGGGAGAAGGTCTGTGAAGTAGACGATATGACCAGGTCACCACAATGTACTTCATCTTCAACCTTGAATATGCTTCAAAGCCGAGAAACACTCTAACATTCTTTGAAAAATAAAAATGTCCTGTTTAATGTCCTGTTTAAACATTATCTTAAAAATTATATATAAATTAAAAATTAAATGATTAAAAATAATATAAAAATGATAGATATTCAGCTACATTCTGTTAAAGGTTGATGGAAATTTATAGATTAATGAATGAAATGATTTATTTATTTGATTGTTTATTTATTTATTTGAATGATAAAAAACAATATTCCTTTTTTCTCTGTCCATTGGTGCCTGTGCTCATTATATTTATGTATTAAACATTTTATAGACAATCATTGTGTTCTGTATTCAATGTTTTGAAATGGGATTAAGATATAGTTATATAAGTTATATATAAGACATATAGTTAATGTATAATTTATATTATATTTTAATAATTATTATTAATATATGTTATTGCTATCTAAAAGGAAAAGGTTCAAAATGGAACCTTAATGAGGCTTTAATGCACCTTTAAGTGAAGGTTCCAATTAGAACCTTTTTAAAAAGGTTCAAAAATGAACCTTTAAGGTTCCCCCACAGTTGCAATCGCCAGGAACCTTAAAAGGTTCATTTTTGAACCTTTTCTTCTTAGAGTGTACAGTTGAAACAGTACCCTAGTACAGTTGAGACACCCATCCGGAATGCTGTAAAGCTGCCTAACCAATTCACTACAAAGGTAAAATACATTTAAAAATGAGAATTTAACAGTTTTTATTTCCATTTAGTATTTTATTTTATTATTTTGTTTAGTTAAAAGTAGTCCATTTGTAAAACATTGTGCAGTAATGGCAAACAGTTTTAGGCCATAAATGTAATATTAACAGTTGAAAAGTTGAGTAACAGTAAAAAACATTGAACAATTGCAAACAGCAATAATAAAACAGATGAAATCTATTAATTTGAATAGATTAATAGATCTTAATAGAACTTGCATCGTGCAACTAAACTGCATGGGCCACAATAGGATTCTATGGTGTGGGTATGTGTCTCAACTGTACCCCGCTGACCACCTCGAACATTTCTCTAGATTTTACGATGACCTTGTATGACACAAAGTCATGCAATATGTCAGTGTTTAGAGCACAAAATAAGGTTTACGAAAATGTAAGTTAACTTTAACAGTCATGTAAGGATGAGAAGCTATTCAATGTGGAAGCGACGTGGTGAAGTGAAAAAATTACCTTAGAAAAAAACTTTCGCCGATATCTTTGGACTGGAGAAGCGCATGTACTTCAAATTTCACACGATTGAAGAGGGCGCTAATATGCATGTGCTAAGAAAATTTCACAGATCAGACTTGTTGCGAACGCAAGTTATTTAAGGTGTTTCAACTATACCCTATAACCAACTGTACCTGGTCTACCCTACAGAGCAATACAGTTTCATCTTTTAAAATAAATAAATATACAACTGTTTATTGTTAGCTCATGTTCGCTCAGGTGCATTAAATATTATCAGATACAATTTTTGATTTCAATATATTAACATTAATAAATGCTTTAGAAGTTCAACATTTTTGTTCTTGTTAAAGTTATCAAATGGAGTTTGTGTAAAATGTTACAAATATTTTTCATAGTAAATGTGAGGAAAAGTATCGCACTGTATATATTGTGATATTTTACTCAAACTGTACAGGATTTTTATAAAAAGGAAGCATCATTTGAGTCAGTCCATCAGAGCTGAGCAGTCGTGGCTTCATGTTGTGTCTCGACTGTCTTCATCTTCACAGTCAGTGGAAATCTTCCTCTCAGCGTCTTCAGATCTCTGATTCACTGGCGCCTGTATGTAGAGCTTCCCATCATCAGCCATGGAGCAGGACAATCCCTCAGGATTCACTCCTTCAGGCAGGTCAAACTCCCGTCTGAACTCCTGGATTCTGCACGAGCACGAGCCTTTCCCAGGATCCTCCTGCTTCTTCTGGGTCTTTCCGCAGACCTGCAGCTTCCTGCCCACCTGCCTGACCGACAGCTCCTCCGGGGAAAAGTCGCGAGTGTCCAGCGTCAAAGCAAAGCGGCTTCCGTCTCTCTCCACTGCGCAGGAGACTGGATAGATCTCCTCAAAGATCTGCTGCTGCAGTTTCTCCAGGCTGCTCCTCTCCTCCTGCAGCACTTCTGCGTGTCTGTGAAGAGCTGTGATCTCCGGACAGAGACTGCTCTGCACTGGCCACTCGGTTCCCATCAGTGATCTGAAGGAAGGCTGGAATCCATGCGGGATCAACATGTTCAGGGTTTGTGTTCTCGAGTCTCTCTGGTTCGTCCGCTCGTGAGGCGTTTAGATTTGACTCGAGTGCTGCGAGTCGCTCGGCTTTATAGCGCGTGTTCTTCAGCACCAGAGAGTTCATGAACTTTCCAGGCAGTTCCGGATTCGTCCAGTGGGGGCAGAAGAGAGAGGACTGATGACATCACACCTGTCACAGTCTTATTTTAGATGAGGATTGGACAACTTATAAGTTCATTATATTATTTTATAGCTTTAAGGGACTCCAGCTGAAAATTATAGATTTTATCTACCAGGAATAGAAGAGATCCATACCAGAATTAAAGGGTTAGTTCATCCAAAAATGAAAATAATGTCATTTATTACTCACCCTCATGTCGTTCCACACCCGTAAGACCTTCGTTCATCTTCAAAACACAAATTAAGATATTTTTGTTGAAATCTGATGGCTCAGTGAGGCCTCCATAGCCAGCAATGACATTTCCTCTCTCAAG
This sequence comes from Megalobrama amblycephala, assembly GCF_018812025.1. NCBI lineage: Eukaryota > Metazoa > Chordata > Actinopteri > Cypriniformes > Xenocyprididae > Megalobrama > Megalobrama amblycephala. Next base: position 34,665,459 of record NC_063053.1, on the reverse strand, counting down.
ATCCATTAATGTACTAAAAACATATTTAAATCAGTTCATGTGAGTACAGTGGTTCAATATTAATATTATAAAGCGACGAGAATATTTTTGGTGCACCAAAAAAACCAAAATAACTTATTATATAGTGATGGCCGATTTCAAAACACTGCTTCAGGAAGCTTCGGAGCGTTATGAATCAGAGTGTCGAATCAGTGGTTCGGAGTGCCAAAGTCACATGATTTCAGCAGTTTGGTGGTTTGATACGTGATCCGAATCATGATTCGATACAAAAGATTCATAACGCTCCGAAGCAGTGTTTTGAAATCGGCCATCACTAAATAAGTTATTTTTTTTGGCGCACCAAAAATATTCTCGTCGCTTTATAATATTAATATTGAACCACTGTACTCACATGAACCGATTTAAATATGTTTTTAGTACATTAATGGATCTTGAGAGAGGAAATGTCATTGCTGGCTATGGAGGCCTCACTGAGCCATCAGGTTTCATCAAAAATATCTTAATATGTGTTCTGAAGATTAACGAAAGTCTTAGGGGTGAGGAACGCCATGAGTAATAAATGACAGAATTTTCATTTTTGGGTGAACTAACCCTTTAAGTGTTCAGAAGAGAGGATTTTGGTGACATCAGCCAAACAGGATTTGATGAAAGACCTCAGAGACCTTCTCTCATCAAATTAAGACAAGGATTGTGTAATAAGAAAATAATTGTTTTTTGATTTCAATTTGACTGCGGGTGCTACATACGCAACATAATTAAATACATAAATGAAAAAGAAGCAAAACACAATATAGCTCATTTATTTGGGTGTTCCAGTTGTCAGTAGACATGTTTCCTCACTGAGATTCACACAAACAAAGTGAACATTCATCACAGTTGAACTGAAACTTCTTACAGACAATCTTATATATATATTGTATCTTTATCTTTGCAATAAGAGAGTGACAGATCTTACACTAATGAAAACAGAACGTAATGCTTTGAGCTGCAGTTAAGACTGAGGGACTCTAAAAATGTCACACCATTCTTGTACATTCATAAGAAAGAGCCTGTGCTGGAAGCAGTAGGAGAGCGGCTGGAGGGTCGAGGGTCGGATTTCTGCATGCATCGCTTGGGTCGTCCTACAGCGGACGCTCTGAGAAGGCTGTGTAGCTCTTCACTCGTGCAAAAAACAGAGGCGTGTACATTTTGTCTACATCGAATGCAGTGACGACTGTCTCTCCAGTTGATCTAAGAGAGGAAAGGAAAAGGAGTTTAGAAAAAATGTACACAATTCACACAAATGCTCACTGCCTACTGACTGTTCTGGATCAAGTTTAGCACTCTTTCAAGCAGTGATGTCACTTAAACTCAACAGCACCAAGACACGATTAGTACGGGCCCAAAGACTACAGGAGGTCCCAGGACCCCAGTTTGAAACCCCCGCACTAATGCATCATCACTGGTTGCGTGAACAGAACAGGTGCAGCTCCACTGGGCCTCATCAGATACCTGTAGGTGATGTGGCAGGAATGGTGGATCCACACCAGCTTGCTGAAGCTCTGCCGCCCCCTAGGGGACAACTGCAGTCCTACATGGAAGGAGCGCTCGGCTTCAGGGACGGTGTTCCGCCTGCAGAACCGGCTCCTCTGGTACTCTGACACCTTCTGCTGAAAGACGACAATCAATCGGTTTATTGCTAGTAAAACGGCAAACAAACAGAACAGCGCTGTTAAATGACAAACCAACCTCTTCTTTTCTCTTGGAGACGACGACATAAATTTTGGTTTTATTGTCTGTGTCCTGGGACAGCCGATAATGGCCAAACATGATGGAATCCATCCTGTGGAAATTGAAGCTTTTTAATGATTTAACCGTCAGGTCACATGAACAAGAATGTGTTATCAGCGAGTCAAGTTCAGAGGTGTTATTTAGGCCCATGACACACACCTGGAGTTCCTGTTGCGCAGCTTTGGGACAATGACCAAAGGGTCCTCAGGGGTGGTCAACATCATGGCCTGACCATCAGGGAAGAAGCGCAGGTACCTAAAAGATCAGGTCTTGTCAAAGCCTCATAACACTGAACAAAACCTATTCTGTTCAGGGACATTCAAGAGATACTCCACTCAGAAATGAAAATTCAGTCATCATTTGCACCCCCTCATGTCCTTCCAAACATGCATGACATTCTTTCTACTGTGGAACATGAAAGAAGATATTTTGAGAAATGCCTCAATAGTTTTTTTTTTTTTTTTTTTTAATCCATACAATGGGATCAATGGGCTCAAATACTGTTTGGTTTCCAAAATTTGTGCATCACAAGATGAAATGCTTAATTGTTAGCATAAAAGGTCTCTAACGTCGTGTTTTGTGCCGCCGCTTTGCCAAAGCATCTGGTTTAGGGTGCTTATTAAATGCAAGGTTGTGATTTAATTAAAGGTGAACAAAGCATCTTTTGCAAGATCTAATATAAGTCTCTGGTGTCCCGGGACCAAAGTCCACCACTCGTAGTCTCACAAAATCCTGTTGGAAGCACTGGAAATGCATACAGGTTTGGAACCACATGAGGGAGAGTAAATGTCATTTTTGAGTGGCGCATCCCTTTAAAGCCCAGATCTCACCTGTAGAACTCCACCTGGTGCCAAGCCCTGTAGAAGCCATCAAGAGACTCCTCCCCCTGACGGCTGTATGATGTTTTACTGATGTAAACGCCTGGACAAACCACAGACGTTTATTTAACACTGTATATGCTGCACATATTTAAGAAGACATTCATAAACGCACACGTTTACCATCAAAGCGCACACGTGGCCTCTCCAAAAACATCTCTCTCCAGGATGAAAATGGCAGCATTTTGGTGCAGCTCCGCCCCCAGACTCTCAAACAGGCAGACCGCCAAATCTCAGGGTCCCTGCAGCGAAACACCCACAATTAAATGGCAAACAAATTGTTTTTTGAGCACAACCTGCTATGATGCAGGGGGAGGCTGGTTCACTTAGATGTTTGGTGAGTCTGTGAGCCCACCTTGCACAGATGTAGAAACCCCTGCAAACCAGGGAGAGCTGCTCTAAGGCTCGGAGGTCCAGGTCACATGACACCACCCAGCGGAAGATATACATGAGCACCTCAAGGGGCAGAGCTGTGGATATGAAAAAGGAACTGTCAGGGCAAGAAGAAAACTCTGGAAATCCAAGCAGACCAGCTCCAGTGTGAGAGTTACCTGAGATGTGCACCTGTGATGTGTCTGTCTCAGGCTCACACAGCTTCATGGTGTCGTCCTCCAGCATCAGATGCTGTTGGAAGTACGTCAGTAGATCGTCTATCTCCTGATCCTTCTCATTGTCCTCCAAGCTATAATGTATGAATAAGTACTTAAGTGCAACATGCATGCATTACAGTAATGAGAAAATGTGCTTGAAAATTGCCATGAAAATAAGTCTCCATTTTCACGAAATCGTAATTTTCTCACAATTCAAACATTACCATGGCTTGCGAGCAAGCTTTACTATAAGGTTTACACAAAAGCGATATCTATCAAAAAATATATTAAAATTATTGAATATTTTACAGCAAAGCATGAGTATAAAATGTATATTAACCATAAATTTGATAGTATTTATTAATTACTAATTTTTTGGTAACACTTTACAATAAAGTCCCATTATTTATTGTTGGTTAATGCACTAACATTCATGAATAATGGACAATATATTTGATTCAGTATTTGTATACAACTAAAATACAACTGTTCAGTGTTAGTTCATGTTTGCTCAGATCCATTAACATCAACATATACTTCTTTTGGATATATAATGTATTAGTAAATGTAGAAATTAACATTAACTAAGATTAATAAATGCTTTAGAAGTATTGTTCATTGTTAATTAATGTTTTTTAATTAACCTTATTTTCATATAATGTTAACCTTTTTTTCAATTTTTTTAAATTATTTTCCATGAATTTTGCAAGGCTGGAAAACACTGTTTACAATTGTCCTACTATGCATCAAAGTTTTCCACGATAAGCACATGTGATCCGAGCACTTACTAGCTCCCACCCCGTTCCGGATCAGGAGTTCTGCTGTAGTTGATCCTAAACTCAATGTCTGGGACCAGCTGCATCGCACTCTTATAGTACTTGATGGCTGCAAATAATGAAAAGTGGAAAATTCTACCTGCAGCCCCAGCATTCACTTCATCAAGTAATCAATTTATAAAAGTAACTGGCTAATCTAAATAAATAAATGAACGAAAACCTTCATAAACAGCTCCATTCTGTTCTTCCTCGACTGCCTTCAGGAACAGCTCCCGGGCCTAAGACAGCACACATTCACAATCACTGACAATACATGGTCAAGTGAAGCTCGCTTCACACATTATCAATGCTGCACTCTATAAGTGATTTATTTTCAAAGTATGTGTGCAATAACACACAGTATGAATATTCATGAATTCACACCTTTTCCTCTTTAGCTATCTCCTGTTTCCTCCTCAGTTCAGCAGTTTTTAGGAGACTTCTCTTTCCACCTGAGCTGGGCTGAAGCTCAGACATCCACTTGGCCCGAAAAGCACTGAGCTCCATCTGAAACATCAAACATCAGCTACAGATCCACGTCTAACAGGCACTGATAGATTATGTTCATAGAAAATTCTGGATTTCCACGCCTTCTGACCAATGTGCTTCCATGGCTTTTCCAGTCATTCATGAATAACAGGATTTTTGAAGTCAACAATAAAAAGCCTTCCAAAACCCATTTTACTTCCGTAATCAGGCAGATTTTAATGGAAGCCTGTGTCTGCTACAGAAATAAAAAAGGTCATTATGACTTTTTATCTCACAATTGCAAGTTATAAACTCGCAATTGTGGGAAAGTCTGAATTGCAAGATATAAAGTCATGATTGTGAGGAAAAATTCTAAATCGCGAGATATAAACTTGCAATTGCGAGAAAAAAGTCTGAATTGAGATATAAAGTAAATTGTGAGGAAAAATTATGAATTGCGAGATATAAACAATTGCGAGAAAAAAGTCTGAATTGCGAGATATAAACAATTGCGAGAAAAAAAATCTGAATTGTGAGAAAGTTTGAATTACGAGATATAAACTCGCAATTACTAGAAAAAGTCTGAATTATGAGATATAATCTCACAATTGTGAGAAAAAGTCTGAATTATGAGTTATAAACTTGCAATTGAATTATGAGATATAATCTCACAATTGCGAAAAAAAAAAGTCTGAATTGTGAGATATAAAGTCATAATTGTGAGGAAAAATTCTGAATTGCGAGATATAAACAATTGCGAAAATAGTCTGAATTAAGAGATATAAACATGAGAAAAAAATCTGAATTGCGAGATATAAACTCACAATTACAAGAAAAAAGTCTGAATTGCAAGACATAAACTTGCAATTGCGAGAAAAAAGTCTGATTTGAGATATGAAGTCATAATTGTGAGGAAAAATAATGAATTGCGAGATATAAACAATTGCGAGAAAAAAGTCTGAATTGCGAGATATAAACAATTGCGAGAAAAATCATAATTGTGAGATAAAGTCTGAATTATGAGATATAAACTTGCAATAATGAGAAATGGTCTGAATTATGATATAAATTCGCAATTGCGAGAAAGTCTGAATTATGAGATATAAACTCACAATTTGCGAGAAAAAGACTGAATTACGAGTTATAAACTCGCAATTGCGAGAAAGTCTGAATTATGAGATATAAATTCACAATTATGAGAAAAAGTCTGAATTATGATATAAACCCGCAATTATGAGAAAAAGAATTATGAGATATAAACTCACAATTATGAGAAAAAGTCTGAATTATGAGATATAAACTCGCAATTATGAGAAAAAGTCTGAATTATGAGATATAAACCCGCAATTACGAGAGAAAGTCTGAATTATGAGATATAAACCCGCAATTACGAGAGAAAGTCTGAATTATGAGATATAAACTCACAATTGCGAGAAAAAGTCTGAATTCTGAGATATAAACCCGCAATTACGAGAGAAAGTCTGAATTATGAGATATAAACCCACAATTATGAGAAAAAGTCTGAATTCTGAGATATAAACTCACAATTGTGAGAAAAAGTCTGAATTATGATATAAACTCGCAATGCGAGAAAGTCTGAATTATAAGATATAAACCCGCAATTATGAGAAAAAGACTGAATTACGAGATATAAACCCGCAATTACGAGAAAGTCTGAATTATGAGATATAAACTCTCAATTATGAGAAAAAGTCTGAATTATGAGATATAAACTCGCAATTACGAGAAAGTCTGAATTATGAGATATAAACCCGCAATTATGAGAAAAAGTCTGAATTATGAGATATAAACTCGCAATTACGAGAGAAAGTCTGAATTATGATATATAAACTCGCAATTGCGAGAAAGTCTGAATTATGAGATACAAACTTGCAATTATGAGAAAAAGTCTGAATTATGATATAAACTTGCAATTGCGAGAAAAAGTCTGAATTATGAGAAATAAACTCGCGATTGCGAGAAAAAGTCTGAATTATGATATATAAACTCGCAATTATGAGAAAAAGTCTGAATTGCAAGGTATAACAATTGCGAGTTCCTATTCCAGAACTGTGAGTTTATATCAGAATTTCAATATATATTTTTTTAATTTTTCAGAATTTCAATATAATTCAGAATTTCAAGTTATAAACTTGGAATTATTGGAAAAAAGTCTGAATAGCTATATGTTAACTCACAATTGTGAGAAAAAGTCTGAATTGCGAGTTATAAACAACTGCGAATTCCTATCTCAGAATTATGAATTTATACCAGGCCGAATTCAGAATTGCAAGTTATAAATTATGAGTTTATATCTCATAAGATAACAGAATGGAGGGATTCAATAGTAAGAGCACATGGTGACATTAGCCATAAAGAAGTAATTTCCCAGGTGGAGCAAATTAAATTTTCATGAAAGATTACAAAAGGTTTTTTTTTTTTTTCTTTTTCCTATGAAATAACATATACTAATGATTTATGCACAACAACACCAGGAAGGCAATTTCAGAAAGTAATTAAGGCCAAATTTGATTTCATGCTCAAAATAATTGCAGATTTTCATTGTTAAATCAGGTATAAATCCTTGAAATTCATGCACTTAAAAGATTCACTGATAAATTCACAGGTATAAATGATTATACTTTATTCAATGATGAGACATTACACAACTATTGTCATGAGATTTGCAGCATTTTTCCAAGTGAAGCAGAATATTTAACAAGACAAAAGTAGAGTGGGACTTGATTTATTCAATGAGAGTCGACTGGATGTGTTCCAGTCCAGAATGGAGAGAGGGGGGAGGGATTAAAAAGTAAATGGGATTTGTGATGTCATCCGAAAGGGCAAACATTTCAGAGGTGGAGTAAATGTTTCGTTAATTATTATCTTTGGAATAACATGCACTGCCTTATTGTGCACAATAAAACCAGGAAAGTGTTTCAAGAAAGCAAACAGGATCAATTTTGGTCACATGCTGACTCATATTTCCAGGTTTTCAATAACCATGATGTAGGAATGAGTTCAATTCTAAGTATTTGAAGAACGCACTTTATTACATAAAGACATCTGCAACTTTATTTCATATGTATTCTTAAATATGATAATAATAAAGAGGAGACCAGGTTCACTAACTTGAATATTAGAATCCTCTGTATTTTCATCTTCCCCTTCTTCAACAGTGCCATCAGTATTTTGGTTGCTTTCAGCCTAGAAATAACACACATTCAGTCACTTAACCTGATATGTTAAGTAGGTTAAAGTGCAAACAATATAAAAAAAAGGCGTGACGCAGATCAGAAAAAACATAACCACGTGGTGTTAAAAATGACTGACCAATAGCAAGAAAGCTTGACATGCATTAATCTCAAGGACCCACCTGAAATATTATTGCACTAAATATTTAAAACACAAATAATCGACTATCAAATTAAATTATTATTCGGTGCATCTAAATACAAGTCCAGCTTCGTGATTTGCTAAACTTTGTGAACATGCATGCATAAAATTTGTAAATTTTTAAATTATGGACATAATGCATGATTGCTATTACATGCTAAGCGTTTAAATAATGATTTAAAACTGATATCCAGTAAAACAACTCAAATGTGTGTGACAAGACTATACTACGTCATGGCTGCTAACATGCTAATATTAGTTCCTGATTAGCAGCCCCGCTAATCTTAGAAACAGCTTTTACTAACCATAACAGCTTATTTTGCGAGCTCTTTTAATGTCGCGTTTAGAGACGTGCTTTCAACGAATGTTTTACAGATCACGATCAGAAAAGCGGACGACAGAACGGGCAAATACGCGAGCTCGCCACACGGCAGCCATCACGACGAGTGACTGACAGCAGCGCTCGCGGAGACTCTTGAGCTGCTGTTGTTGGCACAACAACTTCCGGTCTGCGGTTTAAAAATAAAAGTCTAAAAATAAAAGTCTGCCCGTCTGACATAACAAGCTCGCATTTGAAGCCTGCATACGTCATCAAGGATGTCTTATTTAAGAAAAGTAAACGAAATATAATTGACTGATATTTCTCGTGAGGTGTAAAATACTGTAATTTCTTATTTCGTTCTTATTTTATATATATATATATATATATATATATATATATATATATATATATATATATATATATATATATATATATATATCCCTGTATGGTATGCATTATGTTCTAACCATATTTTATGCAAATCTTTTGTTTTTTTTTTGTTTTTTTTTTGCCATATTGCAACTCTGTACCACAATGGAAAATGGTCAAAAAAGTAGTTTTTCTATCAAATTATGATTTTCTTTTCTATTTAAATTCACATTTCTTTTAGAAATTTATAGATTGATATACTTGGAACTCATGCAAACCAAAAATAAGTAGATCCCTATTATTTAATCCCTATCATTCCCTATCATTTGGTTAACTCATCCTCACTGTCATCACATGGAAGAGCTAACTCTGCTGGACATTCAAATGTCATGTGACTTAAAAACAGCATATCATTGGCAACCTTCATACTTACCCTTTTAATTCCCATAGTGCAATATATTGTATTCTTTTCTGAATAACAAGGAAATTAGTAGAAATGAATTGTTGCCATATGGCAACTCTGTACCATAGAGGGATAAATAAATAAATAAATATATATATATATATATATATATATATATATATATATATATATATATATATATATATATATATATATATATATATTAATTTGATGGCTATATTTCATAAATGAGACTGCCTCGATGATGTATGCGGCCTTCAAATGTGACCTACAGAGGATGCAGCCTTATTCCAATAAAAAAAAAAAATAATAATAATAATAATAATAATTTTACTTTTATTGTACAACTTTTTATTATTTTGGGGAAATTTCATATACACAAGAAGAAATGGTCAGGGTCTAAGCCAAATTGTATTCATTTTCTTCAGGAGACTAAAGACTACTGCACCAGTTTGGAGAACATTATAAATAAAAAAAGCAAAGAAGACTTGTCGTATTTTTAAGGAATATTCAGTTTTTTGATTAATGAATCAATGGTTTGTACGCTCTGGCAAGTTTTTTATTTTGTATTAATATGTAAATTTCTGTATAATATTGTAGGTTTCTCTGGTTAATAAAAAAAAAATTAAATAAAAAATTGTACTATTCTCAAATTATTTTTCATGTGCACAGAAAAAGACAAAAATCATTAAAAGCCATTCTTTAAGTTTTACTGTCAAATTTATTTGTGTTTTCATGAATCCTCTAGACATCTTTGGAAATAACAGGATAACTCTATCCTCGATCTGTTAATGTTTTGTTTATTGAATGATAAGTTCACTTTTAAATAAAATTTTCCTGATAATTTACTCACCCCCATGTAATCCAAGATGTTCATGTCCTTCTTTCTTCAGTCGAAAAGAAATTAAAGTTTTTGATGAAAACATTCCAGGATTTTTCTCCATATAGTGGACTTCACTGGGCACCAAACGGTTGAAGGTCAAAATTACAGTTTCAGTGCAGCTTCAAAGTGTTCTACATGATCCCAGACGAGGAATAAGGGTCTCTAGAGAAACCATCACTCATTTTCTATTTTTTTTTTTTATTTTATACATTTTAACAATAAATGCTCATCTTGAACTAGCTCTCTTCTTCTTCTCTATTAGAATTCCAGCAGTGTAGACGCTGCTAAGCATATTACTGCCCTCCACAGGTCAAAGTTTGAACTAATTGCTATATACTTGCACTAGCATATTGTATATAACAATTTATTTCAAACTTTGACCTGAGGAGGGCAGTAATACACTTAGTAGTGTCTACACTGCTGGAATTCTAATAGAGAAGAAGAAGAGAGCTAGTTCAAGATGAGCATTTATGGTTAAAATGTATAAAATTTAAACAAAAATTTAGAAAATGAGTGATGGTTTCTGGAATCCTGGAATGTTTTCATTAAAAATCTTAATTTCTTTTTGACTGAAGAAAGAAAGACATGGACATCTTGGATGACATGGGGGTGAGTAAATTATCAGGAAAAGTTTATTTAAAAGTGGACTAATCCTTTAAAGTCGGTATGAAACGGAAGTTGCAAGTCTTTTCTTCCATGATGTATCCGAGTGAAACAGCTTCTGGAACAAGAAAAATGTAGGGTGGGACTTGATTTTGATCATCGGGAATTCCTTGGATGGTTGTAGTTTGCTATTGGTCGATCTCATGTGAGTGACAGGTTGCTCCGCCCCCGCGCCAGTAAACACGTCATCGGAGAAGAGATGAGAGGGAGGGGAAGTTATTTTGATCAAAGATTACAAGAGCAAATGAATTAAAAATAATAATAATAATAATGCGCACGGACATATCATATTCATATCATAAATAACAAAACAAGAATGGTCAATTTTGATTTCATGGTGACTTTAAATTTGCCAATTAAAGGGGAATATAAAAAAATAAAAAGGAAAATAATGGCTATGACATGACGTGACAATCATTAATCATTACGACTAGAACTTTAGCTCCATATAATAAATCAAAGATTACCTCATGAATAATATTAATATATTTGCTTGGTATTCTTCCAATAGCAAAGCTGCAAGTCGTCTATATTAATGAGATAGTAGTGACGCTGCGTTATTTCCCTCCACCGACGAAGGCGTGGCTTATGAATATTAATTACTAATCCTTCGCCATAGTGGCTTTCGAAGCTTAATTCTCGGACGGGAAGTAGCAGTGGACACAAGGGCTGCGCACCACCTCACAAATCAGATGCGTGCTCTAGAATGCAGTTTAAACCCTAGATGTCCGCTTTAATTTGGTCGAAACAATATTCTCTGTATTGCAGCGTTACTGAATACCAGCGGCTTCCCCGCAGAGTCTGATAACTGACGTACAGCGTGACGTATCACTGTTGTTAAAGTGAATCATCTCTACTGTAGGGATGCTGAGCTTTAGGCAGGAGGCCTGAAACCATCATTTTTATTCCACGTACCACCATATCATTTATCCTTCATCATCAGCAGCGCAATGGAGGAGATTCTCCGCAAGCTCCAGAAGGAGGCATCGGGCAGTAAACATAAAGCGATCCGGGACTCCTGCAGTGTCGCGTGCGGTAAGAAGATGCACCTGTTTGTGGAGCGTCTGTGAGGAATGAATGACACGCGAGTTTAGCATGTTAAAAATAATGTTTTAATGTTTGAGAACAGCAATATTAGTGTACAGTCAGAGCACAAGAGTGCCCGCCTCTCACGGATGTTTATTTACAGCAGCTGTATCCTAACGTAACAGCTGTTACAGGATGTGTCGACCTTTTCTGTCAAATTGCACATTAATTTTTTTGAACAGCATGAAGAATGGAATGAAAACATGCAAACTGAAATCAAATTAAATATTTTTATTTCCAGTGGGCACTCATGCAATGAGCCTATGTGTGCATTTGAACCATGTGTATTTGATTATTATAATGTTCAATGGTTTGGCTTTAAACCTTTTTACTTTCAAAATGCATGCAGTCAAAAATGAAAAAAGTCCCATGGCCATGTTAATAGTGTGTTTTTGGACATGCACTGTGAGTATAGCCTACTTTGGAATAGCCTACCATGCAAATTCAGTCATGAATATGTTAATCATATGAAATTATAATTTTAACATTATTTGAGGCATGGCAAAGCCACAGTCTGTAAGGAAGCTCCTTTTAATGGTCAATTTAATCTTTTAATGATTGCTTTAATTTTTTTTTTTTGTGCTTTTTATCGTTTTTTGTACGTAAGCCCTTTGCTTTTAGTATGACCCAGAAATATAGACAATAACAGAAATATTATTATTATTATTATTATAGTAGTAGTAGTAGTAGTAGTAGTACTAGTAGTAGTCAAATATTTGGGGAAAATAAACAAAAAATTCATTGTATTAATAATATGATAAAACAATTCTCATTTATTGTAATATTTACATTTTTAAAGTGTGATAGATGTTATAGTTAATAGTTAAATAAACTCATTCTGTATGTAACTAATAGTACATACAGCTTCAGTTCCATACTATACAATAGTTTAAGATGATGTGGAGCTTCATGCACTTAATTGACCTTTATATCACAAACTGTCAGTCATGCTGTGCCAACAGACCAGGGGCTCAAAACTGATGCTGTGCAACTCTGGCTCATTTTCCAGGATCAATGAATAGCTCAGATGACAGAATAGCAAAGCCTGATCTGAAATAGTTTTTTTATTGTGAAGTTGTTAGGATTTCTGTGTCTTTTTGTTTCGCTTTGAATTAGGGGTGGGCGATATGACCAAAATATTATATCATGATACAGTAATTTTATTTCACTATAATGATCACAATATAGTTATTTTTGCTTTTTAAATAGGGTTTTTATATCATCCAAATGTTTGATACCAATGAAATTTCACACTTTTTGTCACCAATTTCAATATCACACAAAAACTAATACTGACAAATAAACAGTCAGTGATGAAATAAAAACAAAGAAACGAATTAGAAGAAATAGACCTACCTGAAAAACTTCAAGCACTAGAAATAAGAAATACTACTATAACCAGTAGGTGGCAGCAGAGGAGCACTTATTGGCTTATTAGCCATTTCCACTCCCTAGTATATGGAAAAGTAGGAAAAGTCATACAGTCTCATGAAAAACTAAAACTTCTGCAAATTGTGACTGAATTACAAGCAAGTAAAGTGTGCTCCTTTTATAATCACTGTAGTGGTCGGTCAGTTCAGTGTGGTACATTTGGTAAGAGTAGAATATTTATATTTTCCATATAAAAAATAGTTTCTGTTGTTAATAAAAGTTTTTAAATAATTTTAGATAAAATAACATTTATCTATCTGCTCCTTAATTCAAGCTCAGTGCTTTACTGTCAAATGTTCAATTAATAAACATGTAATATTATTAACTGCACTTATTAATGCAAAACTATAGTAGTATGATTAAATCAGTGAGGCCTGCATAGGGAGCAATGACATTTCCTCTCTCAAGATCCATAAAGGTACTAAAAACATATTTAAATCAGTTCATGTGAGTACAGTGGTTCAATATTAATATTATAAAGCGACGAGAATATTTTTGGTGCGCCAAAAAAAACAAAATAACGACTTATTTAGTGATGGCCGATTTCAAAACACTGCTTCAAGAAGCATCGGAGCGTTATGAATCAGCGTATCGAATCATGATTCTGATCGCGTGTCAAACCACCAAACTGCTGAAATCACGTGAGTTTGGCGCTCCGAACCGCTGATTCGATACGCTGATTCATAACGCTCCGAAGCTTCGTGAAGCAGTGTTTT